>NC_134353.1:391949344-392253510 GCF_048569485.1 Anomaloglossus baeobatrachus
TTGCAGCAGCTGTGAATGACTCCGTCTCTCCACGGCAGACCTTGGTAGAAATGATTCTATCAACTGCAAGGAAAAGGTGGCAAAGGGGCCTTTATAAGGAGGAGGGGAATGGCCACAAAAGGCTACAGGTGAGCTCCAACTAAACAACCTGCAGCAAGGAAAAACTGACATTAATCCTTGCTGCATCAACAGAAAGCAAAGTCCATTTAATAGCAGCCTGCAGAGTAGGGGAAAACTCAAATAGAAGAACCGTCACAAATCTCTCCACCCTGAGAGACAAACATGTCACCAGGGTACCTCACAGTAAGACCAGATCCCTTTAAAGAAGAAAACTATGATAAAAATAAAAAGTACTTGTAGAAGATAATATAAATGGGGAAGGGATATATCACTAGCCTCGTGATGACAGTTACACTTATGATGTGTTTAGAACACAAACCCCATCCAAGCTGTTGCCATTCCTCTAAAACACATACAGTATGTCAAACTCTCCTCCGCCAGCTGACTGTATTTGGCCCACAATGCCTGGCACTATCATGTATTCCCTGTTGGGATGGTGTTCTTAGGCTTCAGAGCTTCTCCCTTTTTCCTCCAAACATAACGATGGTCATTATGGCCAAACAGTTCAATTTTAGTTTCGTCAGACCACAGGACATGTCTCAAAACATTAAGGTATTTGATCCTGTGTGCATTTGCAAACATTCATCTAGCTTTTTTATGTTTCTTTTGGAGTAATGGCTTCTTCCTGACAGAGTGGCCTTTCAGCCCATGATGATACAGTACTCATTTTACTGGGGATAATGACACAGTTTTACCAGCTTCCGCCAGCATCTTCACAAGTTCTTTTGCTTTTGTTCTTGGGTTGATATGCACATGTCCGACCAAAGCACGTTCATCTCTTGTACACAGAACCCATATCTTTCCTGAGCGGTATGATGGCTCGACATTCCCAACTTGTTTGTACTTCTGTATAATTGTTTGTACAGATGAACAAGGCAACTTCAGGTATCTGGAAATTGCACTCAAGGATGAACCAGACTTGTGCAAGTACACAATTCTCTTCCTTAGATCTTGGCTGATTACTTTTGACTTTCTCCTGATGCTACACAAAGAAGCAGCGTGTTTCAGGTGAGCATTAAAATACATACACATGTATGTCTCTAGTTGACTCAGATGTTGCCAAAAAATCTATCGGAAGCTTCCAAAGACATGACATCATCTTATGTGCTGTCCCATACTGTTTAAAGGCATAGTACTCTTAGAGAATGTCAACTTTTGACTTTGCAGAAAGTAATAAAAATTCCTTAAAACATTTTCTCTCTCTTATTATTGTGGCATTTGGCAAATAGAAATAATTTTGGTTCCTAATTGACCTAAAACGGGAAAGGTTTATTCTTATTTCATGTCAGATAGTGAGGAAAACATGCATATGTGTCTTGTTAGATGTAGTGTATGTAAACTTCTGGTTTCATCTGTATGTGGGACCAGTTATTCTGTATGGAGGAGTATGTGGGGCCCAATATTCTGTTTGGAGGGCTATGTGGGGCCCATTATTCTGTATGGTGGGCTATGTGGGGCCCATTATTCTGTATGGAGGGCTAAATGGGGCCCATTATTGTGTATGGCAGACTATGTGAGGCCCATAATACTATATGGAGAACAATGTGGGACCCAAATTGTGTATGAAGGAGTATGTAGGGCCCATTCTTCTTTTTTTTTTTTACATTTTTTTATTTAACCACAGAACGTGGACTTTTATAAGTAATAAGCTAATAACAGTTTGACTATGTCAACACAGTAGATAAACAAAGATGCACATAACATAAGGTAAAAGAAAGACAAAATGTGAATCAATGCTTGTTTGAATTTTTTAAAAGTTTTTAGGGGGGAAAAGAAAGAGAGATAGAGAAAGAGAATAAGAGGGGGGGAGAGGATAGGAGACTGGAGAATAGAGGGATATGAACACATACAGGCTAGGGAAAGGGAGGTAGGGAGGGCCAGGGGCAAGAGGGAGGGACAAGATCACATGGAAAACAAACAAACAAAAAAAAAAAGACGAGAGATTTACATAATATAGGAGTCAATATGAAACAGGAATCTAGGGGGTCCTGATGATCAGTCCAGGACTACCCAATTACCAAAATTGGCTGGAGTATTTAAACTCAATCCAGTAATACTAAGTTTTATAAAAGGCCTCATATCTGTTGTGGAGAGAGGCCATCAGGTCCTCCATGTGCATCAAGTCATTTACCTGTTCGCTCACATAGCCAAACTTAGAGGGATAGAGGTCCTCCATGTCAGAGGGATACAGGCCCTTGTTGCCCTTACCAAGAATCTCAATAAAGACCGTTTATAAGATTATAGCGAGGACCCAGAGAGTTGAAGAAGAAAAAGTTCAGGGTCCAAGGTCTGTGTAGTACCTGTCACCAACCTACTAACACCCCTCACTTCATCCCAAAACTGCTGGAATGCTGGGCATGCCCAAAACGTATACAGGAAATTTCCCTCCCCCACCCCGCATCACCAACATTTAGGATTTACAGATGGAAACATCTTGTGAAGTTTAGTCAGGAACCTATAACACCTTGATAGACACTTATAATATGCTTCCTGAAGTTCAGAGCTGATAGATGTCTTATGGGCGAGGGAGAGGACCTTATCCCTTTGTTCTGATAAAAGGGTAACCCCGACGTCTCTTTCCCAGAGTAAAAGATAGCCTGGAGGTGGAAGGTCCAAGGAATTGACTAAAATGCGAATCCCTGAGCTATGGGGAGAGCCCACAGACAGAAATATTGTTGAAAGCAGTGAGAAAATTTGGGAGCAAGATGGGACCCAACTTTTTATAGTAAAGCAGTGAGAGACCATCAGGGCCGGGTGCTTTGCATGTGGGGGAGTTCTGAATTGCATAAGATAGCTCTAGCTCAGAGATTGGAACTTCAAGAATCTCAATATCCGCAGACTTGAGCCGTGGTAAACCAGAGGACCTAAAATAGTCCTGTATTTTCTCCCTGAGCACCCTTAGGCTTCTACCGACATGGCCCCATCGATGGAGTATAAGGAAGAATAAAAGTCATGGAAGGCAAAGGTAATGTCCTCCAGGAGGGAGGCCCTTCCCCATTTTGGCTTTTGGATATAGGGAATAAATCCTCTTGAATGCTGGGCCCGACGGGCTCTAGCTAGCGTCCTAATACTTTTGTTACCAAATTCATAGAAGAGTCGCCTGCACTTGGCCAATGAGGCTTTTGCTTTATGGATCAAAAGGGACCTCAACGTCTCTCTTTTTTTGAAGGAGAAGGGTTCTCGACTGACTGTTCATCTGATCCTTATGAAGGGACTCGAGAGTGCGTATGTTAGATAACAGAGAGTTTATCTCAGTATTCCATTCTTGCTTTAAATGTGACCCATGTTTGATCACTAGTCCTCTAGCTATGCATTTGTGGGCCTCCCAGATTATGTTAGGTGAAGTGTCTTTCCGAGAGCTACAGTCAAAGTACTCTGTTAGAGCTGCCTGGACCTCCTGCATAGTTGACAGGTCATCCAGAAGAGAGGAATTTAATATCCACTGACTATGTTTAAACAATCAGATTGGATAGCGATATGGTGAGGATAACCTTTACGTGGTCGGAGAAGGATATACAGACAATCGTGACATCCAACAGACAGTGAAGATCTTGATGTTTGAGAAAGAAATACTACAGTCTTGAGTAGGTGTCATGGACTGGGGAGTAAAAAGTGAAATCTCTGTCTGATGGATGTAAAAATTGCTTCTAATTCGTGGGAAAACCGCCACCGGCATAACTGAAGTACCTTTGGAGACAATGACTGAGGGTTCCAGAGAAAAATTAAAATTCCCCCTGCTACTATCAGGGTACCTTCAGTGAAGTCCTCTGGGAGGTTCAAGTAACGGAGGAGCGAGGGATATTGACAAGCATTGAGTAAGTACAATAATGCGAAGGTAAAGACCTGGGAGTGAATGCAGCTCTTTAACAATAGCAGTCTATCCTCCTCATCAGATCGAGATTCAAACACCTCCCAGGGAAGCGAGCTAGCAATCAGGATACTGGTCCCTCTGGAATGCGGGTAGGGAGAAGGAGAGTGAGATACTGTCTGAAATCTCCTATAGGAAAGCTTAAATGGTTTATCTACGCAGTAATGACTTTCTTACAGGAAAGCTACCTGAAGGCAACTCTTCCACAACAGATTTAGGGGGACTGAACGCCTCTCAGGGCTATGCAGTCCTTTGACGTTCAAGGATCCCACTCGCAACTCAGACTGAATAGTCGGATTCATGTTTGAGATGAACACCTGAAAGGAAGCTAACAAGACAAGACACACACACAGTAAACAAGCAGAAAAAAACACAATAGGAGGGGAGGCGGAGGATGTGGAAAAGGTAAAAGTACAGAGAAGACTAAAGAGAGGAAGGGAGGTAGAGAGAAGAAGACAGAGTGGGTATCAAAAAAAAAAAAGGATAGGAAAGGGACTAAAAAGCTTATGAAAAGCAGGCAAGTGCTAGGACCAGCCCAGAACCTGCAAAGTAATAACAAGGGGAATGAGAATGACTGCATGGAGGGAGCCCATTTTTGCCTCCCGCACCTAGGAGAAAAACACCCCCTCCATCATGGGGTGGGAGTGGGCACTGTTGTGAATATCATCAGAGATGGTGCTGTTCCCGGGAGTGTTTCTGGACTCCCTCTGGTGGCTAGTGCTGGTAGTGAGTCTGATTCTGCATCTGTCGCTCAGACAGGTGTTGGAGATGATTGCTGTTTCAGGAAGCCTATGGAGTCCAGCCTGGGGGATATAGGAAGGCAGTCTCTGTCTAACCATTGCCAGTGATAATTGTTTCTGCTTCATGTGAAGATGTCCTCCAGCCTTTAGGCTTTTGCCTTTTCCTATAGGTTTCTGTTTTGCCTTTTTTGTACCTTTTTGGATTCTCCAGGAATGATTTCTACAGTGTTTTTTCGTTCCTTTGCATCAGTTTTGTTCCCGTGTCATTCTGAGTCTGCAGCTATGCCTGATAAGTATTTTGTTCTCTTAGTCTTAGTTTTGGAGGGTGATTTATTGCTAGCAAGAAAGGGAGTTTTTACTCCCTGTTTGATCAGGAGTTTTGTATTTTTGTATCTCATGTGTTTTTGTAGTTTTGTAGGTATGTGTAATGCCTGCCTGGATCAACAGACTCAGATGGGATGTAATGGACAGGCTAGAGGAAAGCCCCTCACCAAGTAGGACCCCCAGAACCCTGAAACCCTTTAACCCCTATACAGGGATTTGGAATTACACAGGGCCCTGGAGATCACTACCTGTGGAAGGCTGCAGTCCGATGAGAGTAGTCGTCAGGCAGGGTCAAACCAGGAATAGCAGAACAGGGACAGAATCGGCAGGCAAGGACGTAATCAGAAAACGTAGCAGAGGTCAAATCCGAATCGGGCAGCGAGGTACAAAAACAGCAGGCAGAAGGGTAGTCAGAAAACACGCAAAAGTCAGCACACAGGCATCACAAAAGAGAATAGGGCGGATCAGGAGCCAGGAAATCAGAACTCTCTGGCAGAGGTCAGCAGACAGGAGGGGAACTAAGAAGGGTGTGGTGTCTTCCCATTGGCTGTAGCTGAACGCTGGCAACTTCAGCTGGAAGACACACGCCACTCACAGTCAGCCAGTGGTACTGCAGATCCCAAGATAACCCAGCCCAGTGGATGATCGGAGCCTGCGCCCACCGGTGCCGCTGGCATCGACTCTTCTCCCATCACCAGCACCATCCACGGCAGGAACACGGCGTCCCCTGGCGATAGGAGCAGAAGTCGCTGGAGCGGACTCCGGTGGTGACGTAACAGTACCCCCCCCTCCACGAGGGGCCTCTGGACCCTCAAAACCCGGCTTGCCAGGAAATTGGAGGTGAAACCGCCGGACCAGACCCTTAGCATGAATATCGCTCGCAGGGACCCATGACCTCTCCTCAGGGCCGTAACCCCTCCAATGCACCAAATACTGTACCACCCCTCTGACAATACGGGAATCAAGTATTCTCTGTACCTCATACTCCAAGTTACCTTCAACCAAAACAGGAGGAGGGGGGGCACTGACTGGGTGAATGGGTACACGATATAACTTGAGGAGGGACTTTTGGAACACATTCGATATCTTAAAGGATGGGGGGAGTTGCAGGCGGAAATCTTTGGGATTAATTACCTCGATTATCTCGTAAGGCTCAATAAATCTCGGACACAGCTTAGCAGAAGGGACCTTGAGTTTAATATTCCGCGTTGATAACCATACCTTGTCCCCAACTCCAAGGCTAGGGCCCTTGGAACAGCTCTTATTAGCAGAGAAGGCTTGACTAACCTTTGCCTTCATCAAGTTCTCTTTCACCTCAGACCAGATAGCCTTCAGTTTGTCCACAGTTATTTCAGCCTCAGGAGTATCCACGACATCGGAAGAAAAAGAACCAAAACGTGGATGCAACCCTAAATTGCAGAAAAAGGGGGTAGTCTGGATGGATTCCTGATACTGATTATTGATGGCGAACTCAGCTAGCGGCAGATATTCCACTCAGTCAGACTGACGGTCAGACACATAACCCCAGAGATATTGTTCAAGGGTTTGATTAGAACGTTCAGTCTGACCATTGGTCTCTGGGTGGTAGGCAGATGAAAAAGATAACTCTATATTGATCTTTTTGCAAATGCCCTCCAGAATTTCGAGACAAACTGTGTTCCTCGGTCAGAAACAATATTTTACGGAACCCCGTGTAACCGCACAACTTTCACAAGCCAGTACATATTCCTTACAATCTTTCGCTACAGTTGGCCACCAAAAATTCCTGTTTACTAGTCGGAGGGTATTGCCTATACCAAGGTGACCTGCAAGCACAGAATTGTGGGATTCCTGGACTACCCGTAGGCGAAGTGAGGGGGCAACAAACAGTTTATGGTCAGGAGTCGTTTCAGGAGCTTGGTCTTGGGTATTATGGACCTCTTCTATCAAATCTAAGGAAACAGATGACATAATAATGCCTTTAGCTAAAATATGAACTGGTTCAGAGTTTTCAGACTAAGAGGGACAGAAGCTACGGGAAAGTGCATCAGCTTTTGTGTTCTTGGTACCGGGCCGGAATGTTACCACAAAATCAAATCTGGAGAAGAACAATACCAACCTAGCTTGCCTAGGATTGAGTCTCTTAGCAGATTCCAGATAAGTGAGGTTATTATGGTCTGTGATGACTGTGACCTTATGTTTGGTGCCTTCGAGGAAGTGTCGCCATTCCTCGTAGGCCCATTTAATTGCCAACAGCTCACGATTACCAATGTCATAATTTCTCTCTGTGGGAGAAAACTTACGGGAAAAGAAGGCACAAGGATGAAGCTGAGTAAGAGACAGAGTACCTTGTGATAGCACTGCTCCCACTCCAACCTCGGATGCATCGACTTCTACAATAAACGGACGCATAAGGTCAGGCTGAACCAGAATCGGGTCTGAGGAAAAACATTCTTTTAATGTAGAGAAGGCATGGATCGCCTCTGGCTTCCAATTAACCCCATCAGCCCCCTTTTTAGTCAAATCGGTGAGGGGTTTGGCAATTTTGGAAAAATCTTTAATAAATTTGCGATAATAATTAGCAAACCCAAGGAAACGCTGCAAGGCTTTCAGAGACTTGGGTTGCACCCACTCCTTAATCGGTTGAAGCTTAGAGGGATCCATGCGGAAGCCTTCTGCAGACAATATATAACCCAGGAAATTAACCTCTGCCTAAAAAAACCCACATTTCTCATATTTAGCAAATAGGGAGTTCTCCCTGAGTCTCTGGAGTACACTGCATACATGTTGGACATGTGACGTAGCATCAGGAGAATAAATCAGGATGTCATCCAGATAGACCACCACATACTGACCACAGATATCTCTGAAAATGTCATTAACAAAGTTCTGAAAGACAGCCGGCGCATTACTTAACCCATAAGGCATTACCAAGTACTCATAGTGTCCCTCTGGAGTGTTAAATGCCGTTTTCCACTCATCTCCTTCTCTGATGCGGATTAGGTTATATGCTCCCCTGAGATCCAGCTTGGTGAACCACCGGGCTCCTATGAGCTGGTTAAACAGATCGGGGATGAGTGGCAGAGGGTACTGATTCTTTACAGTAATGGCATTCAGTTCACGGTAGTCAATACAAGGTCTGAGGTCACAATCCTTTTTATCAACGAAAAAGAATCCAGGCCCGACTGGTGACCTGGATGGTCTGATAAACCCTCTCTGCAGACTGTCTGCTATATAATCTTTCATGGCCTGATGCTCCGGACCAGAAAGATTAGACATTTTACCCTTGGGGAGTCGGGAATTGGGGACCAAATCTATGGGGCAGTCATAATCTCTGTGCGGAGGTAATTTTTCAGATTCAGATACAGAAAACACATCAGCAAATTCCCTGAATGCATAAGGTATGAAGATAGGTTCAGCTCTAGTCAGGTTAACAGATAAAGACATGCATGTCTCCTGACACTCAGGGCTCCAGCGCACAATCTCACCCTGGTGCGCAGCCATGGCATGCCCAATACCACTGCTGACATCAGATTCTCAAGAACAAAAAATGACACAGATTTTACATGCAGAGCCCCAACAAGCATGGAGATCTCTGGAGTTACAAAATTAACCACACTCTGTGTGACAGGTGTACTATCAATTGCAGATATTCTAATGGGAGCATTCAATCTTAGCAAAGTCAAACCCAGCTCTTTTGCTACAATAGTGTCTATGAAATTAGCTGCAGAGCCACAATCAACAATCTTCTATGAAGAGGTAAGTTCAAGCCTGGACCAGGGAAATGCAGTGGATGTTGTGTATATGGATTTTCAAAAGCTTTTGATACGGTGCCACACAAAAGGTTGGTACATAAAATGAGAATAATGGGGATAGGGGAAAATATGTGTAACTGGGTTAAAACTGGCTCAGTGATAGGAAACAAAGGGTGGTTATTAATGGTACGTACTCGGACTGGGTCTCAGTTTATAGTGGGGTACCACAGGGGTCAGTATTGGGCCCGCTTCTTTTCAACATATTTATAAATGACCTTGTTGGGGGCATGCGGAGTAGAATTTCAATATTTGCAGATGATACTAAACTCTGCAGGGTAATCAATACAGAGAAGGATAATTTTATATTACAGAGAGATTTATGTAAATTGGAGGATTGGGCTGAGAAGTGGCAATTGAAGTTTAATGTAGATAAATGTAAGGTCATGCACTTGGGTAGAGGAAATAACATTTATGATTATGTACTTAATTGTAGAACACTGGGTAAAACAGACACAGAAAAAGACTTGGGTGTATGGGTGGATGGTAAACTTCACTTTAGTGGACAGTGTCAGGCAACTGCTGCCAGGGCTAATAAAATAATGGGATGTATTAACAGAGGTATAAGTGTTCATGAAAAAAATATAGTTCTACCTCTGTACAAGTCACTAGTGCGACCGCACTTAGAATACTGTGTACAATTCTGGTCACTGATATATAAGAAGGACATAGCTGAACTGGAGAGGGTGCAGAGAAGAGCGACCAAGATTATTAGAGGAATGGGTGGGCTGCAATACCAAGACAGGTTATTAAACTTGGGGTTATTTAGTTTGGAAAAACAAAGGCTTAGGGGGGATCTAATCACAATGCATAAATATATGAGGGGACAGTACAGAGACCTTTCCAAAGATCTTTTTACACCTAGGCCTGCGACTGGAACACGGGGGCATCCGCTACGTCTTGAGGAAAGAAGGTTTAATCATAATCACAGACGAGGATTCTTTACTGTACGAGCAGTGAGACTGTGGAACTCTCTGCTGCATGATGTTGTAATGAGTGATTCACTACTAACATTTAAGCAGAGCCTGGACGCCTTTCTTGAAAAATTTAATATTACCAGTTATGTATATTTGATTTTATGACAGGGTGTTGATCCAGGGAACTAGTCTGATTGCCGGATGTGGAGTCAGGAAGGAAATTTTTTCCCCATTGGAACTTGTTTGCCACATTGGGGTTTTTTTGCCTTCCTCTGGATCAACATGTTAGGCTACAGGTTGAACTAGATGGACTTAGAGTCTTCCTTCAACCTTAAAAACTATGATACTATCATACTATGAACAAAGGCCTGCAGCCGTAAAGATTTTCCCTGGTGAGACAATGAAACAGGTAACATTAACCTCATAGGGTCTGCAGGGAGTACCTGGCCACCTGAGTGGGTATCCTGGGGCCCACTCAGGTGGTGCTGCTGCCTTGGAAGCAATTGCCTCTGTGATCCAGGCACTCCATGTTTGGCTCCACAACGTGATCTGCTCCCTTGCAGTCGACGGGACTCTGCACACGATGAGTTAGGTGCTGCAGGGGCTTGAACTTGAGCAGACCTGAGATCCTGCACTTGCTTTGTAAGTCCATGTACAATGCCAGAAAGGGTGTGCACCTGGTTTAGCACAACAAGAAGAGAATCCATTTTTTTTTTCTCCTTGTTAGATGCGTCAGAGGTAATGTAACGCCTGCCTGGATCAACAGACTCAGATGGGATGTAATGGACAGGCTAGAGGGAAGCCACTCACCTAGTAGGACCCCCAGAACCCTGAAACCCTTTAACTCCTATACAGGGATTTGGAATTACACAGGGCCCTAGAGATCACTACCTGTGGAAGGCTGCAGTCCGATGAGAGTAGTCGTCAGGCAGGGTCAAACCAGGAATAGCAGAACAGGGACAGAATCGGCAGGCAAGGACGTAATCAGAAAACGTAGCAGAGGTCAAATCCGGATCGGGCAGCGAGGTACAAAAACAGCAGGCAGAAGGGTAGTCAGAAAACACGCAGAAGTCGGCACACAGGCATCACAAAAGAGAATAGGGCGGATCAGGAGCCAGGAAATCAGAACTATCTCTGGCAGAGGTCAGCAGACAGGAGGGGAACTAAGAAGGGTGTGGTGTCTTCCAATTGGCTGTAGCTGAACGCTGGCAACTTCAGCTGGAAGACACATGCCATCCACAGTCAGCCAGTGGTACTGCAGATCCCAAGATAACCCAGCCCAGTGGATGATCGGAGCCTGCACCCACCGGTGCCGCTGGCATCGACTCCTCTCCCATAACCAGCACCATCCACGGCACGAACACTGCATCGCCTGGCGATTGGAGCAGAAGTCGCTGGAGCGGACTCTGGTGGTGACATAGCATTATGATCTTTTCTATAATATTTGCATTTTCTAATTAAATGTATTTGCACAAGAGTTCCTGATATAGTGGGAGGAAGATTATGTGATCTTTTAGGGAATTTTTGATGATCAGGCGTTGGCATTCAGGGTTTTTACTGGCTGCAACCAGCAATCTATCCTATACTTTTGTACCTAGCTAGCAGAGCCTCACTTTACTTATTTCTATATCTACCATCTGTGTGTTGTTATTTCTTACATCACCATCATTATTTGTTGGGGGCTTTGACTTTCCTTTGGGGCTACTCTGAGTCAAGTCAGGATTCTTCATATCATCTTTGAGGTTAGTTAGTTCTCCGGCAGTGCCAAGGCGTCTAGGTTTGTTAGGAACGTTCCACCGCTACTTCTAGTTGTGCTGGTGTAGTCAGTGGATTGCAGCCAGCTAAGTTTCCAACTAGTTTTGTGTATTATCATCAGCCTTTTTATGGGATTTTTGCAAGATCTTTTGCGGTCTCCTGACCATAACAGGGCACATACTTAAGATCTGCGGGAGGCCCATAGGCCAGGTATAAACGGAGTCATTTAACATTGAGCCCACAATAGCCGGTAATAAAAATCCACATAAAGGAGAAGGAACAAACTGCCGTGGGTTAAAGATATAAATTTCAAAGATCAACCTGATACACCGAGTCTCAAGAGGACTCTAAATTATCCCAGTGGAAAGGGGACCCAGCGGGACCCTTATCCACGACCTCAGGGGAGCATCCCGAACGCAATCATAAGAGTGGTTTTGATTAAGCAGCGCCAGCCTCGAAACGCGTAAACTGGTGTTTCTGGGGCCAGTTTGCTGTTTTTTCCCCTACCATCCGTGTATGTTCTTTACTATATTTATTCAATAAAAATAAGTTTATACGCCTTATGTACTGGAACAAAGTTTTTTTTACCTTGGATTGTTTTTGGACAGATACTGTGCACTTGGAGGAACAGGTGAGCTGGATACTATTGAACTTTCTTGCAGTTTTTACTCCATGTTTGATCAGGAGTTTTGTATTTTTGCATCTCATGTGTTTTTGTAGTTAGGATCTTTTCTATTATATTTGCATTTTCTATTTAAATGTATTTGCACAAGAGTTCCTGATATAGTGGGAGGAAAAATCGTGTGATCTTTAACGAAATTATTGATTATCAGGTATTGGTATTATTCTGAGTTTTAACTGGCTGCAACCAGCAATCTATCCTATACTTTTGTATCTAGCTACCAGGCCTCACTTTGCTTATTTCTTTATCTACCATCTGTGTATTATTTTTTCTTACATCACTTTCATTATATGTTTGGGGCTTTGACTTTCCTTTTGGGGCTGCTCTGAGGCAAGTCAGGATTCTTCATTCCATATTTGAGGTTAGTTAGTTCTCCGGCAGTGACGAGGCGTCTAGGTTTGTTAGGAACACTCCACCGCTACTTCTAGTTGTGTTTGTGTAGTCAGTGGATTGCAGCCAGCTAAGTTTCCAACTACTCTTGGTATTATCATCAACCTTTTTATGGGATATCTATTACGGTCTCCTGACCATAACAGTGCACATAATTTAGATCTGAGGGAGGCCCATAGGCCAGGTACAAATGGAGTCATTTAACATTGAGCCCACAATAGCGAGTAATAAAAACCCACATAGAGGAGAAGGAACAAACTGCCATGGGTTAAAGATATAAATTTCAAAGATCAACCTGATACACCGAGTCTCAAGAAAATTCTAAATTATCTCAGCGGAAAGGGGACCCAGCGGGATCCCTATCCACGACCTCGGGGGAGCATTCCGAACGCAAGCTGCCCACAGCAGGCACAGAGATCCTCCTTCTTTTCCCAGGCCTGCCCATCAGTGACTTGGGAGGTGTGATGGTGAAATATGGGGGGGTTATGTATAATTTTATGCAGGTTCATATTTTAGGCATGGTGCTCTGTCCATTCTGTGTATTCCTTGTGTGTACATTGTCCTGTTTCCAGGTTAACCCCCCGGGCTTTTGTCCCTAAGTCTGGGGGAGGGGGCCTGGGATCCACCTAAACTCTCTGCTTATCTGGGGGATTATTCATTCTGGCTGCGAAAGACAAGAAAGAAGGGGTAAGATTGATCCTCTGAGGGAGAAGCTGACACCCCTGAGAGACTGTGAGAATCCCCGATTTCACTGGAAAAGGACTGCTGGAGGATTGTGACTCATCCTCACGACATTTATCCCATTACTGGACTACTTTACCCCCAGTGTGGTGAATTATGTTTATGGACCTTCTGACTTGCTTGAAATAAATGTTCTTTGGATTGTTCATCCATCTCTTGCTCTGTTGATAGTGTGATATCGGAGAAGGACCCCATGACAACTGGTGGCAGTGGTGGGATCAACAGAGCGAAGCCCAATGGAGATCCACCCACAGAGTGAGTACAGAAACTGGACCATATTCAATGTACAGGAGAAAGCCAGAGGTCTGGGCCTGAGCTACCAGGGACTGACTAAAGAGGCCTTAATTGATCTACTGGTGGGTGCGAGTTAGAACATCTCCTCCCAGATGTCTAACAGACAAGCACTGGAGATGGGGATTACTGCCTCAAAAAGCCAGTGGTTGGTGTGGTTCGAAGAAGAGTTGGCGGTTCTGGGCCCAGGTGTATCTCAGGAGTATAAGGAGGAGGCTGCTCGCCGAGCACAGAGGAAACAAGAAGCAATGGAGTCAGGCAGAGGGAGTATTATGAGTTGGAGTGTAAACCCAGCAATCAGGGAGCCTGTACGGATTACCCGGACAGACTTCAAGCCATTTGATGAGTCCTCTGGAGATGTGGAGGGGTTCTTCAAGGACTTTGAGCAGCAGTATGCCGTGATGGAGGTGCCCCTCTCTGGCTGGATGCGTTTGGTAGTGGGACTCCTGAACAGAAGCCTGGCGGAGGCTTATGGCACCATTGACTTAAGCTGGGGTCACACATAACGACAACGACGTCGCTGCAACGTCACCATATACTGTGACGTAGCAGCGACCATAGATGATCGTTAGTAAGCTGTCAAACATGTTATAAAAAGCAGCAACGGAGCAGCGATCATAGTGACGTCGACGGTCGTTGTGTGGTTTCAGACGTAGCGTAGCGTCCCTGCTGCGGTGTCAAACACAAGGATTATCAGCTTATCAGCATGGCGCAGCGGGATAGCAGCGATCAAAAAATGACCTGGAGCATTCAGGAGCGAGCAACGATTTCGCAGCAGCGGTCTGATCGTTGTTATGTGTCACACACAGCGACGTCGCTGTTGAGGTCGCTGCAACGTCACAGAATATGGTGACGTTGCAGCGACGTCGTTGTCGTTGTCGTTATGTGTGACACCAGCTTTACAGCAACTGGGATTACAACATTGTAAAACGGATTATCCTGGATTACCATACTATCACCTCAGACTCACATAGGGCACAGTTCCGAGACTTCCCATGCACCATGGGGGGATCGTTTAGGATGTATGCCCATAAGATGTTCCAAATAAGAAATAACGTTTGGAACTCCATTCTATGTCTGAACTGGGTGCAAAAACCTAAAAAAACATCACTATGGGGAGATAAGGTATGCACACCAGTGACTATGTAAGGGGAATACATGGAATAGCAGAAACTGCTGTTTGAATACTGACATGAAAAATTCAATAGCTATATGTAAGAATGAAATGTGAAAAATGGAACCTGCATTACTGCCATGAACATATGAATCAAGAGAAATTTAGCTACTGAATTGATCAATGCAACAGAGCCCCAACACTACGCCAAAGTATTTCTCTACGTTGGGGTCCCTAGCTTGTGTGTGTCCTCTCATGCAGTTAAAAAACTTACCGTGTATGGGAAGCTGAGACCCAGGCTATATATACGATATGGATTGGCAATAGGTGTGTATGGGGAGGGTTCACAAACGAAAAACTACTAACAAATAAGAAATAACGTTTGGAACTCCATTCTATGTCTGAACTGGGTGCAAAAACCTAAAAAAACATCACTATGGGGAGATAAGGTATGCACACCAGTGACTATGTAAGGGGAATACATGGAATAGCAGAAACTGCTGTTTGAATACTGACATGAAAAATTCAATAGCTATATGTAAGAATGAAATGTGAAAAATGGAACCTGCATTACTGCCATGAACATATGAATCAAGAGAAATTTAGCTACTGAATTGATCAATGCAACAGAGCCCCAACACTACGCCAAAGTATTTCTCTACGTTGGGGTCCCTAGCTTGTGTGTGTCCTCTCATGCAGTTAAAAAACTTACCGTGTATGGGAAGCTGAGACCCAGGCTATATATACGATATGGATTGGCAATAGGTGTGTATGGGGAGGGTTCACAAACGAAAAACTACTAACAAATAAGAAATAACGTTTGGAACTCCATTCTATGTCTGAACTGGGTGCAAAAACCTAAAAAAACATCACTATGGGGAGATAAGGTATGCCCACCAGTGACTATGTAAGGGGAATACATGGAATAGCAGAAACTGCTGTGTGAATACTGACATGAAAAATTCAATAGCTATATGTAAGAATGAAATGTGAAAAATGGAACCTGCATTACTGCCATGAATATATGAATAAAGAGAAATTTAGCTACTGAATTGATCAATGCAATAGAGCCCCAACACTACGCCAAAGTATTTCTCTACGTTGGGGTCCCTAGCTTGTGTGTGTCCTCTCATGCAGTTAAAAAACTTACCGTGTATGGGAAGCTGAGACCCAGGCTATATATACGATGTGGATTGGCAATAGGTGTGTATGGGGAGGGTTCACAAACGAAAAACTACTAACAAATAAGAAATAACGTTTGGAACTCCATTCTATGTCTGAACTGGGTGCAAAAACCTAAAAAAACATCACTATGGGGAGATAAGGTATGCACTCCAGTGACTATGTAAGGGGAATACATGGAATAGCAGAAACTGCTGTGTGAATACTGACATGAAAAATTCAATAGCTATATGTAAGAATGAAATGTGAAAAATGGAACCTGCATTACTGCCATGAATATATGAATAAAGAGAAATTTAGCTACTGAATTGATCAATGCAATAGAGCCCCAACACTACGCCAAAGTATTTCTCTACGTTGGGGTCCCTAGCTTGTGTGTGTCCTCTCATGCAGTTAAAAAACTTACCGTGTATGGGAAGCTGAGACCCAGGCTATATATACGATGTGGATTGGCAATAGGTGTGTATGGGGAGGGTTCACAAACGAAAAACTACTAACAAATAAGAAATAACGTTTGGAACTCCATTCTATGTCTGAACTGGGTGCAAAAACCTAAAAAAAATCACTATGGGGAGATAAGGTATGCACACCAGTGACTATGTAAGGGGAATACATGGAATAGCAGAAACTGCTGTGTGAATACTGACATGAAAAATTCAATAGCTATATGTAAGAATGAAATGTGAAAAATGGAACCTGCATTACTGCCATGAATATATGAATAAAGAGAAATTTAGCTACTGAATTGATCAATGCAATAGAGCCCCAACACTACGCCAAAGTATTTCTCTACGTTGGGGTCCCTAGCTTGTGTGTGTCCTCTCATGCAGTTAAAAAACTTACCGTGTATGGGAAGCTGAGACCCAGGCTATATATACGATGTGGATTGGCAATAGGTGTGTATGGGGAGGGTTCACAAACGAAAAACTACTAACAAATAAGAAATAACGTTTGGAACTCCATTCTATGTCTGAACTGGGTGCAAAAACCTAAAAAAACATCACTATGGGGAGATAAGGTATGCACTCCAGTGACTATGTAAGGGGAATACATGGAATAGCAGAAACTGCTGTGTGAATACTGACATGAAAAATTCAATAGCTATATGTAAGAATGAAATGTGAAAAATGGAACCTGCATTACTGCCATGAATATATGAATAAAGAGAAATTTAGCTACTGAATTGATCAATGCAATAGAGCCCCAACACTACGCCAAAGTATTTCTCTACGTTGGGGTCCCTAGCTTGTGTGTGTCCTCTCATGCAGTTAAAAAACTTACCGTGTATGGGAAGCTGAGACCCAGGCTATATATACGATGTGGATTGGCAATAGGTGTGTATGGGGAGGGTTCACAAACGAAAAACTACTAACAAATAAGAAATAACGTTTGGAACTCCATTCTATGTCTGAACTGGGTGCAAAAACCTAAAAAAACATCACTATGGGGAGATAAGGTATGCACACCAGTGACTATGTAAGGGGAATACATGGAATAGCAGAAACTGCTGTGTGAATACTGACATGAAAAATTCAATAGCTATATGTAAGAATGAAATGTGAAAAATGGAACCTGCATTACTGCCATGAATATATGAATAAAGAGAAATTTAGCTACTGAATTGATCCATGCAATAGAGCCCCAACACTACGCCAAAGTATATCTCTACGTTGGGGTCCCTAGCTTGTGTGTGTCCTCTCATGCAGTTAAAAAACTTACCGTGTATGGGAAGCTGAGACCCAGGCTATATATATGATGTGGATTGGCAATAGGTGTGTATGGGGAGGGTTCACAAACGAAAAACTACTAACAAATAAGAAATAACGTTTGGAACTCCATTCTATGTCTGAACTGGGTGCAAAAACCTAAAAAAACATCACTATGGGGAGATAAGGTATGCACTCCAGTGACTATGTAAGGGGAATACATGGAATAGCAGAAACTGCTGTGTGAATACTGACATGAAAAATTCAATAGCTATATGTAAGAATGAAATGTGAAAAATGGAACCTGCATTACTGCCATGAATATATGAATAAAGAGAAATTTAGCTACTGAATTGATCAATGCAATAGAGCCCCAACACTACGCCAAAGTATTTCTCTACGTTGGGGTCCCTAGCTTGTGTGTGTCCTCTCATGCAGTTAAAAAACTTACCGTGTATGGGAAGCTGAGACCCAGGCTATATATACGATGTGGATTGGCAATAGGTGTGTATGGGGAGGGTTCACAAACGAAAAACTACTAACAAATAAGAAATAACGTTTGGAACTCCATTCTATGTCTGAACTGGGTGCAAAAACCTAAAAAAACATCACTATGGGGAGATAAGGTATGCACACCAGTGACTATGTAAGGGGAATACATGGAATAGCAGAAACTGCTGTGTGAATACTGACATGAAAAATTCAATAGCTATATGTAAGAATGAAATGTGAAAAATGGAACCTGCATTACTGCCATGAATATATGAATAAAGAGAAATTTAGCTACTGAATTGATCAATGCAATAGAGCCCCAACACTACGCCAAAGTATATCTCTACGTTGGGGTCCCTAGCTTGTGTGTGTCCTCTCATGCAGTTAAAAAACTTACCGTGTATGGGAAGCTGAGACCCAGGCTATATATACGATGTGGATTGGCAATAGGTGTGTATGGGGAGGGTTCACAAACGAAAAACTACTAACAAATAAGAAATAACGTTTGGAACTCCATTCTATGTCTGAACTGGGTGCAAAAACCTAAAAAAACATCACTATGGGGAGATAAGGTATGCACTCCAGTGACTATGTAAGGGGAATACATGGAATAGCAGAAACTGCTGTGTGAATACTGACATGAAAAATTCAATAGCTATATGTAAGAATGAAATGTGAAAAATGGAACCTGCATTACTGCCATGAATATATGAATAAAGAGAAATTTAGCTACTGAATTGATCAATGCAATAGAGCCCCAACACTACGCCAAAGTATTTCTCTACGTTGGGGTCCCTAGCTTGTGTGTGTCCTCTCATGCAGTTAAAAAACTTACCGTGTATGGGAAGCTGAGACCCAGGCTATATATACGATGTGGATTGGCAATAGGTGTGTATGGGGAGGGTTCACAAACGAAAAACTACTAACAAATAAGAAATAACGTTTGGAACTCCATTCTATGTCTGAACTGGGTGCAAAAACCTAAAAAAAATCACTATGGGGAGATAAGGTATGCACACCAGTGACTATGTAAGGGGAATACATGGAATAGCAGAAACTGCTGTGTGAATACTGACATGAAAAATTCAATAGCTATATGTAAGAATGAAATGTGAAAAATGGAACCTGCATTACTGCCATGAATATATGAATAAAGAGAAATTTAGCTACTGAATTGATCAATGCAATAGAACCCCAACACTACGCCAAAGTATTTCTCTACGTTGGGGTCCCTAGCTTGTGTGTGTCCTCTCATGCAGTTAAAAAACTTACCGTGTATGGGAAGCTGAGACCCAGGCTATATATACGATGTGGATTGGCAATAGGTGTGTATGGGGAGGGTTCACAAACGGAAAACTACTAACAAATAAGAAATAACGTTTGGAACTCCATTCTATGTCTGAACTGGGTGCAAAAACCTAAAAAAACATCACTATGGGGAGATAAGGTATGCACGTATCCAGGCATGTCAGAGATGGCTGGAAGCGGAAAATGCCTTCACTGTGGAAGACGTTATACAGGTATTTCTTATAGAACAATTTCTTTACAAGTGTTCCTCAGAAATATGGGAAAGGGTCAGAGAGCGCACGCCATGCACCTTTGGATGGAGCTGCAGCCCTGGCTGATGAGGCCCTTACTATCTAACCACAATGGAGAAGGCTTCTGGATAATAAGCCACAGCCTGCTCCTGCGCCCCGGCCCTCTCTTCAGTTATATCTGCCCTTCCACGCAGCTGCAGGCCGATGACAATCACGGCTCACAATCCTGGGCCCCAACAGTTTTGACCATGCCCTGTGGGAATCACAGAGAGGAGATGTTATGGGTGAGGATAATCTGGGCACCTGCAATCCAGTTGTCCCATAAGTGCTCGGAGGGACACCCACGCACCTCCACCTCGTTTGGTGCATTTTGTGCATTCCATCCCGCTTGAGGAAGAGGTACCACCACTTCCATTGGAGTGTACCGCTGACCCCTGCACCATAGATACCCCTGTTGGAGAGTATGGCCTCCGGAATTTGTCACCAGGTTCTCCTACTGTCTTCTCCAGAATGCACATTGGAAGGAGTACGACGCAGAGCATATGTTATCGATGTAGGCAGGCTGAGCATTTGCAAAACGCTTGCCCTGCTGGTTGATTGAGGAATGACCTGGCTCTTCTGACTTGCTTGGAATAAATGTTCTTTTGATTGTTCAACCATCTCTCGCTCTGTTGATTGTGTGATATCGGAGAAGGACCCCATGACAGGAGGGTCCAGTGAAAGCCAGTCTGGGACAGGCACCCCATCAGAACCCAAAAAAGCAAACAGGTCCGGCAGTTCCGAATGCCGTCTCAGGACGAAAGTAGAGGCGCCCCTTTGGATAATGCAACAAACTGGATGGCCTCATCTGTAAGTTGCATTGGCATCTTTGATTTTTGCCAAAAGAGGTTGAAGCATGCGTCTCATACCGAGTGTCCGGGAGGACACATCTGGGAACAACTTGATGACTACCCCCTCAAGTTCCACTGGCCCATGCGACCAAACTTTTTGTATGATCAGGTCCTTGTCTGATTAGTAGTGCAGATGACAAAGTACATCACATGGGGAATTAGATGGTCTCATGTGAGGTCTTGAGACTCGGTGTACTCTGTCAAATCTATAAACAGCATCCAGGGGTCGACTGGTAATTGTGTTAAAGATGAATAGGACTTTAGACTGCAGTTGCTCCAAAGGCCAGGGCTCTGGGATTCTTTTTATCCTGACATTTTTCCTTCAGCCTCTGTTTTCCTGGACATCAACCAACAGGGCGAGGTCTCTCAGGGACCCCCTGGATACATTCTCTTCCATCGGGCCACCCTCTTTTCCAGGGATTCCTGTGATACTTTGGTGGCACTAAATCTGCTGTCCATCATCTCCATTTCCCCCTGTATAGCGTTGAGGGCCTGCTGGTGGGATAACTCAATTTTCTCCACCATGAAATGTAGATCTTTTCTTGTGGGGGGCCATAATGAGCTCCCTCAGGTCCTGGAAATTGGACTGCGTCCCTGTGATAGTGGAAGGTAGTGGAGCAGGTCCCCCACGGGCCCCGTAGACCTGTCACAATGGTGATCTGGTGCCACATCACATCCCAGAATGTCTCCAGGGGATAGTAGTGTCCCATTATCCTGCGTGGGGGGTGTCATATGCACCGGACAGGGCCCTCCCTTGTCCCTCTCCTGCTATGGCTGATCCCTGGCAGGCTCTCCAACTCGGCAACTCACTCGATGTACCTGACTGTGGCTGGGTGATGCAGACACCCTGATCCTAGCCGACATCACCGCCGCTGGAGATTTTACATGGGAGAAGCGCTGTGGAGCTGGCACCATCTTGGCCTTTAGTGCTGGGAGTGCGGCAGAGGCCGGGGGAAAAAAAACTTCTCTATACTACCTGCAGAACCCAGAGATGCTGTCGGAAGGTTCCTGGTGAGTTGGGTTGGTGGCTTTTTCTTTGCTGGCATAATGGGGAGACAGCAGCGGCAGATTCAGGCAGATAAACACGGTGCGGGAAGGGGATCTCTAAGAACACACAGCTTCATTCCATTGCATCCAGGACATGCCCCCCAGGGCCCATTATTCTGTGACGAGGACTATGTGGTGCCCATTATTCTGTATGGAGGAACATGTAGGGCTTATTATTCTATATGGAGGAGTATGGGGGACCCATATTCTGTACGAAGGAGTATGTGGGGCCCATTATACTGTTTGGAGGACTATGTGGGGCCCATTATTCTGTATGGAGGGCTATGTGGGGCATATTATTCTGTATGGAGGAGTATTTAGGGCCCATTATTCTGTTTGGAGGGCTATGTGGCACATATTACTCTGTATGGAGTAGTATGTGAAACTCATTATTCTGTATGGAGGAGTATGTGGGGTCAATTATTCTGTATGAAGGAGTACATGGTACCCATTATTCTGTATGGAGGGCTATGTGGGGTGCATTTTTCTGTATTGAAGGCTATGTGGGGCCCATTATTCTGTATGAAGGGCAATGTGGGGCCAATTATTCTGTATGAAGGACTATGTGAGGTGCATTATTATGTATAGAGGACTATGTGGGGCACTTTATTCTGTATGGAGGAGTATGTGGGGCCCATTATTCTGTGTGGAAGACTATGTTTGGTACTATGTTTGAAAATCAGTGGTCTAAGAATGTTCTGAGAAAGGGTAAAAAGGAAGTAATGTAAGTAGCTATCAGTGTGTAACATGCAATAGTGTCACACACCGGGGTTCCGCCAGGTACATGGGAACCCCTGGCAAGCACCGCAACACACAGGATACATCGGGAACGTTACAATGGTGGACCCTGGTGCTATGGAAATGGGAGCAGAATCACCTCCTAAACTCACCCGAGGCATAACCCTGCACTCCCTAATGTCCCCATACGGATTCCTTCAACCCATCGCCGATCACATGCTTTTCCCTGTCTTTCCATGGACTCAGCCCGGTATAGTGAGCAGGGCAGCAGGAACACTAGTCCCACTTTAGGTTAAAGACACAGAGAGAATTAGACAGATATGGGTAAAATAAACAGCAATCATATAAAACACTCCAAATGACAGGAGAAAGTAATGAGAAACAGACCAGTGAGGCAAAACCAAAAAGGAAAAAGGAAGGGATAACCACAACTCAGCTTTCAAACAGCAAACTCCAGCAACAGATCACTGAGTGCTTTCCTGGTCCACAGCTCACAGGTTTCCTCTAGAGACAAGCTAAGCAGAAGCTATCACCAGCAATTACGTAGGCAGGGACAATCATTTTTATAGCAGAGGTAATTAGCATCACAGAACAGCTGGCTATAGCTTTGATCCAGAGTTTAGGAGACCAGAGGAATTATTTAATCCTAGCAGCAACAGATAAAAGAGAATCTGCACAGCCAATAGTATTAACCTGAAGAAGCATGTATGTAGCCCTACATGCAATCTCCTGACACCAGAAATAAGAGGAACCAGTCTTTGTAGTGGTAGCCTAGTGACAAATAAAGTATCAAAGGTATTGAAGATTAGTCCTGATCACTGTGGAGACCAAGATGGTTTCAGAATTATAGAAGCCAAGGCAAAACAAAATAGATGCGCTGTTACAATGACATGAAAGTACAAGAATAAGAAACTATAGAAATTTAAATATTCAAGTATAAAAACGGGAAGAGTGCCACTGATTTATGAATTAAATGTAGAATTCACTGAGCTCAAATATGGAAGCAGATAGCACATCTGTCTGTAAACCATTAGACTCTATCAACAAAATGGCAGGCAGGTAGGCTTGGCTACGTGAATAGTGAATGATTAGTCAGACTAATTGGAATGGTAACTAAAAGGATAAATCTGAGTGGTGAAATGGACAATAGACAGAGTTGCCTGTGAAGGGAAGTCTCATAAAATATGAAAAACTGAATAATCACTTTCTCTGTCATGGTATGGTGATGGAGGGGAGAGAGGGAAGTAGGCCCACTGTTTTCAAAACCTGGCTTACCCAGAGGGAGGTGTGACTAAGTGCCTACCCAGCTTTCACCTGAGCTTCTGATGGTGAGAGCAAACTTGTCTGACGATAGGCACAAGGTACCACTCTAGGGAAGCTCCAGGTTGTCGTGCTCAACCAGGGTCAACACAAGGACAGATGAAGGGATACACAGCCTCTACAAAAGAAGAGGGAGGGGGCCACCTCTGACACCCTAAGTAACCCTGAGCTCCCTGACGTCCCTATATGTCCCCCCCCCCCCCCGTGCGGCATTCACGTCCTTATCCCTGTCTTTTCCTGGACACAGGACTGTCTAGTGAGTAGGGCAACTGGAACGTTAGTCCCACTCTTTGTTAAAGACACAGAGTTTATAAGACAGACAGGGATAAAATCAACACCAATCATACAAGGCACTCCAAACAACAGGAGTCAGTAATTGGGAATGGACAGTGAGGCAAACCAAAAAGGAATAATGAAAGGAACAATATAACACAGTTTTCAAACAGCAAACTCCTAGTGACTTCCTGGTTCACAGCTCACAGGTTCCCTCTAGAAGCAAGCTTAGCAGAAGCTATCACTAGCAATTACATGGGCTGGGAGAGGCGTGTTTATAACAAACGTAATTAGAAGCTCAGCACAACTGATTCCAGCTTTCATCCGGCGCATAGAAGACCACAGGAGCTACTTAACTCTAGCAGCACCAGATAAAGGAGAATCTGCACAACCATCAGTATTAACTTGAGGAAGTGTGTAGCCTTGCTCTGCAACAATCTCCTGACATGAAAAATAGGAGGCATTACTCTCTGTCGTTGTACCCTCATGGCACTCTCTCTATTTCTCTCTCTCTCTATATATATATAAATAGATATACATATATATATATATATATATATGTATATATATATATATATATATATACATATACAGTGACAAGCAAAAGGGTAACAATGTTTTGAACCTTTCACTTTTAGGCTCTGTATTTCACTATCCACTGTGTCTTTGTGATTTTTTATCGGTTCACACTCGCACATGAAAATCACAAGTGGACATGAGCCCCGAGTGTGAGACTACCTTCATTCTATAGACAATCACCTTGGCAATCTGATACATAAATTTAGCTTGCAACTATTTTGCATATGATTAGTTATGCAGATTCTTGTCATGTCACTACATTATTACTGTTTTGCTCCTGATGTTTGAAAAAATAAAAATTTTTACTGTATACTATATACCTGTTCTCACATTCACTAATAGCTATTGTATTAGTAGATTGATTCCCAAGCAAATGTTCACTGGTTCACATCAAGAAACAGCCATGAAAAAAAGTTATAAGAAAAGAGAAATTATATCATCAAACTCATTGATAGTAGTCTCTCTGCCAAGAAATTTGCCAAACTGCATCATGTAAGTGCCATGACAGTTGGATGACTACAAAATTTAGTTTGTCAATCCATTCAAAAACGAAGAGGTGGATGTCCAGGCAAAATATGGAGTCAACAAGTCAGCTCATCATAAGGGCTATTAGTTCTGGAGCAACAAACACAGAAGTGGAGGAGGCTTATATGCTTCATAATAGTGGCATCACAGACATCCATGCCAGCACAGTGCAATGCAAGTTAGACAATTTTGAAATGGTGGCCTGAAGAAAGGTGAAGAAGCCCCAACTGCAATATCGTCATAATAAGAAGCGTCGTCTTGAGTTTGCAAAGAAGTACGGAAAGTGGACAGTAGAAGATTAGAATTGGGTGATTTGGAGTGATAAGACAAAAGTCAATAGATTAGACTCTGATGGATGCAAATAGGTTTGGAAGAAATAAGGGAAAAGGGGTCTAATGAATAGAGAAATTGAAGGAACTGTCAAATTCAGTGAAGGAAATCTGATGATAAGGGGTTGTTTCAAAGCCAAAGGCATTGTATAGTTGACCAGGATTAGTGATGCATGGACCCGAACTGTAAAAATCCGGATCTGCATGGTTTCAAACTTACCCGAATGCCGGGTCCGGGATTCTGGGTGTTGATCCAGATCCGGCAACTCAGGAAATAAAAAATAGAGGAAAAATAAGGAAAATAACAATGAAGCAATTGCTTCATATTTTTTGCCAAGAGATGAAGATTTGGTGGTGAAATTTTTACACCATATTCCTGCACCCAATCTACACCTCCTGGGAAAAAAAATTATCACTACCGCATCCTTCCACATGCAGTTTTGATGTGTTTTTTTTTGCCAGGAGGTGTAGATTGGGTGCATGAATATGTGTATATAAAAATGTTATCACCAAATCTACATTTTTTGACCCAAAAATGCAAAAAAAAAAAAGTATTGACTCCAGTTCAGTGCAGTTTTCCGCCAGGAAGTAAAAATGTTGTTGATGACATGTCTGCACCAGGTTTCAGCACCAAATCTGCACCTCCTGGGAGAAAACCATTTTTTGGCATTTTTGGGCCAAAAGATGGAAATTTTTACACCATATTCATGTACCCAACTACCAACCTGAGTGATGTCGCTGCTGATTGCTGCAGCTCATTCATTCTCTGTCTGTTCCATGAATGCACACTGTCACTTCAAATGTAGCCGAGCTGGAATTGTTGTGGGACCGCGTGTGGATTACGTAAAACCTGCAGGGGTGTTTTGGGGTTAATAAAGGGGTGAAAGAGGGTGTTTATTGTATATTATTTCAAAGAAAGGATTTTTTCGGTGTTTGTGTTTATTTTCTTTGACTTACAGATTAGTAATATGGGGGTCAAATAACCCTCCCGATTAGTAATCTGGGGCTTCGTGACAGCTGTGGGCTGTTATTAACCCCTTATTAGCCCGATTGCCACCGCACCAGGGCAATCGGGAAGAGCCCAGTAAGGTACTGGGATTGTTGCAACTACTGGATGTGAAGATTCTGGGCAGCTGCAGGCTGCTATTTTTAGGCTGGGGGCGACCCAATAAGCATTGGTCTAGCCTGAAAACACCAGCTCCCAGCTGTCAGGCTTTATCTTGGCTTGGTATCAAAACTGGGGGGACCGCATGTTGTATTTTTTAATTATTTATTTAAATAATTAAAAAAAAAAAAAGAAGCTGCATGCAGTTCCTCTTATTTTGATACACAGCCAAGATAAGCACACAGCTGAGGGCTGCAACCTGTAGCCATGGGCTTTATCTGTGCTGGGCATCATAGTACGAAGCCAGAAAAGTAAACTCCAGAAGTGAAGGAGCAGCAGCCATTGTGAATAGTATCCAGCAGCATGGTCAAGAAAGAGACTCCACGGCCTCCACCAGCACAGCTACCAGCTAAAAAAGGGAATAGATGTAGCTTCTTCTGTCCATCTCCTTGTGACAATAAAACAAATCTGTCATGTGCAGGGTGTGCAAAATATCTATGTAAAGGACATGTGTTTTATTATGTAAAAATGCATGAACCTGTTCAACCTTTTTAAAAAGAAAAACTGAAGTTTTTATTATTTATTACTTGTTGTTTTATAAAACATGTTATCACAACATTAGATTTAGCTACATTTCATGTTATAGTAATAGAAATCTAAAGCATGTTTGTTATTTGTGTGTAGAATGCTATAAAGCGAACAATTGCAAACAGCCCATGTAACCTTTTTCTGAAAAAAAAAATAAAAAATTAAGTATTAATTATCTGCAAGTCCACCCATCACTAACCAGGATCAATGGTGGTCTCAATGCTGAATTATATATGAGTACCCAACAGGACAAGTTACTTCATACATTTGAGTACTATGGGTATGAAAAGGACAATATAGTGTTCCAGCCGCACAATAACCTAAAGCATACATCGAGATTGGTGAAAAAAATGGTTCAATGGCAATGAAGTAGAGGTTCTGGATTGGCCACCACAGTTCCCAGACCTCAACCCAATCGAACACTTGTGGGCAGATTTGAAGAAAAAAAATCTGTATACATACCCAATTGAGCTGACCAGTATGCACCAACAATAGAACCACACAGAAGAGACCTGGGTTCAAATTTCAGTCAAGACATGTGACGCGCCCTCGCCGGGACTGTGGGGGCACTCGTTACTGGGCCGCAGTTCTGTTTCTGGGATGCCGCGATAGCAAGACCCGGTTCCGTTACCCCGGCGGTGTCAGTTAAGGGAAAGGGAATAATAGTTTGTGACGCCACCTGTAGTACTTGGCCAGAGACAACCGATGCTGCGGGATGGGGCCTCTGGGGCAGATGGTGACGCAGCTTGGTTAGTATAGCTCTCCACAGGCAGAGCTGAGCCCCAGGGCTTGATGAGGGTAGTAGTAGTCAAAGGCGGGGGTGCAGGTGAATAACGGAGCGACACAGGGATGCAAGTTTTTACTCACTGTAGCAGGTTCTAAGGTAACACGACTAGTCAGTGACCACCTTTGGAGTGCTGGGTTTCACAGTGATGGGCTCCAGTCGATCCTGGGTAGTTTGGAGGTCAATACCGGTGCACCCTTTGTGTGTTCCTTCCCTGGTCATCTTCCTGCGCTGACTTCTTGCCCTCCTGTCCTGCGCCTACGCACACAGTACAGATCCTTCACAAGGGGAGCTTGCTGGCCTAGTCCCTTTGGTCCTATGTGGTACCTTCCAGCGGATTCATGTGCACGTTTGGCTTCGGTACTAGATGTGTCCTCAGCCTCTGGTTTTACTAGCATGAACTAGTATGTTGGTTCTTCTCCTCTAGTCTAGGGACAAGTCCCTGTTCTGCGGCCAAGTCCCCCCACTCCAATGTACTGTATGTGGAATGAGTCCAAGGGGGTTTGGCGCACTTCCCTGGACCCTAGGACCCTTTCTGTCTTGTGCCTGGGTCGAACTGCACCAGCTCCAGATCACATGTCTTCACTCCTCCTCTGCTCTTTCTCGACTCCCTCTCTGACACTACAGTCTTCCCTCACTCACTAGACTCCACCCCAGGTCCTGTCGGATTAGGGGGAGAGAGGAACCATCACCAGTGGGGGCTATACATAGTATTAATGGAACCAAACCCTTACCCTGACCCGATGGGAACTGCTAACTGAGAGTGTTGTGTGTTTTGTGTGCATACCGGTGGATGACCTCTTCCGTACCCAGGATGGGATACCACACCTCTGACTGAGGTGCAGTAACTCTGTGGCGACTGAAGCCTCAGGGGAGTCACACATGCTTGAATCTGAATGAGAGCATGCTCAGAAGGATTCAGGCAGTGTTTAAAGCCAAAGGGGGATTTAGAAGTTACCAACAAAATAATAAAACTTAAAATGTAGATGTTTAGTAGCAAAACAGTAACAATGAAGTGACATGAAAAGAATCTGCATAACTAATCATATGCTAAATAATTGCAGGTCAAATTTATGTATGAGATAGCATAGATGATTATCTACAATGAGAAGGTGGTCTCATGCTCTAAGCTGTATTGGATGGTGAGATATGGAGCCTGAAAGCCAAAAGTTCAAAACATTGTTGCCGTTTTGCTTGTCAGTGCATATTTAAAATTGAGATAAAACTATATAACTATATATCACTGGAAAAGAGATATATAACATAATTAATAATATATGTGACAAAGATGGGATGTACAGACAAATAAAAGGCCAAGAAACATATTAGGGTATGTGCGCACGTTGCTTTTTACCTGCTTTTTTGCTGCTTTTTCTTCTGCGCTGTTTAATGCCAAAATGGATGTGTTCTTCTATTCAAGCAAAGTCTATGGGAATTTGGGTTTCTTGTTCACACTATGTTGTTCAAAATGCTGCCTTTTTGTGGCAGAACTTTGGTCAAAAACTCAGCTTTTCAAAGAAGCAACATGTCAACTGTTTTTGCCATTTGGGTTTTGCACTGCAAAGCTGAGTTTTTGACCAAAGTTCTGCCACAAAAAGGCAGCATTTTGAACAACATAGTGTGAACAAGAAACCCAAATTCCCATAGACTTTGCTTGAATAGAAGAACACATCCATTTTGGCATTAAACAGCGCAGAAGAAAAAGCAGCAAAAAAGCAGGTAAAAAGCAGGTAAAAAGCAACGTGCGCACATACCCTTAGACTTACATGTCTACTAAACAGTTCAGAGATATTGTATGCATTGGTATATTTGTGGCAAATTTCTAGATCAGTTCAGAAACCTCATTTAAACCTGACAGCTTCAATGATTCGATATGATGAATTCACAATATCTTCTTCCTTCTATGATTTTCATATCTGTTAGACTGCGCTCACACGAGCGTGAAAATCGTGAGAGTGCAATGCGAGAAAATCTCGCATTGCACTCTGACCAATGATAGTGAATGAGGGAGAGCAGTTGGTCAGCTTTTTTCGCATCCAGATTCTGGATGCGAGAAAAGTAGCAGCATGCTGCGATTTTCTGCTACAGCCATATCACTCGCACCCATTCAAGTGAATGGGTGCGAGAGAAACATCGGACTGCACTCGGATTGCAGTGCAGTGCGATATATGCACAGGCTGACAATGGAGGAGATGAGGGGATTAACCCCGCCCTCTCCTCCTCAGCGCCCGCCCTCAGCTTCACAGCTGTGACCCGATTGCAAGATTGCTATAGGCGCAAAATTTTAAATAGAGTCTTTTTGGATCTTTAAATTGGGGACGAGGCAGCCTAACGGGCTCAATATACATAAAGATCTGTATTACAATACAACTGATTTGTTTGGGGGAGATTTGCAGGGAGGGGGAGATTTGCAGGGAGGGGGGGGAGGGGAGGGAGTGGTGAGAGACAGAGATCAGAGAAAAGGTTTTTTTTCTCTCTCTCTCTCTCTCTCTGTGGATATAGTTCTAATTTATGGTCTTGATCCTTTAACTAAACTTTCCCTGCTATTTTGATTCGCCTATCAGGTGTGAATAAAGTTATGCATATGCATCTAGTATTTCCTTTTTGATAAAAATTGTATTATTCAGGATTTTATATTTTTATAACTATTTTTTATGATATTAACCTATTGATGCGATGTACATTTGAATTTCTAAGGATCGTTGGGAACTAATTTGAAATGTTTATTCATATTCAACATATTTGAGTGCAAAATAGGAATGTGCTTACTTTTTGACAAATGTTTTTTTTTTTTTTCCAACAAACATGATATCACTCATATTATTCAGATCTGCATATGTATTACAACTATTTTTTGACATGTGAATTTTGACAGCATGATGTACAAGTGAACTTTATGGATCGTTGTGTATAAATATGAGAAGTTCATGCATATTTATTGTATTCTGAAACCGAATGTTAATAATGAAAATGCACATATTTTTTGTAATCAGAAACATTTCTGTTTTGATCCTTTTGTGTTTTATTATCATTTGGTGATATGAATGTGTTGATATGAGGATAACATAATATTTTTTCACTGTTCAGAGAAAATTGACTTAGGGTTAAATACGCATATGCATTCTTTTTTTTTTTTCCCAAACGATTTGAGATGTTTACAAATGTGGACTTTAGGATCCGCCCAGATGGCAATGGGTTAAATTGGAGGAATTCATCAAGAATCTGCACCTGCTTATTTGAAGGACTTTCATGCATGGATATATAAAAGACTCACATCACTAAGTAAAGCCACTTGACAAAGGCTACACCACAGTAGCTGAAACGCGTCGCTGTACGTCATTTTTCCACTGGGGGTTATGGCTTGATATGCTCATATGTCTATATAATCATTTTTTAACTGGAACCAAGCAAAAATAAATTACCTGGAAATTTACTGACGGTGTATCTCTCCTCCTTGCGCTGGGCAGAACCTTTTTCTGATTGCAAGATCGGGACACAGTTACATGACACTCGGCTCACGCTCTCAGCAGAGCCTGAGCCGGGGGTCATTAGCATGTCGCATCGGATACCATACGCTTGTGTGAGTCCAGCCTTATTGATATTCTCGGGGATCAATTCAATTGGGTTGATTCTGATAGTGTTATGATTTTTATTTTTGAACTGATCAATCTGTGGAACAGCTATTTAAAATTGAATTTCCTGAAATTCACAGGTCCCCATGAATGCAAACATGATCAGATTCAACTGGCAAGGATTGCAAAAAAATAAATAAATTCCCGCTGCCATTTCACACACTGCTAAATACACAGAGAACAAACTTATGTTATGCGGGGTTGTGCAGGTTTCTCTATCGTGTAGCATAGTTATCACTAGTGATGGGCAAGCACTAAAATGCTCGGATGTTCATTACTCAAGAAATTTATAATGCTCCAGTGCTCTTATTGAGTTACAAACAAAATAGAAGTAAATGGGAAACTCAAGAATTTTTCCAGCAGACCTTCCTCAGGAGGTCTGGGGAGGCCTGTCACAGTAAGCGGGGAGAGCAGGGGATCGGGGATCCTAGACTGCCCTTAGACTAGGGGGCCCTAGCTATCTCTTATCTCAGACTTACCTCTGAAGGTGAGGATGTCTGAGCCGCTAACCTGACCCTGCTCCTGACCGGCCCTGATCTTATACCCCTTCCCCCCTAACCCAGGTGAAGGATGGTGCAGGAGTGTGATAAAACCAACAGAGACAGACAAACAGTGGAAACCAAAACTCTATCTCGCAGCATGCTCACACCAAGGTATAAGACAATAAGAGGTAAGGAGAAAAACAAGAAAACAACAAGAGAATTCCACAACAACTTCAAGTACCTCACAATATAATCACCAGCAGGACTCGGACATAACCGCACCCAGACCAACACAGCAATAAACTATAGTCGGTGTGGGAAGACAGATTCCGCCATCTTCAAAATGCAAGGAGTAAATGAGATAGGTTTCCAACAACATGTGATCCCAGAAGTAACAAGCAGACTAGCAAAAGTAAACTCTTGCTAGCCTGATCATTAATAAGCTTAAAGCTGGTCGACGCACAAGTCTTTCTGTGTAACTCAGAAACATCAGGGAAACCATAATGTGGAGTTTCAGAATCCGTAGTGTCAACAGCATCTGATGCTTTAAGGCCTCTGCCACACTCACGTGTAAAAAACGTACGTGTGCTGTAGTCCGTTTTTTGTGTCCGTGTTCCGTATTTTCTGTCCGTTTTTCACCTCCGTGTAGTGTCCGTATGCATATCGTGTGTGATACGTGTGTACGTGTGTGCGTTTTCCTGTGCGTGACATACGTCAGTGTGTGTTCCGTGTGCAGTCCGTTTTTTTGTGCGTGTTTCACATGTTTCACGCATTGAGATAATGGTGATCAGTTTGAATTAAATGACACATAGGTGTATGTGATTAGGACATAAATATAAGTTACCGATAAACTGTTGCCTGCTTGTATTCTGCCTTGGAGCACCTATGTGTTTTGACAAATTTTTCGCAATGCCATTATCCACGGAGGCATTAGTGTTTTTATGTTGGATTATATCTCGTCGTTTTGGCGTTAGACGGCACATGTTGCAATATGATAATGTAAGAAGAAACAGATTGTGGGTGCATCCACTAATCATGATGCGGCCTATGCATGGTCATTTCCATACTTTATTTTTTGAGTTACGGAATTTCCCAGATAAGTTTTTTTCATACTGCCGTTTGTCAGTTGAGAGTTTTGATTACTTACTAAATATTTTACGACCTCATTTGCAACATCAGGACACTTGGATGCGGCTTTCCATTTCCCCAGAGGAGAGATTTATGGTGACTCTGAGGTATTTGTTGTTTTTACATTCTTTTTCAAATGTGTTATGTTTCACATAGAAATGTGTAATTGATATTTCTTGATCTCATCTCAGTTTTTAATCAATGTTTGTGTTTTGTTTTGTTTGGTTTTCTTTAAAAAAACATATTGCTAATTGAAAATCATTGTTTGTCTTGTGTTCATAGATTCTTGGCGACTGGTCAATCTTTTATTGCTTTACATTTTGATTTTTTGTTGGGGAGATCAACCATTGCCGGTATAGTACGTCACACATGCGACATGATATGGCAACATTTAAAAGACCAAATGATGCCTCAGCCAAACAGAGAAGATTGGTTGAAAATCTCTAAGGGCTTCAAGGACTCTGTGGACTTTCCTAACTGCATAGGAGCTTTGGATGGCAAGCATTTCAGAGTTAAAAAACCACCAAACTCTGGTTCACGTTATTTCAATTTTCATAAGTTTTTTTCGGTTGTTATTTTGGCATTGGTTGACACTGAATGCCGTTTTATTTATGCAGACATTGGGGCCTATGGTAGTGCCTCAGATGCCCGTATTTTCCGGTCATCAAGATTAGCCCAACGCCTGCAAGAAAATTCATTATTGATCCCCCCACCAGTTGCCCTACCTGGTACATCTGGACCGTTGGCACCATATGTGATGGTAGCAGATGCAGGATTTGCATTATCAAAACATGTTATGCGACCATATCCAAGGAGATCAATTGATGACAGGAAACAGTACTTTAATTATCGGCTAACTAAAGCAAGACGTTATGTGGAGTGTGCATTTGGTATTTTAGCTAACAAATGGCGCATTTATCAGACAACTATTCAGTTGCAGCCAAACTCTGTCAAATCTGTCATCAAGGCTACCATAGTGCTTCACAATTTCTGTCGGATACATGAAGGAGGAACTTATGTTGATGATGAATCTCAGATAAACCATGTTGTTAATCCAACCGGTGAACCTATGTCTCATAATTCCGTGACATCTGGCTTACAAATTAGAAACTTATTTACTGATTACTTTAATTGTTTTGATGCTAATAATAATATTGATGTTTGTTAACATTGTTATTTGTTTTTTTGGTAAAAATGTTTTATTTGCACTTAGATGAAAATGTTTAATTAGTTTAAACAATCTAAGAGCTAAAAGCGTACTTGTATTAAAGTGAAACTGCGTTAATCACCAAATGACATTTCTGTTAACAACATGGATTTCTGAATGTTGTATGTATGTGTTTGTACATTTCTGTGTTAGTATCCTGTTTTTTATTTTGATGAAACTTACAAAAAAAATAATGTAAATCGTCTATGGAAAAAATGCTATATTATATATAAATATAAAAAAGAAACAGAATCTTTATTTTGCAAACATATTTTTTTATTAATAATATGCCTATTATTACATAAAGTAATGATGGTTTTTTGTTATTTTCCCAATTACAAATGAAAATCGTGCTCATCTTCTCTTAACTTTTACAAAGGTTAAATTTTTTTTTTTTTTTTAAATCTTAAGACACTTTACTTAAAATCTTAAACTTTTCTAAATTTTTAGATTGCTTGCAATGTTGGTAAATTGTCAACCAATTATGTTTGTCTCATGTTGGACATTGACATAGACATAATAATTTGTAACTTGTTTTTGAGAAGATATGAACTCATCTACCCATCAAATTAGTTGGGTACAATTATGTTAATAAAAAAATAAACATATCCATGGCATAAAACATATATGTCATCCGGCACCAAATATAATCACACATTGTTTTTTTATTTTTAAGACTCTGATTTTAAACATTTTTGGCAATCCTTTTTCTTTTGTTGGTCACATTCATTGTTTGTTGAATGTAAAGATTACCAAAAATGTGTATCATAAGTCAACAAGATCTTCTAGGGAAGTAACCTGAGTGTTGCTGAGTATGTTGTTTTGGGTGGCCTCAGAAATAGTATTTTCAGGAATGGAAGCAGTTGATTGCTGAACAACATTCCTATTACTAACTACAGTAGTGTGTGGAACAGTCTGTTGCATGCTGGTTTGGCCCAACACATTGCCTGTTGTTGAGTACACCTGTGGGTCTACATGGGTAAGTGGGTATTGTGTGTGTGTATGTTGTTGACCTTGTGGATAGTTGACTGTTGTTTGTAAGTGTGGTGTAGGTAACATAGTTGAGATTGGATAATGAGGCATCATGAATGATTGTGGGTATGTTGCACCAGGAAACATGTTTGGTAAACCACCAATATTTGTGGGTTGAGTAAAGTAACTAGTACTTGGAGTGGGTTGTAAATTCATATAGTTTATGGGTTGCTGTGAGGTAGCACTTTGTACAGTGCTTAAGGCACCAGTATTGGTTGCAACATACCCTTGCCTAATTGGTGTTGGGAATACCGTACTTGAAGAAATAGTAGGTTGACCAGATTGTTGTAATACTGGATTAGTGACAACTACTGTTGCCATTGTTGTTTGTGTTGCAATGGTATTTGGATTGTCTGTTGTGTTTGTGACTGTATGTTGTTGCATAATGGTACGCCAATTTTCTATGGCCTCATAAACTCTCACTGGTTCCTGTTCTGCCTGACTAGCTGACAGTAGGGTAAGCATAGCAGCACGTACACGTTCCTGCCTATCTGATGGTATTTTGGTTAAGCTAGTAGATAAAGACCGACAAAAACGCTCGCCATCTGTTTCTGGAATTAAAGTGTTCATTATGTGAATAATGCGTGTGTCAATTATTTCTGGTAAGGATCTCATTTCCTCAGGTCTGCGGATTCTTCTTGCACGGAGAGGTTGTGGTGCAAAACGTGGAAGTACATTTGTTTGTGTTGATTGTGTTGCTGGTGTTGTTGTTTGTTGTGTTGATGAGCCTTGGGTGTTGGTTTGTGCACTCTCTGTCCCACCCTCATGTGATGCAGTTGCTGCTGCTGCATCTTGTTGAATATCTTGATTTTCACTGTCTTCTCTGCCAGGTTCTTGTTCTGATGCTGAGGTGGCTGTAGCAGAGGGACCAGCTGTTGGTTGGTCATCAGAATCGTCGAGATTATCCTCCGTTCTATAATCAAATAGATAACATATTACAATCTTAACAGTTATCTTTTTTAAAATAACTTCTGAAAAAAAAGTGATTAATATTTAAAAATATTTTTTGAAACAAAATAAACATTTTAAAAAAAAAACAAAACTTACTGTGTTACTTCTAAGATGGGTGCTAGGAAGCTTATTTGTTCATAATAAACATATCTGCGTTTGCGGCCTTGGCTGGATGAAGATGGTATAGGGTTGTACTCCCTTCGGTACTGATCACGTGCTGAACGCCAACGTCTTTTGACCAAGTCAACTGTGGAATATAACACAATATGTCACTTGCAACATTCAGCATTATTGTGCACACATTAATGACAATAATGTTTGTTAAATGTAATATACAATGATAAAAAATAAAGGTGTCCAAATACATTAGAGGAAAATTAAAAGTTTTATATATTGTTCACTCAAAAACATTTTGCTATATTCACACATAACAAAATAATATTTCTCAGAAATAAACTTTCAAGTAATTGTGATATAGATATTAAAAAGGTATGTTTTTTTATTTGCAATATAATTAATTTTAAAAAAAGGGAAATATTATTTTATGACATGATATAGAAATGTTATTTTACAAAAATGTATATAAATTTAAAAAAAAAAAAAAAAATAGTTAAATAAAAAAATATTGAATCACAACACATGGAATTGAAAATCACATGACAGTTTTATCTGTTAATTATTTAAATTCATGAAGAATTAATAATCATATTATAAATAAAAGTTTACTTTTAATTATTGAACTTTGGAAATGTTAGGTAACCTTTTATAAAATTTAACATTAACTGAATAAATAGATTAATACATATACCAATTCTTCATAAAGTTAAATTTAAGTAAAAACAACATTACAATAACAAAACATTCACAGTTTTAAATGATTTAAAAAAACAAAACAAACACAAAAACAAAGATAATAAAAAAAACAAACTTACCATATTTAGCACGCTTTGCAGGCGAACATCTATCCCATGCATTATTGGGGTACACTTCCTCAGCAACTTGAAGCCAATGGCGGTCAACTGTCAGTCTGTCATGGTAACCATCAACACGTGTATCCCATAATGGTGGGTGAGTCTCGACAGCTGTTATCAGTTTCTCCGTGTCCACCCGTGGAGCCATTATTATATTTTGAAGCAGAAATTGTGCTTAAAATAAGTATTTCAATACACAGAAAGACAACTGGTTGCTTGCTCACTCCTTCTGCAAATGCCAAGTAAGTTTTGTGCAAAACAAATATGTTAGCTACGCCACCTGAAAGTATTTGAAATTGTAACAATCTTCAAATTTAAAACACGGACACGGACCACACGGATAGCATACGGAGGCCATCCGTATCACGTACGTGTAAACACGGACCCATAGGATTTAATGGATCCGTGAGGACGTCATGCCGGTGGAAAACGGACATGTCAGCGCTTTTTCGGCACGGGCAAACGTAGGCACGGAACGGACACACGCTCCATGCCAAAACACTGACGTGAGGCTATTTAGATTAAAATGACTGTGTCAACATAAGCACGTGTCTCCGGTACGTGTAAAAAATGCCAAACACGTACCGGAGGCACGGATGTGTGGCGCAGGCCTAAAACTGTGTTTGATAAAGCCCTAATATTGCTGAAATGCCTTGACAAGAGAGAGATGTTATGCAGTGAAATGTGCATTTATGACCTAAGACTATATCTGAACATTCATTTTTTTGAAATGTGCTACTGGAAGACAATTCTCTGTCCACTGTGTAACCTCCAGTCATTGACCAGCCACAAGATTATCATACCCCTGAAGTAATTTGTGCTGTGGGTGGAACCTGCACTTTCCAGCTTGGGACCTACTACAATATCTCAACATTCATTTCCTGAAATACTCTGTGCTATGGGTTGAACATGCACTTGCCAGCTTCTAATCTACTACAATATCTTGACATTAATTTCCTGAAATACTCTGTGCTGCTGTCAGAAAATTCTCTTTCCACTGTGTAACTCTGTCTGGGAGCCACAAGATTATCATATCTATGAAATACTCTGTGCTGTGGGTGGAACCTGCATTTTCCTGCATGTGACTTACTAATATATCTCAAAATTCATTTCCTTAAGTACTCTGTGCAGCTGGAAGACAATTCTCCTCCCACTGTGTAACTCTAAATGGCACTTTACTCGCTGCGATATCGCTATCGATATCACTAGCAAGCGTACCCGCCCCCGTTGGTTGTGCGTCACGGGCAAATCGCTGCCCGTGGCGCACAACATCGCTTACACCCGTCACACGGACTTACCTTCCCTGTGACGTCGCTGTGGCCATCGAACTGCCTCCTTTCTAAGGGGTCGTGCGGCGTCACAGCGACGTCACACAGCAGCCGTCCAATAGAAGCGGAGGGGCGGAGATGAGTGGGTGGAATATTCCGTCCACCTTCTTACTTCCTCATTGCCGATGGACGCAGGTAAGGAGATGTTTGTCGTTCCTGCGGTGTCACACATAGCGATGTGTGATGCCGCCGGAATGACAAACAACCAGCGGCATGCACCACCAACGATATCATGAAAAGGAGCGATGTGTCAACGATCAACGATTTTTTACGTTTTTGCGATCGTTGATCGTTGCTCCTAGCTGTCACACGCTGCGATGTCGCTAACGACGCCGGATGTGCGTTACAAACACCGTGACCCCTACGATATATCGTTAGCGATGTCGCAGCCTGTAAAGCACCCTTTAGTCTGTGACTAGCCACAAGATTATCTTACCCCTGAAGTATTCTGTTCTGTGGATAAAACCTGCACTTTCCAGCTTGTGACCTACCACAATATCATGACATTCCTATCCTGAAATCCTCTGTGCTTCCAGTAGGCTCTGCATCATTCACAGTGTAACGTTCCATCTGTGACCTACCACAATATCAGCGCACTGCTTTTCTGAAATATTTTGTGCCTCTGACTTATAAGACTGTAAAGCGGGCTTTACACGCAACAACATCGCTAACGAGATGTTGTTGGGGTCACGGAATTTGTGACACACATCCAGCCTCGTTAACGACGTCGTTGCGTGTGAAACGCAGGAACGACCGTTAACGATCAAAATTACTTACCTAATCATTGATCGTTGACACGTCGTTCCTCTCCCGATTATCGCTGCTGTTGCAGGACGCAGATTGTTTGTCGTTCCTGCGGCAGCACACATCGCTATGTGTGACACCGCAGGAACGAGGAACATCACCTTACCTGCAGCCGCCCACAATGAGGAAGGAAGGAGGTGAGCGGGATGTTCGGCCAGCTCATCTCCGCCCTTCTGCTTCTATTGGGCGGCACCTTAGTGACGCCGCTGTGACGCCGAACAAACCACCCCCTTAGAAAGGAGGCGGTTCGCCAGCCACAGCAACGTCGCTAGGCAGGTAAGTACGTGTGACGGGGAAAAATGAGATTGTGCGCCACGGGCAGCGATTTGCCCGTGATGCACAACCGACGGGGGCAGGTGCTTTCACCAGTGACATCGCTAGTGATGTCGCTGTGTGTAAAGTGGCCTTAAATCCTCTGCTGAATTACTTTGTGCTGCTGAAAGACCTTTCTTTTTCACCTATGAAACTCTTAGGCGGGCTTTGCACGCTGCGACATCGCAAGCCGATGCTGTGATGCCGAGCGCAATAGTCCCCGCCCCGTCGCAGCTGCGATATCCTTGTGATAGCTGCCGTAGCGAACATTATCGCTACGGCAGCTTCATATGGACTCGCCTGTCCTGGGATGTCGCTCTGGCCGGCGACCCGCCTCCTTATTAAGGGGGCGGGTCGTGCGGCGTCACAGCGACGTCACACGGCAGGCGGCCAATAGGAGCGGAGGGGCGGAGATGAGCGGGATGTAAACATCCCGCCCACCTCCTTCCTTCCGCATATCCTACGGAAGCCGCGGTGACGCCGGTAGGAGATGTTCCTCGCTCCTGCGACTTCACACACAGCGATGTGTGCTGCCGCAGTAGCGAGGAACAACATCGGACCGTCGCGTCAGCGTAATTATGGATTACGCTGACGTTGCACCGATGATACAATTACGACGCTTTTGCGCTCGTTAATCGTATCATCGAACCTTTACACACTACGATATCGCATGCGATGCCGGAAGTACGTCATTTTCAATTTGACCCCACCGACATCGCACCTGCGATGTCGTAGTGTGCAAAGCCCGCTTTAGGTTGTAACCTATCTCCCACAAGAGGTTTCTACAAACATCGCTGACTGTCATGGTGGCAACAGGATCTGTGGAGACTACAGAGTCTAGTACTCTGCCTGCTAACTTCTCTGATGTCAGTGATCAGCACAGTCAGACTCGGGTGTCAACCCACAGACTTGTGGTTCATAAGCAGGTTAGCAATATTTAATCTCTGCTTGTTAGTTTCCTTTGATCACATGCTGTGAGGAAGCCAGTCACATTTGCTACCCTCATATATATGGTGGTTGGACTCTTCCTTTAATACCAGCTATAGCTTCTCTATACTGGTCTGGTGAGGTATTGTGATCCAGATCTACTGGAGGTTGTTGTGCATTACTGCTGTGAGCGGTTGTGGCGTTAACCCTTGCTGTCTTTTTTATTGCTACCTGTAACACCGGCTCTCCTAGTATGCCGGGACTACATGGTGTCCTAGCACCATGTCCCAGCCCCTCCTCCTACCTTCATTTCCATCCACGTGTAGTGCGGTCCCTGCCTGATGTGCCGTCCCCATGTAAACAGCCGGGCTGCTCGGATCTGGATCCGCGGTGGCTCAAGGGGCGTCCGGACCCGGGGTTCATGCGGCCACTCAAATAAAGGGGGGTATATACAGGGGGTTTGTATATTTGAAGTTCGTGATGCCACCCGTGGTGTGTGGTAAGGTGGAGTACCACCGCTGCAGCTGGGAGTACCCGGGGCGATGGAGTGGAGAGCTAGGTGTTTAACCCCTCCACGGGTAGGGGGAAATGCCCCGGGACTCGGTGATGGTGTTGGGGAGTGCCGTTGGAAGTGAAAGGGTCACTTGCTTACTCACTCAGTCTATAAAGCTGACACCGACAGCTTGGTAAACCAAAGTTCTGGACACCACTGCCGCCAAGGGGAGCACGTTTGGGTCCCGTTCCCTCTAGTGTTGCCTGATGATCTGTGACCTTTCTCTTGGCACTAAGTTCTCTTGCTAGTTGGCCCCTGTAGTGTAGAACTAGTCGGGTCCCGCTCCCCAGTGTGGCTAACTGAGGGAGCTTGCTCTCAGGGTTCACGCTTGGGATTTTCTGGACCGTTTTAGTGGAAAGTCCTATCCCCCTCGTTGCGCTAGTACCCTGATTTTGGAGCGGGTGAAGATCGGATTTTGAATGCTCCGTTCTCATCGGGTAAATTGTCAGGTTGCCTGAAGCTACTCCCTGACCTAGGGTCCACGTACTCAGTCGTGCCCTGGTCCCAGCCCGGTGATGGTACAAGGCCACCAGCTGTCCTCCTCGACAGTTCCGTGCCCCTTGTCTCGATCCCCTGCGACCGGGGGTCCAACTCCAAGTAGGCCCAGACCACCGTCTGCTACCTAGTTGCTTCCAAGGAGCCCGGCTCCTTACCTCCTCTCTCCTTCACTCCTGCACTTCCTCTCTCCAACTGACTTACTGGCCTACTCCGACACTCCTGACCTCCCCTTACCAACCACCCAACTGGGCGACACTATTCCACTCAGGCCGTTCACTGGTGTGTCTGGTGGGTGTGGTGCAGAGTAGAGATGAGCGAACCGGTCCCGGTTCGGCTCGAGGCCGGTTCGCCGAACGGAGGTCCCGTTCGAGTTCGGCTCGTCGAACGTTCGACGAACCTAACTCGAACTGCATAGGAAACAATGGCAGGCAATCACAAACACAGAAAAACACCTAGAAAACACCCTCAAAGGTGTCCAAAAGGTGACAAACAACTCAAACACATGGGAAAGTGACAAGGACATATACTCATGCGAAAACAAAACAGCTGGACAAGGAAAAAGAGGAGGACACACAGATATAGGCATGGCACGCCCTTCTAAAGTCATGTAAAACACCGCAAGGTGACTCCAAGCGGAGTCTCCCTTTTTTCCAAAAATTGGGCCACACTGACACCCACCCCTTCAGTGGCAGCAGTTGTGCCCCAGTTGTACACTTCACAGCTAGATTTGCATCAAGCACATTCAAAAATACGCCATTCTTATCCGTCCCCAGGATGACACCGGGGTAGGTAGCAAAGTCTTTCCTGATCCCAGCTCTGTTCATCTTGGCTTCTTTTAAAAACACAGCAAGCAAGGGTTACTCCAAGCGGAGTCTCCCTTTTTTCCAAAAATTGGGCCACACAGACACCCACCCCATCAGTGGCAGCACTTGGGCCCTAGTTGCAAACAGGATGTTTTGATTTGCATCAAGCACATTCAAAAATACGCCATAATTAACCGTCCCCAGCATGACACCGGGGTAGGTAGATAAAGTCTTTGCTGACCCATGACTTGTTCATCTTGGCTTCTTTTAAAAACAATGTAAGCAAGGGTTACTCCAAGCGGAGTCTCCCTTTTTTCCAAAAATTGGGCCCCACACACACCCACCCCTTCAGTGGCAGCAGTTGTGCCCCAGTTGTACACTTCACAGCTAGATTTGCATCAAGCACATTCAAAAATACGCCATTCTTATCCGTCCCCAGGATGACACCGGGGTAGGTAGCAAAGTCTTTCCTGATCCCAGCTCTGTTCATCTTGGCTTCTTTTAAAAACACAGCAAGCAAGGGTTACTCCAAGCGGAGTCTCCCTTTTTTCCAAAAATTGGGCCCCACACACACCCACCCCTTCAGTGGCAGCAGTTGTGCCCCAGTTGTACACTTCACAGCTAGATTTGCATCAAGCACATTCAAAAATACGCCATTCTTATCCGTCCCCAGGATGACACCGGGGTAGGTAGCAAAGTCTTTCCTGATCCCAGCTCTGTTCATCTTGGCTTCTTTTAAAAACACAGCAAGCAAGGGTTACTCCAAGCGGAGTCTCCCTTTTTTCCAAAAATTGGGCCACACAGACACCCACCCCATCAGTGGCAGCAGTTGTGCCCCAGTTGTACACTTCACAGCTACATTTGCATCAAGCACATTCAAAAATACGCCATTCTTATCCGTCCCCAGGATGACACCGGGGTAGGTAGCAAAGTCTTTCCTGATCCCAGCTCTGTTCATCTTGGCTTCTTTTAAAAACACAGCAAGCAAGGGTTACTCCAAGCGGAGTCTCCCTTTTTTCCAAAAATTGAGCCCCACACACACCCACCCCTTCAGTGGCAGCAGTTGTGCCCCAGTTGTACACTTCACAGCTAGATTTGCATCAAGCACATTCAAAAATACGCCATTCTTATCCGTCCCCAGGATGACACCGGGGTAGGTAGCAAAGTCTTTCCTGATCCCAGCTCTGTTCATCTTGGCTTCTTTTAAAAACACAGCAAGCAAGGGTTACTCCAAGCGGAGTCTCCCTTTTTTCCAAAAATTGGGCCCCACACACACCCACCCCTTCAGTGGCAGCAGTTGTGCCCCAGTTGTACACTTCACAGCTACATTTGCATCAAGCACATTCAAAAATACGCCATTCTTATCCGTCCCCAGGATGACACCGGGGTAGGTAGCAAAGTCTTTCCTGATCCCAGCTCTGTTCATCTTGGCTTCTTTTAAAAACACAGCAAGCAAGGGTTACTCCAAGCGGAGTCTCCCTTTTTTTCCAAAAATTGGGCCACACAGACACCCACCCCATCAGTGGCAGCAGTTGTGCCCCAGTTGTACACTTCACAGCTAGATTTGCATCAAGCACATTCAAAAATACGCCATTCTTATCCGTCCCCAGGATGACACCGGGGTAGGTAGCAAAGTCTTTCCTGATCCCAGCTCTGTTCATCTTGGCTTCTTTTAAAAACACAGCAAGCAAGGGTTACTCCAAGCGGAGTCTCCCTTTTTTCCAAAAATTGGGCCCCACACACACCCACCCCTTCAGTGGCAGCAGTTGTGCCCCAGTTGTACACTTCACAGCTAGATTTGCATCAAGCACATTCAAAAATACGCCATTCTTATCCGTCCCCAGGATGACACCGGGGTAGGTAGCAAAGTCTTTCCTGATCCCAGCTCTGTTCATCTTGGCTTCTTTTAAAAACACAGCAAGCAAGGGTTACTCCAAGCGGAGTCTCCCTTTTTTCCAAAAATTGGGCCACACAGACACCCACCCCATCAGTGGCAGCAGTTGTGCCCCAGTTGTACACTTCACAGCTACATTTGCATCAAGCACATTCAAAAATACGCCATTCTTATCCGTCCCCAGGATGACACCGGGGTAGGTAGCAAAGTCTTTCCTGATCCCAGCTCTGTTCATCTTGGCTTCTTTTAAAAACACAGCAAGCAAGGGTTACTCCAAGCGGAGTCTCCCTTTTTTCCAAAAATTGAGCCCCACACACACCCACCCCTTCAGTGGCAGCAGTTGTGCCCCAGTTGTACACTTCACAGCTAGATTTGCATCAAGCACATTCAAAAATACGCCATTCTTATCCGTCCCCAGGATGACACCGGGGTAGGTAGCAAAGTCTTTCCTGATCCCAGCTCTGTTCATCATGGCTTCTTTTAAAAACACAGCAAGCAAGGGTTACTCCAAGCGGAGTCTCCCTTTTTTCCAAAAATTGGGCCACACAGACACCCACCCCATCAGTGGCAGCAGTTGTGCCCCAGTTGTACACTTCACAGCTAGATTTGCATCAAGCACATTCAAAAATACGCCATTCTTATCCGTCCCCAGGATGACACCGGGGTAGGTAGCAAAGTCTTTCCTGATCCCAGCTCTGTTCATCTTGGCTTCTTTTAAAAACACAGCAAGCAAGGGTTACTCCAAGCGGAGTCTCCCTTTTTTCCAAAAATTGGGCCCCACACACACCCACCCCTTCAGTGGCAGCAGTTGTGCCCCAGTTGTACACTTCACAGCTACATTTGCATCAAGCACATTCAAAAATACGCCATTCTTATCCGTCCCCAGGATGACACCGGGGTAGGTAGCAAAGTCTTTCCTGATCCCAGCTCTGTTCATCTTGGCTTCTTTTAAAAACACAGCAAGCAAGGGTTACTCCAAGCGGAGTCTCCCTTTTTTTCCAAAAATTGGGCCACACAGACACCCACCCCATCAGTGGCAGCAGTTGTGCCCCAGTTGTACACTTCACAGCTAGATTTGCATCAAGCACATTCAAAAATACGCCATTCTTATCCGTCCCCAGGATGACACCGGGGTAGGTAGCAAAGTCTTTCCTGATCCCAGCTCTGTTCATCTTGGCTTCTTTTAAAAACACAGCAAGCAAGGGTTACTCCAAGCGGAGTCTCCCTTTTTTCCAAAAATTGGGCCCCACAGACACCCACCCCTTCAGTGGCAGCAGTTGTGCCCCAGTTGTACACTTCACAGCTACATTTGCATCAAGCACATTCAAAAATACGCCATTCTTATCCGTCCCCAGGATGACACCGGGGTAGGTAGCAAAGTCTTTCCTGATCCCAGCTCTGTTCATCTTGGCGTCTTTTAAAAACACAGCAAGCAAGGGTTACTCCAAGCGGAGTCTCCCTTTTTTCCAAAAATTGGGCCACACAGACACCCCATCAGTGGCAGCACTTGTGCCCTAGTTGCAAACAGGATGTTTTGATTTGCATCAAGCACATTCCAAATCCACAAGCATTTACTCTCCCCAGGATGACACAGGGGTAGTAAATTCCTTGTGGATCCATGACTTGTTCATTTTGATGAACGTCAGTCTGTCCACATTGTCACTGGACAGACGCGTGCGCTTATCTGTGAGCACACACCCAGCAGCACTGAAGACACGTTCAGAGACAACGCTGGCAGCTGGACACGACAAAATCTCCAAGGCGTAACTGGAGAGCTCTGGCCATTTTTCTAGATTTGAAGCCCAAAAGAAGCAAGGCTCCATTTGCAAAGTCATGGCATCGATGTTCATTTGGAGATACTCCTGTATCATCCTCTCCAGCCGTTGACTATGTGTCAGACTTGTTGTCTCTGGTGGCCTTGCAAAAGAGGGTCTAAAAAAATTATGAAAAGATTCCATAAAATTGCTGTTACCAGCACCAGATACGGTCCTACTGGTATGGGTAGACTGTTGAAGATGACGAGACCGTCCCATGTTTGTCAAGTTACAACTGGGAGATTCCCTCCCTGCACCTGCACGGTTGTTTGGTGGAAAAGCCGAGCTAAGATCGAGTAACAGCTTCTGCTGATACTCCTGCATACGTGCGTCCCTTTCTATGGCTGGAATTATGTCACAAAATTTGGACTTGTACCGGGGATCTAATAGTGTGGCAATCCAGTAGTCATCATCACTTCTAATTTTGACAATACGACTGTCATGTTGGAGGTAGTGCAACAAAAAGGCACTCATGTGTCTTGCGCAGCCATGCGGACCAAGTCCACGCTGTGTTTGTGGCATAGAGGTGCTACCCGTTCTTTCTTCCTCTGACATCTCCCCCCAACCTCTTTCAACTGAAATTTGACCAAGGTCTCCCTCATCCGCTGAGTCTTCCATGTCCATGGACAGTTCGTCCTCCATTTCTTCATGTTCTCCTGCACCTTGCTCAACATTTCGCCTGCTACTATGCGCCCTTGTCGATCCCTGTCCCCCATGGTCCCATGCCTGCTGCGTTGGTGATGATGAACGTCTGGACCTTGGTGATGTTGTTGTCCCTTGCGCATATGAATCCTCCTGTAGTTCCTCCCCTTCATGTTGTCCCACCCCCTGACTCCGAATAGTGTTTAGCGTGTGCTCCAGCATGTAAATGACTGGAATCGTCATGCTGATAATGGCATTGTCAGAGCTAAACATATTCGTCGCCATGTCGAAACTGTGCAGAAGGGTGCATAGGTCCTTGATCTGAGACCACTCCATCAGGGTGATCTGCCCCACCTCTGCATCTCGTTGGCCCAGGCTATACGTCATGACGTATTGCACCAGGGCACGGCGGTGCTGCCACAGTCGCTGTAACATGTGGAGAGTTGAATTCCAGCGTGTCGCCACATCGCATTTCAGGCGATGAACCGGCAGGCCAAAAGACTTCTGGAGCGATGCAAGTCGCTCAGCTGCGGCGCTTGAACGGCGGAAGTGAGCAGACAGTTTTCGTGCCCTGTTCAGAAGGCCATCTAGGCCGGGATAGTGTGTTAAAAATTGCTGCACGACAAGGTTCAACACGTGAGCCATACAAGGTACGTGTGTCACCTTGCCCAGGCGAAGGGCCGCACCCAGGTTTGCAGCATTGTCGCACACGGCCTTACCAGGCTGCAGGTTGAGTGGAGACAACCATTTATTAAACTCGGACCGCAGAGCTGACCACAACTCCTCAGCTGTGTGACTCTTATTCCCAAGACATGTCAAGCTAAAGACCGCCTGATGCCATTGCGCTCTGCTGCCAGCATAGTATTGAGGGGTGCGTGATTCCTTCTGCGCAGTGAGAACGCTGGTGGCCTGACCAGGCAGGCTTGGGGCGGAGGTGGAGGACCCAGATGAGGTGGAGGATGCAGAAGCAGTGGCGGAACTTGGACAGACAGAGGATTGACACACAAGTCGTGGGGACGGCAAGACTTGTGCAGCAGACCCTTCACCATCTATCACCATAGTTACCCAGTGCCCAGTCAGCGACATGTAACGTCCCTGTCCATGCTTACTGGTCCAAGTATCGGTGGTGAAATGCACCCGTTCACACACAGAGTTTCTCAAGGAAGCGGTGATGTTGTGTGCGACATGCTGGTGTAGCGCGGGCACACCTTTCTTAGAGAAGTAGTGGCGACTAGGCATCTGGTACTGGGGCACAGCGACAGACATAAGGTCTCTAAAATCCTGTGTGTCCACTAGGCGGAAAGGCAGCATTTCGGTAGCCAACAGCTTACAGAGGGATAGAGTCAACCTCTTAGCTTTGTCATGGGTCGCAGGAAGTGGCCTTTTATTTGACCACATCTGAGGGACAGATATCTGGCTGCTGTGTGTAGACGGTGTTGAGTAGGGTGTCCCTGGAATAATGCAGGTTTGTGAGGAAAGTGCAGGCGGAGACATGATGTTGCCTTCATCCAACGTTGGTGCTATCGATGTCTGAGAGAGCTGTACACACTCACTTGTTTCCCCTTCCAAACCAACTGACGACCTACCAAGCAAACTGCCTGTTGCGGTTACAGTGGTGGAAGTTGTGCGTGGAAAAACAGGTGTGACAGCTGTCCCCACAGTCCTAGAAGAGGAAGAGCGCGCGGATGCACTGGAAGGGGCAGGCGGTGGATGGTTCGCTCCGCTAGGCCGCATTGCAGCACGGTGAGCTTCCCACCGGGACCTATGATATTTATTCATGTGACGATTCATGGAAGAAGTTGTCAAACTGCTGAGGTTTTGACCTCTACTAAGAGAATCATGACAAAGTTTACAGATCACATAATTTGGGCGATCTTTTTCTATGTCAAAAAAGGACCAGGCTAGGCAAGGCTTAGAGGCCATGCGACCTGTTGATCCACCCCGAATAATGCTCATAGGCTGAGTGGTGGCTGAGGATGCAGTTGTAGACGTGCTACCAGTGCTCCGACTCTGTCCAGGAAGGCGCAAGGTAACTTCGTCGTCGGTTGCATCCTCCTCCACCGCCTCTGTTGACCTCCTCGAGTGCCTGACTGGGGGTTGACAGTAGGTGGGATCTAGAACTTCATCATCAATTGTTGTGTTTGCACTCCCCTCCCCCTCAGACCGAGCCTCTTCTTGCCCTGACCGAATATTTAAGTTGTCATCCCAATCGGGTATCTGCGTCTCATCTTCATCAGTATGTTCCTCATTGTCTATAACCACAGGTGTTACAGTTTGTGACAAAGGGTCAACATTATGCTCAGAAACTTGGTCCTCACGGCCTGAATCAGACTCACAAAGGTTCTGGGCATCACTGCAGACCATTTCCTGTTCTGTACTCACTGTAGCTTGGGAGCAGACCTCTGATTCCCAGGCTATAGTGTGACTGAACAGCTCTGCAGACTCAGCCATCTCAGTTCCACCATACTGTGCAGGGCTGATGGAGACTTCAGAGCTGGGAGAAATCAAGTGTGATTGGGATGACAACTCAGAGGACTGGTGTTTTTTGGATGCGGTACTTGAAGTGGCTGAGAGGGCACTTGTTGGACCACTTGAGATCCATTCAAGCATTTTCCTTTTTTGCCCATCATCTACCTTTCTTCCTGTTGTTCGTGTCCGTAAAAAAGGGAGCACATCGGATTGTCCACGGTAAGTAGTAGACATCTTACTTTTGCTAGTAGATGGTCTATCTTCAGCAGATGATAATGGAGCTTTGCCACCTTCCCCACAGACAAAACCTTTTTTGCCTTTTCCACCACGCCTCTTCCCCTTTCCACCAGCATCTGTCATTTTGCCACTCATGTTGATTGCGACAAGATTGTGGACTGAAAATGTGGTAGTAAAAATTGAGAGGTGGTGAAGATTGCAGTGGTGGTCTAGCTTTATTAACAGCAGAATAATAAAGAATAAATATCCCTGACAATGCAACTACGGCCCTTAAACTGGCAGCAAAAATTGCTAGTATAATGGCTTAGTTATAATGAGTTGGAGTGTGCAATGCAGGCAGACGCGCTCTGCAAATGTCTTTGCACTAGTGGGACTATAGCAAAGTCCAATAGCCACGTATAGGATGCCACTAGGTACGCTGAGTGTTTGCTAGTATAATGGCTTAGTTATAATGAGTTGGAGTGTGCAATGCAGGCAGACGCGCTCTGCAAATGTCTTTGCACTAGTGGGACTATAGCAAAGTCCAATAGCCACAGATAGGATGCCACTAGGTACACTGAGTGTTTGCTAGTATAATGGCTTAGTTATCATGAGTTGGAGTGTGCAATGCAGGCAGACGCGCTCTGCAAATGTCTTTGCACTAGTGGGACTATAGCAAAGTCCAATAGCCACGTATAGGATGCCACTAGGTACACTGAGTGTTTGCTAGTATAATGGCTTAGTTATCATGAGTTGGAGTGTGCAATGCAGGCAGACGCGCTCTGCAAATGTCTTTGCACTAGTGTGACTATAGCAAAGTCCAATAGCCACGTATAGGATGCCACTAGGTACACTGAGTGTTTGCTAGTATAATGGCTTAGTTATCATGAGTTGGAGTGTGCAATGCAGGCAGACGCGCTCTGCAAATGTCTTTGCACTAGTGGGACTATAGCAAAGTCCAATAGCCACGTATAGGATGCCACTAGGTACACTGAGTGTTTGCTAGTATAATGGCTTAGTTATCATGAGTTGGAGTGTGCAATGCAGGCAGACGCGCTCTGCAAATGTCTTTGCACTAGTGGGACTATAGCAAAGTACAATAGCCACAGATAGGATGCCACTAGGTACACTGAGTGTTTGCTAGTATAATGGCTTAGTTATAATGAGTTGGAGTGTGCAATGCAGGCAGACGCGCTCTGCAAATGTCTTGGCACTAGTGGGACTATAGCAAAGTCCAATAGCCACGTATAGGATGCCACTAGGTACACTGAGTGTTTGCTAGTATAATGGCTTAGTTATAATGAGTTGGAGTGTGCAATGCAGGCAGACGCGCTCTGCAAATGTCTTTGCACTAGTGGGACTATAGCAAAGTCCAATATCCACAGATAGGATGCCACTAGGTACACTGAGTGTTTGCTAGTATAATGGCTTAGTTATAATGAGTTGGAGTGTGCAATGCAGGCAGACGTGCTCTGCAAATGTCTTTGCACTAGTGGGACTATAGCAAAGTCCAATAGCCACGTATAGGATGCCACTAGGTACACTGAGTGTTTGCTAGTATAATGGCTTAGTTATAATGAGTTGGAGTGTGCAATGCAGGCAGAGGTGCTCTGCAAATGTCTTTGCACTAGTCTGACTAGACAACAGTCCAATAGCCACGTTTAGGATTATTATTATTATTATTTATTTATAGAGCACCATTGATTCCATGGTGCTGTACATGAGAAGGGGGTTACATACAAAATACATGTACAAGTTACAGTAGACAGACTAGTACAGAGGGAAGAGGGCCCTGCCCTTGCGGGCTTACATTCTATAGGATTATGGGGAGGAGACAGTAGGTGGGGTGTAGGTGGGGCGGCAGCTCCGCACGGTGGTGGGGCGGCAGCTCCGCACGGTGGTGGGGCGGCAGCTCCGCACGGTGGTGGGGCGGAAGCTCCGCACGGTGGTGGGGCGGCAGCTCCGCACGGTGGTGGGGCGGCAGCTCCGCACGGTGGTGGGGCGGCAGCTCCGCACGGTGGTGGGGCGGCAGCTCCGCACGGTAAAGGGGCGGCAGCTCCGCACGGTGGTGGGGCGGCAGCTCCGCACGGTGGTGGGGCAGTGAGGTCATTCAAGGTTATAGGCATTTCTGAACAGATGAGTCTTTAGGTTCCGTTTGAAGTTTGCAAGTGTAGTAGATAATCTGACGTGTTGAGGCAGTGAGTTCCAGAAGACTGGGGATGTTCGGGAGAAGTCTTGGAGACGGTTGCATGAGGAGCGAAAGAGAGAGGAGGATAGAAGGAGATCTTGGGAGCACCGGAGATTACGTTTTGGAGTGTAGCGAGAGATTAGTTCAGAGATATATGGAGGAGACAATTTGTGGATGGCTTTGTAAGTCAGTATTAGTAGTTTGAATTGGATACGATGGAAGATTGGGAGCCAGTGAAGGGACATGCAGAGAGGAGAAGCGGGGTGGTAGTGAGGCGAGAGGTGGATCAGTCGGGCAGCAGCATTAAGGATGGACTGGAGAGGGGCGAACGTGTTAGCAGGGAGACCACATAGGAGGATGTTGCAGTAGTCGAGGCGGGAGATTATGAGAGCATGCACTAGCATTTTTGTAGATTGAGAATTGATGAAGGGACGGATTCTGGAAATATTTTTGAGTTGAAGACGACAGGAGGTGGTGAGGGATTGAATGTGTGGTATGAAGGACAAGGCAGAGTCAAAGGTCACTCCGAGGCACCGAACTTTGGGTGCTGGGGAGAGCGTGATGTTATTTATTGTAATAGATAGATCAGGTAGAGAGTGTAGGGGAGATGGAGGAAAGATGATCAGCTCAGTTTTGGCCACATTGAGCTTTAGGAAGCGAGAGGAGAAGAAGGAAGATATAGCAGATAGGCACTCTGGGATTCTGGACAGCAGAGAAGTGACATCTGGACCAGAGAGGTAGATCTGAGTGTCATCGGCATATCGGTGGTACTGGAAGCCATGGGACTTTATGAGTTGTCCCAGGCCAAGGGATGCCACTAGGTACACTGAGTGTTTGCTAGTATAATGGCTTAGTTATCATGAGTTGGAGTGTGCAATGCAGGCAGACGCGCTCTGCAAATGTCTTTGCACTAGTGGGACTATAGCAAAGTCCAATAGCCACAGATAGGATGCCACTAGGTACACTGAGTGTTTGCTAGTATAATGGCTTAGTTATCATGAGTTGGAGTGTGCAATGCAGGCAGACGCGCTCTGCAAATGTCTTTGCACTAGTGTGACTATAGCAAAGTCCAATAGCCACGTATAGGATGCCACTAGGTACACTGAGTGTTTGCTAGTATAATGGCTTAGTTATCATGAGTTGGAGTGTGCAATGCAGGCAGACGCGCTCTGCAAATGTCTTTGCACTAGTGGGACTATAGCAAAGTCCAATAGCCACGTATAGGATGCCACTAGTTACACTGAGTGTTTGCTAGTATAATGGCTTAGTTATCATGAGTTGGAGTGTGCAATGCAGGCAGACGCGCTCTGCAAATGTCTTTGCACTAGTGGGACTATAGCAAAGTCCAATAGCCACAGATAGGATGCCACTAGGTACACTGAGTGTTTGCTAGTATAATGGCTTAGTTATAATGAGTTGGAGTATGCAGAGGACACGAGGGTACAGTGCCAGGATTTTGGGGCTCTGGGTAGAGGAATGGAAGCCTGCCTTTCTATCCCTCCTAATAGGGAAATGCAGGGAGGAAATCCCTGACCTTGGCTACACAGACGCTGGCGCTGTTTTCAGGACCTGTCACCTTAACTCTGACCCTGCCGGTTTGAGCCCTTAAAAGGACTGCTAGAAAGTGCTATCCCTATGCTGTCCAGCGCTGTGTATGGAGCGCATACAGCTGTATCGGCGATAGGACTCAGGAGGACGGAGCTGCGACAGTGATGTCTGACACCAAAGACGCAGAAGAGATAATGGCGTCCTGGAGGAAAATGTCCGTTTTTATAATGCAGGGACATGTGACATGGACATCCTATCACACATGCCGTTGTAGTCACAAGCTACAAATAGTTATAGCTAGTATAACTGCAAGGGGATTGCATATAATAATGTATTGCTGGGAGGGAAAACCATCCGACCATTGTTTTATGTAGTATAGAATGTATTACAATCACCCAGTGATTGTAATACATTCTATATAACTATTTGTAGCTTGTGACTATTTATATATCAATTTTGCCAGGTGGTTGCAGTATGATTCTATTAGTGGATGTTATATTGTGTAGCCCAATTTGGGAATGCTAGATGGAGTTTTGGTGCAGATACCTGGTGTTTAGTCTTATGACATAAATCTTGGTAGGAATATATATGCTGTCATCTATGATAGTATTGGAGTACTATACTGGTACATTTTTGCTGCTGGATGAGTATTAATGAATATGTTATGTACAGTTCTAATACTATTACAAAGGCTGTAATCCAGTGTAATCCATGACTATTTATCTACATATAAGCCCTGCCAGGTGATTGCACTATAAATTCTGCAATTATTGCGGGTCGGTCCAACATAACTATATTGGCTGATACCCAGTGTAGCTTATGACTATATCTATAATAAATTATGTTAGGTGGTTGCATTAATAAAGAAATCCTTGTTAATATATGATACTGATTTTGGTTGGACCACCCTTCTAAAATCATTGTATATGCAAATGACTGACTATGGTAGTGTTATTCATACAGTCCTAATATGACCCAGTGATGTATAATGAGGCTATAATTACTACCTGCCAATGACGTAAATTTGTCTATATGGTTATTATATGTATGGTCAATCACAATCCTCTTTTTCATTGTTTTTAATCAAACACTGTGGTGTCTATCTCCTGTCTCTTGTCAATAAATAAAATTGTGTTTGCAATTAATAGGACATTGGTCGTTTTTTCTTCCCTTCCTGTACGTATTAACTACGACTGTCCTTAGATTGTCCATTGGTATCCACATATGTACTATTATAGGTATTAGCCTAGGATAACATGAATTAATAGCAAACATGTGGGTAAATCAATTGCCAATTATATATATATGACAGTACTACCTTGTTGCGGTCCAATTCCGCTGTGGCTGCACTACCCTATTGCGGTCCAATCCCGCTGTGCCAGCACTGCCCTGCTGCAGTCTGTGCCCGTCTGTGTTGCTGCTACTGAAGTGCTGGAGTCTGCTGCTGTTGTAATCCGGTGTTCTGCCTGAGTCTGGTCACCTGTCTGAGTCTGGTAACCTCTCTGTAGTTCGGCTAACCTTGGATCTGGCGTATTCCGGTACCTGCGTATTGAGGGATCGGCGTATCAAATTACCGGCCTGTCTTGAGACTCCAGCCTTGTTCGTGTATTCAGTACCTGAAGCCCTGCAGCGGTCTGTGCTTATTGTGCCTGTACCTCTCTACTGTTATCTATACCCGATGTCCAGTGCCTGATGATCTCTGTCGATATCTGGAGCCTTACCCGATGTCTGGTGCCTGATGACCTCTGCCCGATGTCTGGAGTCTTCCTGATGTCTGGTGTCTGATGACCTCTGCCCGATGTCTGGAGCCTTGCCTTACTATCTCCAGTGTCTGTTGTCCTGTGTCCAGTCTGTTTCTGTGTCTTGGGACCAGGACCAGCCTGATCCTGATCCATTCCTGAACTGTCTACCCTTCCTGAACTGTACTGTGTTCCCATGCCAATCCTGCCTGTTTTGAACTGTGAACTGTCCCCTGTCCTGTGGTCATCTAGCCCTGGCTTAGCTGCCACAGTTCCTGGACTCCACCTTTCCCTTGTCTTGAAGGTCCGAGTTCCCCATGTGGTCCAGTAGGTCCACCTCACCCTATGGATGCACTCGCCTTATCCCCGGCAGTGAGTGTGCGTAACACTACTTTTCTTATCTTGCTATTCTCTATAGTTTCTTACTGCCTGTTCCTGTGAGTTTGCAATGTATCTGAGTTTTGTTTTTAACCTCTCTGTCTTAATTACACTCCTGCCCCTTCCATTCCTTAGAGGGGACAGTTTAGTTTTGGTAAGGAGAATAGTAAGGCAGGGGACTCTGGCATCTCCACCATCAGGGATTTCCCCTGGCCCTCACTATCCTACAGTAACATCGTGACATTGAAGCTGACCGTATTTTATTACATTTCAGCATAGATCCGGTTGCCGCATTAGCAAGACAATTACAGACCTTGTCTCTTCAGGTGGCTGAATTAAAAGTGGCATTTCAGCAGCAATTGCAGCCTTCCATACTGGTATACTTTTCCCTAGTCTCTGGATCATCAGAGCCCAAATTTCCTGTCCTGGAAAGAATTTCAGGGGAACGCTGCTAGTTTGCTACATTCAGAGAGGCGTGTATTTCTATTTATGTTACCACTCCTCTGGCGGTGAGGAACATCACATTGGAATTATTGTCTCTCTCTTAAGTGGGGACCCACATGCCTTGCCTTTTCCTTGTCCTCTGATTCTCCTGTATTTTTGACAGTTTTTCTCAGCACTCGGGTTTATCTATGATGATCAGGAAACAACATCATGATACGATTTTAAGATCCATTCGCTGCAACACGGGAATCAGACCACAGAGGGTTATTGCATTCAATTTTGGTGCTGGTCCACAGACTCAATTTGAATGACTCATGCGCTGAAAAGTCAGTTTTTCCAGGGGTTATACGAGAGGGGAAAGGAGGCGTTGGTTATGTATGAGACCCCTCCTTCTTTCGTATGTTCTATGTCTTTGGTATTACTATTACGTATTGATCGTCAATTTCGGGAGAAGTCTCACAAATCTAAAACATCTGAGGAGGGTGTTTCTGTACCTGTATTACTTTCAGAAATTTGAGCCTAGCTCATGCAGCTCGGAGGGAGGTCCAAGGGGAGAGAAACGCCACTCCACTAGAAAATGATGGCGTCTGTTTTTTCTTTTTTGTGGCAAAAAGGAACACTTTATCAGTGGCTGTCCCTCAGTGCCCAGGGAGAGACGACAGTCGGAAAACTCCTAGACCCAAGTTGTTTGGGGATCTCAATCTGGTGTCATAATGACTATGGGATAGCAGGGAACCAGGGCTGCTAAGCTGACTCTCAAGCTAGGGGGCCTTATTCAGTCCCTAACCTCAGGAATACTCCTAATGGTGGAGAGGCCTGAGTCTCCTTCTAAGCCCTGCTCCTGACCAGTCCTGATCGGATTCCACCTCCTCCTCCTCCTAGGGTGAGCCAGGACAGGAGTGTGTTGAAAACCACAGATTTATACAGACAAGGGAAAACAAAAACTATGTCACACAGCAGGGCCGGCTCCAGGTTTTTGTGGGCCCTGGGCGAAAGAGTCTCAGTGGGCCCCATCTACACATAGACATGCACAGATACATACACATACAGGCATATGTACACATATATATTAAAAGAGAAATTCACAAAAACACATAAATAGACATAAATCTAGACACAGTCATATACACTGACATGCATAGATACACATCATACATGCACACACACATTATTTTTATATATTTATCCTGTATATATATATTTCTAATATTGGGAAGCCAGCAACAGCCTCACTCCCCTCCCGGCTTGTGTAACAGACATGGCCGCACATAGAGCACACTAACACTGCTGTATATACATCACAAGAGAGGCTGGGGACAAACACATTACTGGGGGAATATATATTACTGAGGAAAGGGGTATACAGCAATGGGGGGCATACAGCTCTAGATGAGGGCAGTGACTGAGGTGGGGGGGACAAACAGCTGTGAGGTGGGGGGTGACATGCAGCTCTGGGGGTATACAGCTCTGGGGTGGGGGGGGACATTACAGCTCTGAGGGGGTATACAGCACCTGGGTGGAGGGGACATACAACTCTGGGGGTATAGTAGTTTGCAGCCCCCATATTGTGTTATGAAGCCCCCATTGTCCTCCATATAGTGTTATGTAGCCCCCATATGCACTATGCAGCCCCCATATAACATTAAGCAGCCCCCATATAGCACAATGCAGACCTAGATAGCATCAGGCACCTTCATGTAGTATACAGCCCACATATAGCACAATGCAGAAACATATAGCATTAGGCACCTTCATGTAGTATATAGCCCACTTATAGCACAATGCAGACCCAGATAGCAATAGGCACCCTCATGTAGTATACAGCCCACATATAGCACAATGCAGACACATATAGCATTAGGCACCCTCATGTAGTATACAGCCCCTAAATACCACAGTGCAGAGCCAGATAGCATTAGGCACCCTCATGTAGTATACAGCCCCTATATACCACAGTGCAGAGCCAGATAGCATTAAGCACCCTCATGTAGTGCAGAGCCCCTATATAGTACATTGCAGAGTCAGATAGCATTAGGCACCCTCATATAGTACACAGCACCTATATAGCACAGTGCAGAGCCAGATAGCATTAGGTATCCTCATGTAGTACACAGACCTATATAGTACAGTGCAGACCCAGACAGCACAGTGCAGAGCCAGATAGCATTAGGCACCCTCATGTAGCATATAGCTTGTATATAGCACAGCCTGTATATAGCACAGTGCAGAGCCAGAGAGCAATAGGCACCCTCATGTAGCATACAGCTTGTATATAGGCTATATACAAGCTGTATGCTACATGAGGGTGCCTATTGCTATCTGGCTCTGCACTGTGCTATATACAGGCTGTTATATAACATAGCACAGCCTGTATACAGCACAGTGCAGAGCCAGATAGCAGTAGGCACCCTCATGTAGAATATAGTGATTAATACTCATGGCGTAACTAGAGTTTGATGGGCCTTGGTGCAAAATTTGGACCGGGGCCCCCCTCCACATACACCGAGACTTAGGGTACGGAATAATGACACTGACACTTGGGGTACAGGATAATGACGCTGACACTTGGCTCTTACCCTCAGCACCCAGGTTTCCCATGATCTGAAATCCCTCTATCAGTACCCTGCTTTCCCATGTTCTGATATCCATCTTGTCCTCAGCACCCAGCTTCCCCATGCTCTGCTATACATCTTTCCCTCAGCACCCAGCTTTCCCATATCAGAGCATGGGAAAGCTGGGTGCTGAGAGATGTACAGCAGAGCATGGGAAAGCTGGGTGCCGAGGGAAAGAGCCTTTTTCCCTCAGGACAAAACATTTCCATCCCATACTTGTATCTTTGTCCCCCCTTGTATATAGATCTCCAAATACTATAATGGCCCCCACATAGCCTTCCGTATAATATAAAGGGTCCCACATAACCCTTGATATATTAGAATGCACCCCCATAGTTCTCCATGTATTACAATGCATTTCCCCAAAGTTCTCCATGTATTATAATTCACCCCATAGTTCTCCATATATTATACTGCACCACATAGTCCTCCATATATTATACTGCACCACATAGGCCTCCAGTTTTATAACGCACACCCATAGTCCATGTATAAGGTAGCCTCCATATATTATAATGTAGACCCCATAGTCCTATATGTATTATAATGTAGCGCCATAAATCATCATATTGTATTATGCAGCCCCATACTCCTCCATGTATAATACACCCCTATATTCCATGTATAAGGTGTCCTTCATTTTGTATTATGCAGCCCCATACTCCTCTGTTACGAGGGGGACCCGGGGAAGCGTGCCAAGATGGGAAATGGACTGCTTCCGCCGGTCAAGGTCCACTGTGCGGTGTAAGGGACCGCCGCTATGGTGGGTGAAGAGTGAGCGGGTTGCTGCTAGCGATCGTCTGGAATGTCACAGACGATCTATGTACACCGATCTGCCCTAACCCGTGAGGGTTGTATGGCACAGATCTCACGGCTCGGTGTACCTGTTGCACGGGGAAGCACAGAGGTGCCCACGCACGTGTGCCAGTGGAAGTCACGAGAATATGGCACGAGGGTAGCACAGAGGTGCCCACGCACGTGTGCTTTCAATAACCAGGTGAGTCCAAAGGAGACTTGAGGAGCTCACCTGGGACAGGAACACGGCCTGTTGACGGGGGTACTGCCGGAGCAGCAAGGCAGGAACACGGCCTGCAAACGAGGTACTGCCGGAGCAGCAAGGGCCAAGCCCACAAGAGACAGTAATGCCTGAGCAGTGGCGTGGCAGCACGCTGCCAGACATCCAAACATAGAAGGACGGTCGCGCGCCGCCATGATGGCAGGGGGAGCTTTTAAGGAGGTGCAGCTCCACCCGAGGGCGGGCGCGAGGCGGAGATGACGGACTTGACCCAATCAGGGTCCACGACGTCCCAGCCTGGCCAGTCAGGATTCACCACGTCACCAGCCTTGTCATCAAGCCGTGTGACGTCAGTGAGCGAATCAGGACCCACCACGCATTGCACATGCTCACCCTCCTGCCTCTGGGAAATAGAGGCGGGATCCTCGGTCTCACAATGTGCAGAGATAACGGGAATCTCACTGCTTCCCTGAGCAGTAAACCTCTGCACATTGCGCAGCCTCGCAGACCTTCGGGGCCGCTGAGCAGGAGAGTCTGCGGCAGGCCAGGAATGGGAGACCGCTTCACTCCTTGTAACAGGAGAACCACTAGGTGTCACCCTTCTGCTGCCTCTCTGAGAAGGTATCTCCTGCACACTGCGCAGTCTGGCAGACCTTCGGCGCTGCTGAGCAGGAATGCTCGTGGCAGGCAAGGAATGGGAGACTGCCTCAGTCCTTGCCTCAGGAGAGCCACGAGATGTAACATTACCCCCCCGTCTAGGCCCCCCCCCCCCCTGTCCGTGCTCGAAGGCCGCTATCAAACCCGGGGCGCGGATATGATCCTCCAACTCCCAGGATCTATGCTCCGGACCACGGCCGGCCCACTCCACAAGGTAGTACCTCTTGCCCTGTATGACTTTTGTCTCCACAAGTTTTGCCACCTCAGGGTCGTCGGACGGGGAGTCGGTTTGAGCCGGCAGGGACCCCGAGAATTTATTAAGTCGTACGGGTTTCAGGAGGGACACGTGAAAGGTGTTGGCTATAGCCCAGCGTGGAGGGAGCTGGAGTCGATATGCCACTGGGTTTACCTGCTGTAGTACTTTAAACGGACCCAGATACCTAGGGGCGAATTTGGCTGCCTGTACCCGTAGGTTAACATTCTTAGAGGACAGCCATACTAGGTCACCAGGGGCGAAGGATGGTACAGGGCGGCGGCGAACATCAGCCGTTGTCACCATCCGGTCTTTAGCCCTTTTAAGAGCCTCTTGGGTGTCATCCCAGATCTCCCGGGCCTTGGTCGCCCAATCCTCCACTCTAGTATCGGGTGACGTAATGGGCATCGGAACCGGGATTCTGGGATGTTGTCCGTTATTGAGTAGGAACGGAGTCTGGCCAGAGGATTCATGGACCGAATTGTTAATGGCAAATTCGGCCCAAGGAAGGAGGTTAGCCCAGTTGTCGTGGTGCGCGGATATAAAATGGCGGAGGTAAGTTACCAAGGTCTGATTAGTCCTCTCCACTAGTCCATTGGTCTCGGGATGGTATGCGGAGGAGATGTTCAGCGCTATCTGCAGGAGCTTACAGAGCTCTCTCCAGAAGCGAGACGCGAACTGGGGACCCCGGTCGCTCACCACCTTGTCAGGCATGCCATGCAACCTAAATACATGCCGAATGAACAAGGTGGCGAGAGCACGTGAGGTCGGGAGTCGTGGGAGAGGCACCAAGTGGACCATTTTAGAGAAGTGGTCCGTGATGACCCATACGACCCTGTGCCCTGCTGACTTGGGCAGATCTCCCAGGAAGTCCATCCCTACCACTTCCCAGGGACGATCCGGCACTGGCAGTGGGTGAAGAAGACCTGCCGGTCTCTGCCGGGACGGCTTATTCCGAGCACACGACATACAGGCTCCCACATATTCCTGTATGTCCTGGGGTAGTCTCGGCCACCAATAATGCCTGGTCACCAGGTCTCTGGTCCTTTTGACCCCGAAGTGACCCCCGACCTTGGAGGCATGGGCCCACGATAGCACCTCGTTCCGTAGTTCAGGGGGAACGAGGGTTTTGCCAGGTGGCACCTGGTCCAAAGAAGTGGGAGTGACCATCCTCAAGCTGTCCGGGGGTAGTATAAGACGAGGCTCCTCCTCGTCCTCCTCCAACACAACCATACAACGTGACAAGGCATCTTCCCGTACGTTCTTCTCACCGGCCAGGTGGCGGATAATAAAGCGGAACCAGGAGAAGAATAAAGACCAACGGGCCTGCCTTGGGTTCAGGCGTTGTGCTGTCTGGAGGTATGTGAGGTTTTTGTGGTCAGAAAAAACCTCAAATGGATGCTTCGCACCCTCCAGGAGATGCCGCCATTCCTGGAATGCTAGTTTCATCGCCAGTAACTCCCTATCCCCTATGGAGTAGTTCCTCTCGGCCGGAGAAAAGGTCTTGGAGAAAAAGAAACACGGATGTTTCCTTCCTCGTTCGTTTTTCTGGTACAGGACTGCACCTGCACCGACCGAAGAGGCGTCTACCTCCAGTAGGAAGGGTTTGGAGATGTCTGGACGATGAAGGATGGGAGCTCTGGAGAAGTGAGTTTTGAGAGTGTGAAATGCCTCTACCGTTTCCTGTGTCCATGCTTTGGGATTAGCGCCCTTGCGGGTAAGGGCAATGATGGGTGCTGCCACCGTCGAGAAGTTGGGAATGAACTGGCGATAATAATTGATAAACCCCAAGAATCGCTGGATCGCCTTCAGCGAGCGGGGCTCAGGCCAGTTCATCACTGTCTCCAACTTCCCCGGATCCATTGCTAACCCCTGACTGGACACTATGTACCCCAGGAACGGCAAGGATTCCTGTTCAAAAACGCACTTTTCCAGCTTAGCATATAACGAATGGGTGCGGAGCCTCTTAAGTACTCGGATGACATCCCTCCGATGGGTGGTAAGATCGGGGGAGAAGATAAGAATGTCATCCAGGTATGCAACCACGGAAAGATACAAATCCCGGAAAATGTCATTCACAAAGTCTTGAAATACGGCGGGGGCATTGCAGAGTCCGAAGGGCATTACTAGATACTCGTAGTGACCGTCCCTGGTGTTAAAGGCGGTCTTCCACTCATCGCCCTTTCGGACTCGCACTAGATTATACGCCCCGCGTAGATCCAGCTTTGTGAAGACCTTTGCCCCGCGGAATCGATCAAATAGCTCAGTAATGAGGGGCAAAGGGTATTTGTTCTTGATTGTGATTGCATTTAATCCCCTGTAATCGATACAGGGGCGCAGATCCCCTTCCTTCTTCTGCACAAAAAAGAACCCTGCCCCAGCCGGTGAAATAGACTTGCGAATGAACCCCTTCGCCAGGCTGTCCTGAATATATTTGGACATAGCCTCCGTCTCTGGAGCAGAGAGTGGATACACTCTGCCCCTGGGGGGCTCGGAGCCTGGCTTCAGGTCTATTCGGCAATCATATGGCCGGTGGGGAGGAAGAGTATCTGCGGCCCTTTTGGAAAAGACATCCCTGTAGGCCTCATAAGGTGTCGGTAAACCCGGCCCCTCAGTATTCCCTGAGGACCCAACCGACCTAATGGTAGCGGGTGGTTCGGTAGTCACGAGGTGCTCTCTACAGGATCCTGCCCAGGATGAGATCTCCCCTGTTGCCCAGTTGAGTATAGGAGCATGCTGTCTCAACCAGGGAAGACCCAGTAGGATCTCATCCGTCCCCCCTGGAAGCACCAGGAAGGACACCTGCTCATGGTGTCCCGGTGGTACATCCATCCTGAGAGGGATGGTGATCTGGGTGATAGGATCGAGTAGTATGGACCCGTCGACTACCCGGACCCTGAGTGGCTTGGGCAACAGAACCAGGGGAACTGAGTATCGGGTTGCCAGGGAGGTCGAGATGAAATTGCCTTCAGCGCCTGAGTCCAAGCAAGCCAGGGCAGAGAAGAGAGTAGTGCCAAACTGCAACTGGGCGCTGATAGTCAACCTAGAGGGAGAAGTAGCGTCTAGAGTCCCCCCTCTGATAGAAACTAGACGCTGTCTTTTCCCGACGGTTTGGGACATCGGGTAGCTATGTGTCCCCTCTGCCCACAGGAAAAGCAGATGACACAAGACCGAGAACCTGGGGCAGAGGAGACCACCTTGGACACCTCCATTGACTCCACGGAGTCGCCTACAGGACTGGCTGGGGGACCTGTCTGATGGAAGACGGGAGTCAGACGCTTTTTAGGCCGAGAAGACGTGGGTGATGAAGAGACCTCGAGCCTTCGCTCCGCCTGGCGGATGTCTATGCGAGAGGCAACCTGAATCAAGGACTCTAAAGTGGCAGGCACCTCACGTGTGGCCAGTGCGTCTTTGACAAACCCTGCCAGGCCCTCCCAAAACACAGGGACAAGGACCTTATCCGGCCAGTCCAGCTCTGCGGCCAGTGTCCTAAAATGTACAGCAAAGTCCCCGACTGAAGCAGACCCTTGCCGAAGTCGTAGGAGGCGCAGCGCGGAATCGTGGGTGACTTGAGGCCCGAGGAACACCATTCTCATGGCCCCAAGATAAGCTGCTAAGTTATTCACCACACGATCTCCGCGCTCCCACAACGGCGTGGACCACTTCAGCGCTCTCCCTGTGAGCAGGGACTGGACGAAGGCTACCTTCGCCTTCTCGGTAGCGTAAAGAGTCGCGGACAGCTCTAAGTAGGTGGTAACCTGGTTTATAAAACCACGGCACTCAGAGCTGTTGCCGCTAAAGCGCTCTGGAAGCGCAAGGCGAGGAGACCTTCCGCCCAATAGCACAGCCTGGGTAGCCGCCTGGGTGGCGACTGTCGTCAGAGTAGTCTTATCGGAGGAAGACTGCTCCACTGCTGCCAATCGTGACTCCAACTGCTGCACATAACGCAGCAACTGCTGCTGCTCTTCAGCCATAGCCAGACCTTTGGCGCGACCGTAATGTTACGAGGGGGACCCGGGGAAGCGTGCCAAGATGGGAAATGGACTGCTTCCGCCGGTCAAGGTCCACTGTGCGGTGTAAGGGACCGCCGCTATGGTGGGTGAAGAGTGAGCGGGTTGCTGCTAGCGATCGTCTGGAATGTCACAGACGATCTATGTACACTGATCTGCCCTAACCCGTGAGGGTTGTATGGCACAGATCTCACGGCTCGGTGTACCTGTTGCACGGGGAAGCACAGAGGTGCCCACGCACGTGTGCCAGTGGAAGTCACGAGAATATGGCACGAGGGTAGCACAGAGGTGCCCACGCACGTGTGCTTTCAATAACCAGGTGAGTCCAAAGGAGACTTGAGGAGCTCACCTGGGACAGGAACACGGCCTGTTGACGGGGGTACTGCCAGAGCAGCAAGGCAGGAACACGGCCTGCAAACGAGGTACTGCCGGAGCAGCAAGGGCCAAGCCCACAAGAGACAGTAATGCCTGAGCAGTGGCGTGGCAGCACGCTGCCAGACATCCAAACATAGAAGGACGGTCGCGTGCCGCCATGATGGCAGGGGGAGCTTTTAAGGAGGTGCAGCTCCACCCGAGGGCGGGCGCGAGGCGGAGATGACGGACTTGACCCAATCAGGGTCCACGACGTCCCAGCCTGGCCAGTCAGGATTCACCACGTCACCAGCCTTGTCATCAAGCCGTGTGACGTCAGTGAGCGAATCAGGACCCACCACGCATTGCACATGCTCACCCTCCTGCCTCTGGGAAATAGAGGCGGGATCCTCGGTCTCACAATGTGCAGAGATAACGGGAATCTCACTGCTTCCCTGAGCAGTAAACCTCTGCACATTGCGCAGCCTCGCAGACCTTCGGGGCCGCTGAGCAGGAGAGTCTGCGGCAGGCCAGGAATGGGAGACCGCTTCACTCCTTGTAACAGGAGAACCACTAGGTGTCACCCTTCTGCTGCCTCTCTGAGAAGGTATCTCCTGCACACTGCGCAGTCTGGCAGACCTTCGGCGCTGCTGAGCAGGAATGCTCGTGGCAGGCAAGGAATGGGAGACTGCCTCAGGAGAGCCACGAGATGTAACACTCCTCCATGTATAATGCACCCCTAGTCCATGTATAAGGTGTCCTTCATGTTTATTATGTAGCCCCATAGACCTCCATGTATCATGCAGCCAGCACCACCAGGCCTCCATGTGTCATGCAGCCAGCAAAATAAAAAAACAAGTACCTCTCTTCTCCTTCTGACCGCGGTTGTTACTCCCCTGCCCCCATATCTCACACACCCTGCTCCCCATACAGGCTGCACCCCCATATCACACACACTACACCCCCAAATTCTCACACACCCTGCTCCCCATACAGCCTGCACCCCCCAGATCACACACACTACACCCCATATGTCACACACCCTGCTCCCCATACAGCCTGCACCCCCATATCACACACTACACCCCCACATCTCACACAGCCTGCACCCCCCAGTTCACACACACTACACCCCCATATCTCACACACCCTGCCCACATATCTCACCCTGCCTGTACCCCAACTTACCCCTCTCAAACACTCTGCACCCCTTCACATCCTTCTGTCACAGTCTGCACCCCTCACATGCCACTCAGCCTGCAGCCCCCTCCCTCTCATGTCCCCTCTTTTCTTATTACCAGTCATCATGTGTCCAAATCTCCTTCAAATCTCCTGCAAATCTCCTCTTGCTTTCTGCCAGGCATCCTGTGTCTCCTCCCACACAGTCACATGGGCGTCACATCATCGCAGGTCCTGCAGGATGGATTATTCCGTCTTCTGTGCAGGTCAGGAGCACTCCTGCAGCTCAGAAACGGCTGGTGGGCCTCTCCAGGTCAGGGGCCCCTCTACTGACACTGGGCTCCCCTGACTCACAGGCCGGCCCCCTGACGGTCGCATTGTCGGCCACCACACAGCGGCACTACACATAGGGGCCCAGCAGCCGGCTCTGCAGAGCGGCTGCCGGGCCCCTATGTGTACTAGTGCCGCTGTGTAGTGGCCGGCCTGTGAGTCAGGGGAGCCCAGTGTCAGTAGAGGGGCGGCTCACTTCTCTTCGTTCCCCCGCTGATCCGGTCTCCTCGGCGCGTCGTCCATTGCTGTCGCTCGCTCTGACCTCTCAGCAGGCGCGCAGTGATGACGTCACCGCGCTCTGCTGCAGAGCTGTCAGAACGCCGACACAGTTACAGCGGGGAGAATGATAAGAGAGGGAGCGGGCCGCTCACTCTCTCATCATTGCTCTCAATTGTATCGGCACCTGCGATCCTTGGGGGGGGGGGGTGACAGCACGGCCACCGGGCCCCCCTGAGTAGCGGTGCGCCGCTCCTGCCACCGCGAGTGGGTCCCCCCGGCAGCTCAGGGCCCCGGCCCTTTGACCGGGTTTGCCGGGTGCTGGCGCCGGCCCTGTCACACAGAATGCACACACAAAGGAAAAGACTATAAGAGATTCAGGAGGAAAAACAACAGGAGCAAACTCCACAACCGCTCCAAGCTATAGGCACAACTTTCACCAGAGAGTCTGGGACACCACACCTCACAGACCAACATATAATAAACTATAGCTGCCTTAGGTAGAAGGATTCAACCAGTATTAATAGGAGGAGAGCAGATGTGAAAGGTCTCCCCACAACATGTGGTTAAAGGAGTAAGCTGATTAAGTCTTCAGCATACAACAGGTTGACACCTGAGTCTGCCTTTGTTGATCCAGGACACCAGAGAAGCCATTGGGTGTGGTGTTAGAATCTGCAAACTGATCAGAGTCCAATACCGCCAAGACAGTTGGTGGAATTTGTGTAAAGCCTTGTGTGACACCTGAGTCTACATATATCTTTCACACCTGTGTCTCAATGTTTAATACCCATTGGGGTTAAGTTTGAGGACCAAGAAAATTCTATAATGGTTTTTCTAAACAGTGGTTCAGTTGCAAGCATGATCGATGAACAGTTTCCTCATTCCACAGGGTTGGATTTGAAGGTGTTATCAAATTCTGTTCATATATTTGCCATTGATTCTTCACCTCTTACTCAGGGGGGCTGCTTTTTGAGTGTGAACAGAGGCTAGAACTCCGTATAGGGGTACTGCATTTAGAGCGGATATTATGTTATGTTCTCAAGGACGTTTCTGCACAAGTAGTATTGGCGTTTCCCTGGTTAGCCTTAGGGGTGCTTCACACACAGCGAGATCGCTGCTGAGATCACTGCTGAGTCACGGTTTTTGTGACGCAGCAGTGACCTCATTAGCGATCTCGCTGTGTGTGACACTGAGCAGCGACCTGGCCCCTGCTGTGAGATAGCTGCTCGTTACACACAGCCCTGGTTCGTTTTTTTATTGCTGCCCTCCCGCTGTGACGCACAGATCGCTGTGTGTGACAGTGAGAGAGCGACGAAATGAAGCGAGCAGAGAGCAGGAGCCAGCATCTGGCAGCTGCGGTAAGCTGTAACCAGGGTAAACATCGGGTAACCAAGGTGGTTACCCGATATTTACCTTCGTTACCAGCCTCCACAGCTCTCACGTTGCCTGTGCTGCCGGCTCCTGCTCTCTGCACATGTAGCTGCAGTACACATCGGGTTAATTAACCCGATGTGTACTGTTGCTAGTATAGCAGGGAGCCAGCACTAAGCAGTGTACGCAGCTCCCTGCTCTCTGCACATGTAGCTGCAGTACACATTGGGTTAATTAAGCCGATGTGTACTGTAGCTAGGAGAGCAGGGAGCCAGCGCTAAGCAGTGTGCGCGGCACCCTGCTCTCTGCACATGTAGCGATGTTATGATCGCTGCTGCATCGCTGTGTTTGACAGCTAAGCAGCGATCATAACAGCGACATACAAGGTCGCTGTTGCGTCACAGAAAATGGTGACGTAACAGCGACGTCGTTGTCGCTGTCGCTATGTGTGAACCCAGCTTTACATAACCTCACCGTAGATTGGCAAGCTCAGGAGATAGTGAAATAGAGTATATATTGTAAAGACCACTGTTTGGGAACCTGTATTTCAGTGGTCACCACAAGCCTTCCTGGTCCTTGCTCTGATTTTGTGATGTGTTCGCAGAGAAAGGAAGACAGGAATTGCTAACCCATAGGCCTTATGACTGCACCATAAGGTTGATCCTGGGGGGCAAATTTGCATATGTGCAAAAATTATAATATTTCTGTTCCTGAGAGATCAGCTCTTAAAGAGTACATAACAGAGAGTTTAGCAAAGGGGCTCATTAAGCCGTCTTCGTCACCAGTTGCAGCTGGATTCTTCTTTGCCAAAAAGAAGGATGGTGGGTTTCGGCCGTGCCTCAACTTCCAGGAATTCAACCAAATAAGGTTTGCGATCTTTATCCTCTTCCACTTATTCCTGACCTTTTTACTCAGATTGCAGGTGCTAAATGGTTCTCTAAACTTTAACTTATGAGGGCTTATGATGAGTGAAAAGCGGCATTTAATTTGCCAGAGGGGCGCTTCGAAAACTTGGTGATGCTGTTTGGGCTGCGCCTGCTGTATTCTAACACTTCGTTAATGATAGTTTTCTCATATTTTGGGGAAACCTGGAATCATTTACTTAGATGACATCTTCATATATTCAAGGGATTAGGGGTCATATATGGAACATCTCAGACAGGTACTAGAAATTTTCAGAGATAATAGGTTGTATGCTAAATTTGAGAAATGTGTATTCGCCGTGTAGGAACTTCTTTTGGTGTTATATAACATCCCTCTAAATTGCAGACTATATTAAAATTGGACCATCCTGGAAACCTTAAGGCTTTGCATCTTTTTTTAGGTTTTGCAAATTATTACAGAAAATGTATTAAGAATAGTGATGAGCGAGCATGCTTGTCACTACTCGGTACTCGCACGAGTATCGCTGTACTCGGGCTGCTCGGCGGGGACCGAGTAATCTCGCGATACTCGTGCTGTACTCGTGGTCTTCATTTCTGCATGTTGGCGCTCTTTTGAGAGCCAGCCCTCATGCAGGGATTGGCTGGCAGACCACTGCAATGCCACAGCCCTGTTAGTTGTGGAATTGCAGTGATTGGCCGGCCTGCACAGCGTGACCGAGCCTTTATATCGGCCGGCGCGCTGTGCTCTGCTCACAGCTATTCAGACAGTCAGTGTAGGGAGAGTGTCGCTGATTCAGGGAAAGCTTTGCAGCCCTTTATAGTTAGTTCCGGAGCAGGGCTGCAAACAGTGTGACCAGAAGTCCTTCTCAGGACTATTCTAGTTGTATACAGGCAGGCAGGGTATAGCCAGGTCGGAGTACAGTAGCAGAGTCCTTCTCAGGACTATTGTTGCTATATACAGGCAGGGTATAGCCAGGTCGGAATACAGGCTAGTGACCAGAAGAGTCCTTGTCAGGACTATTGTAGCTGTATACAGGCAGGCAGGCAGGGTATATAGCCATTCCTAGTGGTGACCGTATACCAGCCTTCATCATATCTGGGGCTGGTGTACACAGTGTAAAACAGTCCAGATAGTGTCAGACTTCTCAGTAATTGTCGCTCCTAAAAACCAGTTAGGTTCTTATTGCGTCCGTGCTTGCATTTAAAAACAGCACGTGTGTGGCAGTCGGTGGCAGGGTACAGGTGCGCGTTTTGCACAAACTATTATATAACGCACAAGTCTAGTGTATAATACACGTCAGTCAGCAGTGTCTGATAGTGTCAGACTTCTCAGTAATTGTCGCTCCTAAAAACCAGTTAGGTTCTTATTGCGTCCGTGCTTGCATTTAAAAACAGCACGTGTGTGGCAGTCGGTGGCAGGGTACAGGTGCGCGTTTTGCACAAACTATTATATAACGCACAAGTCTAGTGTATAATACACGTCAGTCAGCAGTGTCTGATAGTGTCAGACTTCTCAGTAATTGTCGCTCCTAAAAACCAGTTAGGTTCTTATTGCGTCCGTGCTTGCATTTAAAAACAGCACGTGTGTGGCAGTCGGTGGCAGCGTACAGGTGCGCGTTTTGCACAAACTATTATATAACGCACAAGTCTAGTGTATAATACACGTCAGTCAGCAGTGTCTGATAGTGTCAGACTTCTCAGTAATTGTCGCTCCTAAAAACCAGTTAGGTTCTTATTGCGTCCGTGCTTGCATTTAAAAACAGCACGTGTGTGGCAGTCGGTGGCAGCGTCAGGCTCCATATTGTCCCTGGATAGAGACGTGCATGATGGCCTGTAAACATGAAGTGCCCATTGTAAGGAAGTGGGTCTATTGTAGTATAGCCCTTAGGCAGGGCAGCCAAAAATTGGGAGGCTCCATATTGTCCCTGGATAGAGACGTGCATGATGGCCTGTAAACATGAAGTGCCCATTGTAAGGAAGTAGGTCTATTGTAGTATAGCCCTTAGGCAGGGCAGCCAAAAATTGGGAGGCTCCACATTGTCCCTGGATAGAGATGTGCATGAGGGCCTCAAAACATTGTTCCCATTGCAAAGGAGCGGGTCTCCTGTCGTTGTAATGCCCATTCAGAAAGAATGGGCGAAAAAATTTACCACTGGGGGTATACCTGAAACAACGGCTTAACTATTGTAACGGTCACCATGATGGCGCATGAGGAGAAGGAGGAGCAGTCCAGCGATTAGCCAAAGTCCAGAAGTGTGTTACCATGGGTGAGTGGAGGTACATGGCAAATTCCCGTTACAAACTTTAAATTCCGCTGTAATTTGCTGTTGGTGTGTGTGGTGAAGTCTGGCCAAATCCAACCCTTGTTCATCTTGATCAGAGTCAGCCTGTCAGCATTTACAGTTGACAGGCGGGTGCGTTTATCTGTAATGATTCCACCTGCGGCACTAAAAACACGCTCTGACAAAACGCTAGCGGCAGGGCAGGCCAGGACTTCCAAGGCGTAGAGAGCCAATTCATGCCACGTGTCCAGCTTGGATACACATTAATTGTAAGGCACAGAGGAATGTCGGAGTACAGTTGTTTGATCTGCAAGGTACTCCTTGAGCATCTGGGCAAACTTAGGATTTCTTGTGGCACTACCCCTCACCTCAGGGGCTGTGGTATGTGAGGGGCTGAGAAAACTGTCCCACATCTTAAAGACTGTTCCCCTACCTCTGGCGGATTGGACTTGTGCCCCTCTCGGCTGTACGCCTTGGTTGTCCACTGATTCCTGACCTATGCCGCTAGCGTTTTGTGAGGGGAATGCTTTGCCTACTTCCGTGACTATGGCCTTCTGGAACTGCTGCATTTTGCCTGACCTCTCCGCCTCGGGAATAAGAGACATAAAGTTGTCCTTTTAGCGTGGGTCTAACAGTGTTACCAACCAGTAATGATTGTCGGCCAAGATGTTCTTAACGCGAGGGTCACGAGACAGGCAGCTTACCATAAAGTCAGCCATGTGTGCCAGACTCTTAACAGCCATCACTTCAGTATCCTGACCAACACGATGACTGAACATGCTGTCCTCCTCCTCCTCCTCCTCCTCATCATCTACCCTGTCCTCTGGCCAGCCACGCTGAACCGAGGATATGACTGCATGTCATATCCTCAATTTGGCCAGAGAGTTGCTCCATGTCTTCATCCTCCTCCTCGTCATAGTCCTCCACTGCACGTTGTGATGAGACGAGGCTGGGCTGTGTGTTATCATCACCCACACCCACTACTGTTTCTTGCTCAAACTCATCGCGCTCCGCCTGCAATGCATCATGGTTGTTTTTTGAGCAGAGACCATTTTAGAAGGCAGAGAAGCGGTATGGTGACGCTAATAATGTCGTCATCGCCGCTCACCATCTTGGTGGAGTCCTCAAAGTTTTGGCGGATGGTGCATAGGTCGGACATCCCTCTCCACTCCTCAGGTGTTATGTGTGGAGTTTGACCCATTTCCCGACGGCTTAGGTGATGCAGGTACTCAACAACTGCCCTCTTCTGCTCACATATCCTGACCAACATGTGCAGAGTTGAATTCCAAAGCGTGGGGACATCACACACCAGTCTGTGTGCCGGAAGATGTAAACGGCGTCTTAAGCCGGCAAGGCCGGCTGAAGCAGTAGGTGACTTTCGAAAATGTGCAGACAGGCGGCGAACTTTTATCAGCAGATCAGACAGCTCTGAGTATGACTTTAGAAACCGCTGAACCACGAGGTTGAGCACATGGGCCACGCATGGAACATGTGTCAGCTGGCCTCGCCTCAAAGCCGCCACCAGGTTCCGGCCATTGTCACACACGACCTTTCCTGGCTTTAGGTTCAGAGTTGTGAGCCAGTGATCTGCCTGCTGTTTCAGAGCTGTCCACACCTCTTCTGCATTGTGGGGTTTGTCACCTATGCAGATTAGCTTCAGCACTGCCTGTTGCCGCTTCGCCGAGGCAGTGCTGCAGTGCTTCTGTGTCGCCCTGGACAAGCCAGGGGCCACAGAGCACAACACTTAAACACCCCACACTCCCTGCAGGCATATCATAGTCAAAACACAAAATCCTAGTTGCCTTCCCCAGGGGCTGTTGTCCACACCAGGGTGTGGAGCCAGGCGGTTGGTCTCCACCCACCGAGGAGGAGGGAAAACACAGGCAGTGAGAGTTAAGCTAAGGAAGTGGAAGGAGGAAAGTAGTAGAGAGGAGAAAAGTGACAGCAAAGAGCCTGAAGTTGGTCCGGGTGTGTGGACCGGACAGGACAGCAAGGTTGGCAGGATGTGGTGACCGTCTGCAGTTGAGGCCGATTGGAGTCTGCCGTAAGGACCGTGGACGGGTGGTGACCCGGCCGTACCGGACCGGTATACAAAGAGAAGCCATCACCATTGGCAGAGGACTTTCGGATCCCGGCAAGGCTTGGTGTCGCCGTGAATTTGCCAAATCCGTTAGTGAAGGGAACCTCAGGGTTTCCAAACAGCCAAGTCCAGATAGAAGGCAACCGTACAACCGTGAAGGGGAGACACCGCCACCGCCAAGGGCAACCGTCTCCCAGGGCCAGCGCCTGTGGGCAAAAGGGGCTCCTCCAGCCCATATCCAGGTCGGGGAGCGGGTTACCGTTGGGAAACCATCACTACCAACACTTAACTTAGGTGCAGGGAGAGACAGTCATCACTAACCTGCAGGGAGGAACAACCGCAGCCGTCCGAGTGACCCGTCCATCCAGCCACTTGTTTTACCGTGAACTGTGTCATCATCATTGGGCTGAGTGAGTACCTCCATGCCGTGCGGCACAGCGCTGCCCCTGCGACCCTGCACCTCATCAGGCCCCGCAACCCGCCTGTCATCCATCTCTACCCCATCACCAGGCCCCGGGACAACCAACCCCCCTACCCACGGAGGGGAGAAATAACAACAAAGCTGCTCCCTGTCACAGGCTCCCGGGATCCCCGTCCAGAGCAGCGGTGGTGTCCACACAATCACCACAACCGTGGGTGGCGTCACGGACAATATCCCCAAAACCCAAACCACCCCTTTTCACTCACGGGCGAGTAGCGCCGCTCGAGTCCCCGGGATCCGGCCATCGCTCGAGCCAACGAGCGATAGCAGCAGCCGTAGAGCAGCGTCAGCCGGACCCGAGCAGTGGGAGAGCGCACCGTCCCCTCCTCCGCCCGCGACACTTCCAGCTTGGGACTGGTGTGGAGGGTAAAGTGGATGAGGATGTGCAGGAGGAGGAGGAGGCTGAGGAGCATGACATTCCGGAGCTGTAGAGTGTGTGTGAAACCCTGACTGAGGTAGGGCCTGCAAAACTTGGTGTGTGAAGGACGTGTTCCGTCCCTCGCTCAGACTGGGTCCCAGCTTGCACAATATTAACCCAGTGTGACGTCAACGAGATGTAGCGGACTTGCCCACATGCACTTGTCCACGTGTCTGTGGTTAGGTGGACTTTGGCTGAAACAGCTTTGTTCAGGACACGTGTGATGTTTTGTGACACGTGGTGGTTATGCAATGCGGGGACGGCACACCGGGAGAAATAGTGGCGGCTGTGGACCGAGTAACGTGGGACAGCTGCCACCATCATGTCGCGGAATGCTTCTGTCTCAACCAGCCTAAAAGGCAACATTTCCAGCGCAAGCAGTCGCGAAATGTTAGCATTTAGAACTGTGGCATGTGGGGTGTTGGCAGTGTATTTGCGCCTGCGTTCAAAGGTTTGCTGAATGGATAACTGAACGCTGCGCTGGGACAAGGACGTGCTTGATGATGGTGTTCTTTCTGCGTAGGCAACTGCAGGTGCAGGAGTGGAGGAGGCTTGTTCTCAGGCAGCATGGACAGGGGATTGGCTCGCATGCACAACCAGCGAAGACGTAGCAGTGACATCAGCAAGCACTGCTCCTCGACTCTGTTGTACTTCCCACAAAGTCGGGTGCTTGGCTGACATGTGCCTGATCATGCTGGTGGTGGTCAGGCTGCTAGTTTTGGTACCCCTGCTGATGCTGGCATGGCAGGTGTTGCAAATGGCCTTTTTAGAATCATCTGGAGCCAACTTAAAAAACTGCCAGTGTCAGAGTTCCGGGTTTTCCAGTTTTCTTTTGAAAGAGCTTGCCCTTTGTTAACATGGAGTTTTCTGTTCTGTTGCCCTACTTCCTGTCCATCTGTTTAAAAGCCGCCCCTAAAGCTTAGTCCAGTGCCTGAGTATACTGCTTCCTGTGTGCTCCTGCCCTGCTGCTTTTGGTTCCTGATTGTTATTCGGATCCTCTTGGAAAACAACCGACACCGACTCTGGACTTCATCTGGTATCATCTAGCTGTGCCCGGACTCCGTTTGCCATCTTTGGTCGGCACTTCTGCCCGGTTCCTTCCGTTTAATACCATTCTGGACTCACATCACGTACGGACATTTTTGGACTTACCTATTGCCCTTTTGTGTCCCGGCTGCTGCGCATTTAGGGCTTCTGGGGTGATTGCCAGACAGTCCCTGTATAGGGGTTCGCTCTTGGTGGTCTCCCTGGGGGAGTCCGGTGCGCGGTCCCGGGAATTCCCTTTCGCTCCGTCCCTGGAAGGTATTTCCTGTATTTATGTTCTACTGTGTTTTTGTTCCGTTTATGTACATATTTGCTGGTTGCATATTATAAACGTCTTGCACCAAGAACTCGTCTCTGGTTGTCATTGCCCTAACGCAATCGAAATCCTCAATACATACAATAGTATTACAGCCAGACTCGGGAAGACCTAACATTTGTACAGGCACCTTGTGTCGTGTTGTTCCGGGGAACAGTTGCCTGACGTCTGCCTGGGGCCACCACTCTGCTTCTTACTGCCTGTTGGGATGCTACGCCTCCCTCCCCCTGTGCACTGCTGTCCTCGCTCTGCATATCCTCCTGCCAGGTTGGGTCAGTTACTGGATCATCCACCACGTCGTCTTCCTCTTCCGCACCCTGCTCCTCCTCCTGACTTCCTGACAATTGTGTCTCATCATCGTCCACCCCTTGTTGAGACACGTTGCCAACTTCGTGAGAACGTGGCTGCTCAAATATTTGGGCATCTGTACATACAATCTCGTCATGGCCCACTTCAACAGGAGCTGGCGAGAGGCCAGAATTTGTGAATGGAAACGTGAACGAACAGCTCTTCCGAGTGTACAAGTGTGGGATCAGTAATGTCCGTGGACGTGTACTCGGCCTGGTGGTAGGAAGGAGGATCAGGTTCTGAAATGTGCGGTGCAGTATCACGGCTACTGACACTTGACCGTGTGGAAGACAGAGTGTTTGTGGTGGTGCCAATCTGACTAGAAGCATTATCCGCTATCCAACTAACAACCTGTTGACACTGGTCTTGGTTCAAGAGCGGTGTACTGCTGCGGTCCCCAAGAATTTGGGACAGGACGTGCGAGCGACTAGATGTGGCCCTTTGTTGTGGCGAAATTAGAGCTTGCACACAACCTCGGTCTCTGCCTGCACCACCATCACGTCCACTTCCTTGTTCGTTGACAACGCCCTTGCGCATTTTGCAATGCTGTGCTGATGTGTATTATTCACTAGACTTGTGCGTTATATCCAAGTTTTTGCAAAACTCACACAAATGCAGCGGAAAGCTGCCACCAACAGGCACACACGTGCGGTTTTTAAATGCAAGCACGGAGGCTCTAAGAACCTAACAGGTCTCTATCCAGGGACAACGTGGAGCCTCCCAATTTTTGGCTGCCCTGCCTAAGGGCTATACTACAATAGACCCACTTCCTTCCAATGGGCACTTCAGGTTTACAGGCCCTCATGCACGTCTCTATCCAGGGACAGCGTGGAGCCTCCCAATTTTTGGCTGCCCTGCCTAAGGGCTATACTATAATACACCCACTTCCTTCCAATGGGCACTTCAGGTTTACAGGCCCTCATGCACGTCTCTATCCAGGGACAACGTGGAGCCTCCCAATTTTTGGCTGCCCTGCCTAAGGGCTATACTACAATAGACCCACTTCCTTCCAATGGGCACTTCAGGTTTACAGGCCCTCATGCACGTCTCTATCCAGGGACAACGTGGAGCCTCCCAATTTTTGGCTGCCCTGCCTAAGGGCTATACTACAATACACCCACTTCCTTCCAATGGGCACTTCAGGTTTACAGGCCCTCATGCACGTCTCTATCCAGGGACAACGTGGAGCCTCCCAATTTTTGGCTGCCCTGCCTAAGGGCTATACTACAATAGACCCACTTCCTTCCAATGGGCACTTCAGGTTTACAGGCCCTCATGCACGTCTCTATCCAGGGACAACGTGGAGCCTCCCAATTTTTGGCTGCCCTGCCTAAGGGCTATACTATAATACACCCACTTCCTTCCAATGGGCACTTCAGGTTTACAGGCCCTCATGCACGTCTCTATCCAGGGACAACGTGGAGCCTCCCAATTTTTGGCTGCCCTGCCTAAGGGCTATACTACAATAGACCCACTTCCTTCCAATGGGCACTTCAGGTTTACAGGCCCTCATGCACGTCTCTATCCAGGGACAACGTGGAGCCTCCCAATTTTTGGCTGCCCTGCCTAAGGGCTATACTACAATAGACCCACTTCCTTCCAATGGGCACTTCAGGTTTACAGGCCCTCATGCACGTCTCTATCCAGGGACAACGTGGAGCCTCCCAATTTTTGGCTGCCCTGCCTAAGGGCTATACTACAATAGACCCACTTCCTTCCAATGGGCACTTCAGGTTTACAGGCCCTCATGCACGTCTGTATGCAGGGGCATTGGTGAACCTCACAATTTTGGACTGCCCTGGCAAAGGAAAATACTACAAAGACTTACTTCCTCAAAATGGGCACATTAGACTCAAGAGGCCTTCATGTACGTCTCTTCTCAGGGACATCGGAGTGCCACACAATGTTTTCACGTAAAATCTTTCATGTATTAATCTCAAAAAGTAACATACACCAGCTCTATCTCACTATTGCGTATGTGCCCTTAACATTTCTGCCATGAAAAATCATTTTGGGGTCATTTTGGAAGGTTTTCTGGTGAGTCCGTAAAAATGGCGTGAAACGCGGACAAAATTGTTCACAGCTGTGACTTTTGAGTGATAAATGCTTCAAGGGGTCTTCCCCATGCTGTTGCCATGTCATTTGAGCACTCTTCTGAGACTTTTGTGACATTTTTAGGGTTTCTCCATGCTGCCGGGGGGTCATTTCACAAAAATACTCGGGTCTCCCATAGGATAACATTGGGCTCGTTGCTCGGCCCGAGTACACGAGTATCTTGGGAGGCTCGGCCCGAGCTTCGAGCACCCGAGCTTTTTAGTACTCGCTCATCACTAATTAAGAACTTTTGTACCATAGCAAGACCTCTCATTGACATGACTAAAATATGTATGGACTTCTCAAGATGATCTGAGGGTACTTGGCTTGTGTTTGTCTGTCTTAAAAAATGCTTGTCTTCAGCACCTGTATTGATACAGCCTAATGTATATTAGCCTTTTATGCTGCAGGTTTGTTACGGGGGGACCGGCAGATTAGGACCAGGGGGTATATATCCTAATCGCCAGTCGGGGCCCACCGTGCTCCAGATGACAATGGAGCTGCTGGCACCTGAGGGTTAGGCGGAGACTATAGAGCTGGATGGCTCTGAGATAACCCAGGAACTCTGGGAACCGGTCACGTGTGTTGGGACACGTCAGACCGGACGACAACCCGATTAGCGCTTTGGTGCACCTAGCGCTACACCAACCACGTGTGCAGGAAACACGTCAGGCCGGGTGGTAACCAGGTAGCGTTGACCGGAAGACCGCCACGAAAGCGCCCTGTCGGCCACGTGTGTAGGACACGTCAGGCCGAGCGGTCCTCCGATTAGCGTTTCTGGCCACCTCTCGACTGGCCACGTGTGTGTAGGACACGTCAGGCCAGATGGGTACACCAGTAGCGTTGACCGGGAAGCCGAGGAAAATAAGGAACACCCTGTTAACTCCACAGGGGTCCTGGAGTACGCTGTCCGTGCGCGTAGGGGACACAATCGGACAGGTGGCGCAGCAGGTGCGTTGTCCGTGTGTGTAGGGGGCACAATCAGACAGGTGGCGCAGCAGGTGCGTTGTCCGTGTGTGTAGGGGGCACAATCAGACAGGTGGCGCAGCAGGTGCGTTGTCCGTGCGCATAGGGGACACAACCGGACAGGTGGCGCAGCAGGTGCGTTGTCCGTGTGCGTAGGGGGCACAATCAGACAGGTGGCGAAGCAGGTGCGTTGTCCGTGTGTGTAGGGGGCACAATCAGACAGGTGGCGCAGCAGGTGCGTTGTCCGTGTGCGTAGGGGGCACAATCGGACAGGAAGCACAGCAGCTGCAGCCCAGTTAACGCCACTGGGCTGCTATAGCAAGACTGGAACGGCAGGAGGGAAGCACGGCGCCTGACCCTGATGTGCCGTGCCACGAATCTTGGCGTGACAGGCACCGTTCGCCTAACCCTACCTACCGCTTCCCAACATAGGCTTATGCCGCAATGAGGCTCTAACATGGAGGTGTGCTCTGACTGAGCAAAAGTGAAGACTGCGCACCTCCATGTTGTCTCCAGCCCCTTTTATAACCTGGGTCCGCCCCAAACCCAGGGTGGAACCACCAAGGTCCAATAGCAGAGTGCCATGTCATCAGTGACGTCACATGCGACCTATCCGGAACCGCCACGTCATTGATGACCTCATGGCAGCCACGCCCCAAACACTTCACCAGTCATCGTCTGACGACCAATACTGAGGTGCCAGATCATAGGGGCGGGCCTCTGCGAGCCAGTCCGGAGTTGCCACGTCATCAGGACACCTGACACCCTCTGCCCTATCAGGGCCTGCCACCTCACGGACATGCTCAGTGAGGTCCTTACCGGACCTAGCCTCTGATGCACTAAGTGCCTGAGCATGCTCAGTAGCCTGAGCCACAGGCTTAGAAAGCAGACTATCAGTTTGAGCATGCTCACTAGGCACATCCCAGAACTTAGACACAGCACGAAGTCCAAGTACCTGTGCAAAGAGGCTGTTAGGGTTAATTGTGGGAGCATGCTCAGTAGCCTGAACTGAGGACTTAGTCTCAGACATAACACAAACAGGCTGAGCATGCTCACTAGGCAAAACACCGGGCTTAAACTCTGGCTGGGGTAAATTGGCGCACGCATGCGCACTAGCCGCCTCTCCACACTTAGACGTGGTGGAAGGAACAGCCAACTGGACGACCCGAGGCACGGCCAAGAATGGCAGCCGGCGCCTGGGCGCAACAGGAACCGCAGCAGGCTGCTTGCGGCTATGGCGGCGCCGGTTCGTAACAAGGTTGATGTGGCAGAAGTGGGAGTGAGAACTTTTTTGTCCATTTCTTGGTAAGCTGCATCCATGTGGGACAATGTGAAAGTGCTGAGGGCTGTGCTGAAAATCCTGACAAGTTCCCTGTCTCTGTGGGTGACTCATCAAGTGTGAAGAGGGCACCTGTCATGATTGACTCCTGGCTCAGCTGGAGCTGAGCCTTTTTTTAGTTTCACTTCTGATGCTGGTCACGTTAGGGGTTAATCCTTCCTGCCTCGTTCTGGAGGTCAGGCTGCTTTATTAGGGCACTGTTTCTCTTGGACTTCGCCAGTAATATTTCTGGCTCTGCTGTGTTCTGCTCTTGAGTGACCTGTTGTCTGCCCTGCCCCCTCCTGACCTCCGTGTTCACCTGACCTGTTAACGTCCTCTGTTGTCTGTTTCCATCAGTGTCTCCCCCGCTGTCTCCCTGTTCGTTCCTTATCTGTTTACCTTAATTCTGTCTTGTCTTCCCACTCCCCCTCGCTTCTAGGCTCTGATTTCCCGGCTACTGACTATTTGCTTCCCTCTGACTACGTTTAGACTTTGCCCTTGTGTATTTACAAGACCTCATGTGGTGACACGGCTTTCTGACGATTCTACTGCCATCTGGTGGGCTTGACTAGTATTACCTCTGCTAGGGAATTCCCTGCTCATACGTTTCCTCCACTTTTACGCCCCCTAGTGGTTTACCAGCTAACTACCTTCTCAGATAGTTTCAGGAATCCTCTCAGTCCCACATTACTGCGCTGTACTGCTATTATACATCTTAGAGTACAGCGTGACAGCACCAAGACCCAGAGGTTTGTTGTTTGACAAAGGTGGGTGCCTGGGGGCCTGGTTGAAAAAGAGCAAGCTGGAGAGGATGAGCCTGCACAAACGTGGAAAACAGCAGAAGAGACTGTGCGGGCCTGTTGTCAGGAGCTCATACGGTTGTGGGCTACATTGCTTTCTGAGGTGAAGGTCAGCTGCTGACTGAGACTTTACCATGGGACCTGGAGAGTGAACAGAAGCTGCCCCCCTGCTGAGGAGAGCAGTGTACCTTTTTCCTTAGAAGACAACTCCCAGACGGAGGATTATCATCCCCGTGCTGATAGAACTATGAGTGGCATGGCCGAAGGCCTATGAATGCTATGGAATAGAGAAACAGATTTGTGTGCACATTGGACTTTGTTGTTTGGCACCGAAGACCCCGGAAGCGGCTGCGGTATGTCCTAAATCATGAAGGTGTGATCACCACTGGCTGCTGCTGCGGTGAGCTGGTGGTAATCCCCACACATGTCTGCTGATTTGAACAGCAGACGTGTGCCTCGTAGGTGCAGGTGGATCTATGATTTACCTGCATCTGTTAACCCCTTAAATTGGGCAGAAAAATGTGACAGCATGACTTAAAGCACCGCAGTGGGGAACAAGACTTTCCCCGCCACCGTCGGAGGCCCTGTGATGCAATCACGGGGAACCGATGGTTGCCATGGTAACACAGGGTCATGTGATGACTTCTGTCAATGTCATGACGTAGTTCCTATTACAGCCAACAGAGCGCCGGCTGTAACAAGAATGCAGCATTTCTCCTGATCAGAGCAATGCTGCTCTGATCAGAAAAAATGAATTAGGGGGACTAGTACAATAAAAAATAAAAGTAAAAAAAAGTTTTAAAAAATAAAAAAAAAACCTAAAAGTTCAAATCACCCCCCTTTGGCACCGTTCAAAATTAAAGGGTTAAAAAATAAAAATATACACATATTTGGTATTGCCATGTTCAAAAATATGTGATGTATGAAAATATAAAATAAATTAATCTAATTGGTAAACGATGTAGCAGCAAAAACATTCCAAACACTAAAATTACGTTTTTTGGTCTTCACAAATTTTGCACAAAATGTAATAACAGGCTATGAAAAACTTAGCGTCTGCGCAAAAATGGTACCATTAAAAACGTCAGCTCAAGACGAAAAACAAAAGCCATCACTGAGCCACTTATCTCGAAAAGTGAGAACAGTATGGGTCGTGGAAAATGGTGCAAAAAGTGTGCCACTTTTTTAGACAAAGTTCTGAATTTTTTTAACCCCTTAGATAAAAGTAAACCTATACATGTCTGGTGTCTACAAACTCGTACCAACCTGAGGTATCATACTTACACACATCAGTTTTACCAATTGTGCAATTGCATTTGTTTTGCAATTTTTATGCACTCTGAGTTTTTGGCCATTGTCCAGTACACTATATGGTAAAACTTATGGTTTTATTTAAAAGTAAAACTCATCCCACAAAAATCAAGCACTCATATGGCAAAATTGACAGAAAAATTTAAATATTACGGCTCTCTGAAAAAGGGGAGCAAAAAAAATCTAAACGAAAAACGGAAAATTGCTCAGGGGTGAAGGGGTTAAAGTCCACAGAATTCCCTCTAATGTTGTTTCAGATAGAGGAACTCAGTTCATTGCTAAATTTTGGACAATGTTTTGGTTTCAGTTAGGGATTAATTTAACTAATTCTTCAGCATTCCACCCCCAGTCTAATGGGTAGACAAAACATGTAAATCAAAATTTGGACCAGTATTTACCTTCTTTTTTATCTGATAATCAGGAAGAGTAGTCCTCTTTCTTAATTTTCAATTAATAATCCTTGTCATGAATCCACTGGGGTATCACCATTGTTTTGTGTCTCTGTGTCGCCATCCCCAGTTTGGTACGTTTCAAGAGGAGCACTCGTTAGGGGTGCCTGGGGAGGATTTATTTGTCACTTTTTTATCATCTACATGGGAGAAGATTCAGTAACATTTGCATGGCATTGGTTTTAAATATAAATGTGCAACTGACTGTAGGCATGTGCCTGGACCTCTGTGTGGGTGATCTGATGTGGTTATCTAACAAGAACATTAAACTCAAAATACAGTAATTGAAATTATGACCCTGGTTTATTGGTCTGTGTAAAATTGCTGCGGTCATTAATCCTGTGGCTTTCTTTCTGGCACTACCATGATAATTTAAAATTCATTATGTATTTCGCAGGTGTCTATTAAAAAAATATGTGATTTCTGGATACTCTATTCCTTTTTCTCCACCTCTTGTTCTAATCAATGGATCATCAGAGTTTCAGGTTTCAAAAATTGTTGATTCTTGTATCGTACGCCATTCATTGCAGTAATTGGTTCATTGGTGGGGTTATGGTCATCAGGAAAGGACTTGGATACCTACTTCTGATATCCATGCTGAGCGCCTGGTTAGGTATTTTCATCGCCTTTATCAGGAAAAACTGGGTTTTGCGGGTCCAGAGAGAGGTACTGTCACAAGAAGGTTTTTACAAACATCGCCGACTGTCATGGCCGCATCAGGATCTGTGGAGAGTACAATAAAAGTTAACACACCCCCAAGTGAAATTGGTTCAATTGTGCCCAATTAGCTATTTTCCCTTCCCGGTTTCATGTGACGTATTAGTGTTGCAAGATCTCACACTCTTACACTCACTCATGCTGATCACTGGAAGTTTTAACAATGTACCTTATAGCAAAGAATTCTCTGAGGATCGGAAAAAAAGAATTGTTGCTAATACATCAGGGGTGGAGAGTCTTTTTTAGACCAATAGCCATTTTTTAAATTTCTACCAACCTTCGGGGGCTGCACAAAATTATTAACTTGAAAATTACCCTGCTATATTTGTCAAACAATTAATTTACTCACCCAAACTGTGGTGGCTGGAACTGCTTCTCTTTGGTGCTGCTGTGATGTTAGGTGATATTGATGTTGTTGCTTCTCACAACTGCTTTTCCAGGTTTGTTTCAGTCTGGAGCGCAGTCAACTCATTGTGATAAAAAGTTTTATGAATCATATACATCACATATGAGTCGCTGGGGTACATACATCATAGAAAGGGCTGGGGGCATATATACATCACAGGATGGGCTGGGGCATATACATCACAGGAGATGCTGGGGACATATATACATCACATAAGGGGCTGGGGCATATATGTCACAGGAGGGGCTGGAGCTTATACATCACAGAAAGGGCTGGATCTTATACATCATAGGAAGGGCTGGTGCATATATAGCATAGGAGATGCTAAGGGCATATACATCACAGGAGATGCTAGGGGCATATATATCATAGTAGGGGCTGGAGCATATACATCACAGGAGGGGTTGGGAAATATACATCACAGGAGATGCTGGGAGCACAGAGATCATAAGAGACGCTGGTGGCATATACATCGCTGCACATAATGGGGTTTAAAGAGCTGACAGCTGGTAAGATGTGGCTGCTGCCCACGCACAGAGGTCCCCGGGACTCTGTCTGGTGCCTGTAGAAAAGGTTCCTTACTCCTGCTCTACATAAAGGTGACCTATGCAATTATAAGATTTCCAGCACCCTGAAACTGTGCTGCAGCACAGCGGCCAAGACGATACAGGGTTTAATTCAGAATAGGCCTAACTATGGTTTACTAAAGAACACAAACTAAGAGAACCAGGGGAAAAGTAGTCCTGGGTCACAAATAGGACCACTAAGTCAAAGATTCCATCAACACAACTTTTTTGCAAAAATATAGCAAATATTTTATTAAATAGAATAAATAGCAAAAAAGTGACAGTACAACAGCAGTGTCAAGAATATTTACAGAGAACAATGATCAGGCTCATAAGGTGTCACTGATGTTAAACACATGGGTCCACATCCCATATGGGGAGTAATATCATAAACAGTAGGGACATGACCTGCAATAACTCCTATATGCTAAATGGAAAAATGCCCCAATAATACAGCACATAATATATAATATATATAATAATATATTGGGGCACGTTTTTCTCTGGTTCCACGCCAACCATCATGGGTGAGTTTAAGATGGGAATTTATTAGTTACTTCTAGACATTGTCTACTCCCACCTGTCTGCCTTTTAACTGGGATTTTGGTTCATGACCTGACTCCTCTATGCACTGAGGTTTTGATATCTATTATAGCCCTGCACGATAGGATATACGCTGATGCGTCTTTTTATTAGTCTATATATTATGTGCTGTATTATTGGGGCATTTTTCCATTTAGCATATAGGAGTTATTGCAGGTCATGTCCCTACTGTTTATATTACTCCTTATATGGGATGTGGACCCATGTGTTTAACTTCAGTGACACCTTATGAGCCTGATCATTGTTCTCTGTAAATATTCTTGACACTGCTGTTGTACTGTCACTTTTTTGCTATTTATTCTATTTAATAAAATATTTGCTATATTTTTGCAAAAAAGTTTTGTTGATGGAATCTTTGACTTAGTGGTCCTATTTGTGACCCAGGACTACTTTTCCCCTGGTTCTCTTAGTTTGTGTTTATATTTTTAGGGTGTAGTCCTAACATAAAGCTATATTTGGTTTTCCATCTTGGCCTCTTTCGCTTAATTGATACCGGTTTACTAAAGAAGTTGAGTGCATGTGCCCAGCGTCATAGCCAGAGACTGTCTTTTCAAAATTGATGTGTGAGTGCTGCCAGCATTGCTGCAGAGGTTAAGATGGTGTCAAGATTGTGTGATGGCAACCAGGTTAGGAGTAGAGATGACCGAACCTTTCATGGTTCAGTTCACCTATTTTCCCCGTGATTGCCAAACAGTTCGTATCTCATTGAATTAACAAGGTCAATGTAGAACTCCTGCTCTTTATATTTGTCAAAAAAAATATTCTAAGGCCCTACTTTAAGTGTCTTCCAGTGTGTATTGTAAGAACTCCTTTAAATTGTTGCTAGGCCTTGCTAGTAGTGCATATGCTTTAACAGTGTTGGAGTCCCAATCTTTTTTAAAACTGTAAACAAAATTATTCTGAGGCCCTTCTTTATGTGTCCTAAAGGGTGTATTTCAATGTATTCCTTAAATTTTTACTAGGTCTTGTATGTATTACATAGATTTTACATGCGTAGGGTTCCCATTATTTTTAAAATGGTATTTTTTTTATTCTAAGGCCCTCCTCTATGTGTATTCCAAGTTGTTTTGTAATCACTCTTAAATTTTTGGTAGGCCTTGCACATAGGAAATGGGCTTTACCACTAAAGGAATCTTTTAAAAATTGTAAAGAAATATATATTCTCCGGCCCTGCTCTACATGTTTTCTAGGGTGTTTTCAAATCCCAAGCTTTTGTTAGGCCTTGCACTTAGTGCATAGGTTCTACCACTGTTTATGTCCCACTTATTAAAATTGTAAAAAATTTATTTTGTGGCCATCATCTAAGAGTCTTCCCGGGTGTCTTGCAACCCTCCTTTAAATTTTTGCTAGGACTCATACTTAGTGCATAAGCTTTACACTATAGAAGTCTGAATATTTTTAAAATTGTAAAAAAAATAATATTCAGAGGCTATCATGTACGTGTCTTTCAAACCTACCTTTAAATTTTTGTTAGACGTTGCACGTCGTGCAAATGCTTTTCATTTGTTCAAGTCCCACTCTTTTAAAAATTGTACATATAATTATTCTGATGCCCTTCACTACATGGCTTCCAGGGTGTGTTGTATTCCTTCCTTTTAATTTATGCTAGGCCTTGCACTTAGTGCATACGCTTTACTAGAGTAGGAATTCCCCTCTTTTTAAAAGTGCAAAAATACATTCTAAGGCCCTCTTCTGCCTGACTTTCAGGGTGTATTTTTATCCCTCATTTAAATTTTTGCTAAGCTTGTACTTATTGCATAGGTTTTACCAGTGAAGGAGTCCCATGTTTAAAAAATTCTGAAAAAAATATTTGAGGTGTTTCTTTATATGTTTTGCAGGGTGCATTGCAATTAATTTAAATTATTGCTAGGCCTTGCACTCAGTGCATAGGCTTTCTACACTATAGGAGTCTAACTCTTTTCAAAATTGTAAAACAAAAGATTCCAAGGCTCTCCTCTACATGATGTTCTAGGGTGTATTGCAATAACTCCATTACATTTTAGTTGGACCTTGCATTTAGTGCATAGGATTTACCAGTGTAGGAGTCCCACCCTTTTTTAAATTGTAAAAAAAAATATTTTGAGACCCTCCTCTACTAGTCTTCCAGGGTGTATTGCAATCACTTCTTTAATTTTTTGCTAAGCCATTCACTTACTGCATGGCTTCACCAGTGTAGGAGTCCCACTCTTTTTAAAAGGGTAAAGAAAATTATTCAGATGACCTCTTCTACATGTTTTCTATGGTGTATTGCAATCCCTCCTTTAAATTTTTGCAAGGTCTTTCACTTAGTGCAAAGGCTTTATCAGTGTAGGAGTCCCACTCCTTTTAAAATTATAAAACATGTATTCTGAGGCCCTCCTCTATGAGTCTTCCAGGGTGTATTGCAATCGCTTATTTAAATTTTTGCTAGGCTATTCACTTAGTGCATAGACTTCACCAGTGTAGGAGTCCCACTCTTTTTGAAAAGGTAAAGAAAGTTATACTGAGGGCCTCCTCTATGTGTCTTCCATTGTGTATTGCAATACCTCCGTGAAAATTATTGCTAGGCTTTGCACTTAGTGTATAGGCATTACCAATGTGTGTAGGAGTCCTATTTTTTTAAAAAAAAATTGTAAACATTTTTATACTGAGGTCTCCTCTACATGTCTTTCAGGGTGCATGGCAAACCCTCCTTTAAATTTTGATAGTTCTTGCACTTAGTGCATAGGCTTTATCAATGTAGGAGTCCTACTGTTTTTAAATATGTAAACAATTGAGGCCCTCCTCTATGTGTCTTCCTGGATGTGTTAATCAGTTTAAATTATTGCTAGGCCTTGCACTTAGTGCATAGGCTTTCACACTATAGGAGTTCCAATCTTTTTAAAATAGTAAAAACAAATATTCTGAGGCTCTCTTCTATGTGATGTTCCAGGGTGAATTGCAAAAATTCCATTAAATTTTAATTAGGTCTTGCACTTAGTGCATAGGCTTTAACTCTTTTTAATATTGTAAAAAAATATATTTTGAGGCCCCCTCTACTAGTCTTCCAGGGTGTATTGGAGGATTCCTTCTTTAAATTTTTGCTACAAAAGCTGAGGAAAACAGCGCAAAGAGGGTCTTACCAGATATTATAGGGAGATGTACATAAAATGACCCTTACCTAAAGAGGTTGTGTAAGTCATAACCCATATAAAAGCCTAAGATAATGGCAGCTGCTGCAGCCCCACATTGGTTAAATTTCAGTGCTGGAGAGGAGAAACGGGTTGATGCTGGGGTGCTGCTATAATAGACTGTTGATTTAATCAATTCTTCTTTATTTTACAGGTCTACGTGTTTCAGAGGTCAGAGCCTCCATCAGGACAAAGGAAAAATCAACAATGTATAGACATATATGACAGGACAGCTAAATATATACATGTGTTAAATACAGGAACCGACTACAAACAAGGCAAACCTATAACCGATATGGTGGAAAAACAATATTAACTCATGTATACAAAGAAAACATCAAATGACTTGATATCAGGAAACATTATAATACTTTTTTTTTTTAGCAAAAATTGAAAGATGGTATAGAAAGGAAGAAACTGCTGTAAATTTCAGGAAGAAAAAAAAAACAGAAGAAAAGAAAGAGAAAAAAATGTGTGGGGGTAAGGATTTAAACCCAGTTGCTATATATACATATATACTCAGGTTGTGGAATGGTATTAGGGTCCAGGACCAAACCTGGAATAAACAGGAAAAAAGAAGAAGAAAGGGAAGGAGAAACATTACTTATATTTTTGTAGAAATGTAAAAAATCGTGAAAAAAGAGAAAAAGTGGATATATAAAAAAATGGAATGTATGTAGCGTTATAATCAGTTATTCATGAATACAATTATTAAAAAGATTGGTGTCAATGTTTTATTTATAATGTGATAAGTAGAAGGCTTAAATAACTTGTGAATGAATTAGAAAGTGAGATCAATGAAATAAAAGTGTCCGTTAAAATTATAGAGGGATATGTTGCCATAAAGCCCATGTATTATTATATGCAGGAGCTAGATGGAAATGTGAGTGATGGCCGTGCAAGCGCTGAAAGGTGAACAGAGTTCAGACCGTGGGAGAAAAATTGACCACGGATGCATCAGGGTTATTAGGGTTCAAATAAAAAATTTAAAAGTAGAACGCATATCGTGCGGTAATCCAAAAACACCTCTTATTAAATTGTGTTATTATACATTACATTTCCGAAAATATGCGACCACAAATCAACAACTTATTCAATAGAAATCGTTCATTTTTCAAAAATAGGAGATTAAAACATGATAACTCTATCTCAGCAGAATTGAGTACTCTGACCAAGACCAGGGAACAACATAAGAACACATACAAACAAATTGATTCCTGGATGCTTAAATAATTTACTACAATTTACTGCAATTTAATGTTTATGAGCAACTGAATTGTACATCTATACATGAAATTTCAATCTTTAATCAACAACCTACACTAATTTTTGATGTTGGATACCAAGATTACCATTTAATACATAGATATATAATAATAAATATAAAGTGCAAATGTTTCAATAAGAATTATAACATATTTCCATTTGTGGATCTCAAAAAACTAGTATGTTTCAGCTTATCATTATGTTCAAACATCTATAAAGCCCCATAAATATAATCCTATGTACTTCATTCAATTTGTACAGCTGTTAGCATATCACTATAAAGTTAAACTATATACCTCAATTAATAAATAATCAATTGTATTGTATTACTAAAACTACTCATCAAGATACAACAGATTACTATTTAATATGGTATTACTATTTAATATTAATTAACTAATTTGTGGGTCTATCAAAATTAGAAGCTCCTGCCTGTATGGCTGAGTAATCTATCTAAACAGTGGAGACAGCGTACTACGATAATTACCACAGTGCTCATTGTTGCTGGGGCCCCTTGACACATGTTTCGTTAAAATAAACTTCTTCAGAAGAAGTAACCCATTCTGTGAAAGCACAGGTTATAAAGAAAGAGTCTCTAATCATGTTCTTACTTTAAATTGCGGTGGCTGTGTGCAGCGCTTCCCACGGGTGCCGACACCATCAGAAAGCATGGATTCGGCGTTCTACTTTCCTCTGACACACCTCCCAGTGATGCGTCAATGGGGGGTGCGTTACCATGGCAAGCAATGGCATGAGCCACCAAGACAAGGGCATGTGCCTGCCATTGTGTTCAATTACTGACCCCTAACGATTGTATTAGCACATTACCTCTTTCAGTTATCTGTATAAGTATACTGATGTTCTTGATGCAAACGCAAACCCCATCTATTCCGATGTTCAATAACTCTCACTATGCACAGTTCTTAATGACTATGTTCTTTTAAATAGTCATTAAAACCCCACCAACTTAGATATTTTCTAAAGGCTTAATATCTCTCCATTATAAAAATAATATAATCAACTAGTTCACTACACAATCAGATTAACCTCTACACATCTCAGTCCATAGAAACTGATGTAACATGATTCAATGTTTGTTTATTAACAATACCTAATACTAAATTGTATACATACTTCTTTCATTCTATAATTATCTATTACTATTAATACCCAATACCACTGGAAATTAATAGTGAGTTTTTGTAAAAAAAATACTGTGTGATAAAAGTGAGTATTAATATAAATAAAAGTGAAAAATTGTTCGTGAAAAAAATCTTTTATTAATTTAATAATAGTTAAATTGCTAAAAGACTATTGTGTGAAACTTTTTCTATATAGTGAATATGTGACTAAATTAATCATTTTAAATATTACTGTGATCAATAAACTTACTAACTTAGTGTTTAAAATCAATTGCAATATCCCAATGCAGAAAACAAAAATAAAACTTTTGTGCCAAGAACCATACTTACATCCAATCATATTACCTCATTCAGTATTCCCACTTGTATAGGGGAGAGAAAGGAAAGAAAAAAGGAAAAAAGGAAAAAAGAGGGACAGGAAGAAGGATTGAGAAGACATAAAAATTCCCAGTATCCAATATCAAAAGAAGTTAACAATGGAATTTTGATTGCATATTTCCAAAACCATTTTTTCTTCTTCCTTTCTTCACTTCCTCTCTCAATTCATCTCTATATCTTTTTTCTCCTTATGTTCTATTTTATCTTTTTTAAAGATTAGGATAGTTAATGTTGTCCATAGTGTTCCAATGTACTTTGAACGTCTTAAAGCATACTGGATGTTTTGTAACCCTGAAGAGAAATGCATTAAAAGTATTAATTTTAGAGACTTTGCCACACCTAAAAATAATAATAAAAAAAATACTTTTATTTAAAATTTAAAAAAGAATTAAAAATTAAAAAGAGATGGAAATCAAACTCTATCAAAGAGTTAATCATCATAGGAATGATGCATAGCTCAAACCCTCATTCAAGCCCTTAGGTCGTACTATATCTATTCTCCAGATCCAGTTGGCGTCATGTTGTGCCAGCACTTTTTTCAAATTCATTCTTCTTTGATTGAGGACTACAAGATCAATGCCAATCACTCTCAATCCTTTTGCATCACATTGATGTTTGCTCTTAAAAAGGAGAGGTGTTGGCTTCAATTCAGCATCATCTGTGGTTTTTAAAGCATTGGTAATATCCAAAATGTGTTCACGGATACATATCCTAAGTTTTTGGTATGTCAGTCCAACATAAATTAAATTACAGGGACGCATGGTGTAATAAACTACACCCTCCGTGTTACATGTAATATGCTGTGTAATGCGAAATTTCTTCTATTGATCGCTGGATTTAAAAGTAAGTGCTCTCACCATTTTCGAACAAGCTAAAAATATTGCCCGCAGGGGTAAAAACCCTTTTTTGTCCCACTGTTCCAATCGGGTTTTTATTGCTCTTATTTTCTCAAAATTTGTCTCATTTTCCACCATTTGTCATTAATTTATACTGGGCAATAAATCTCACCTGTTGTACCGAATTGCTACTATTCTTTGATTTCAGGAGATTACTTCTATTGTTTTGGCCCGCCTTCTGGAAACTTCTTCTCACCACTCTTCTACTATATCCGCGCTCCAAAAACCTTCTTCGCAATTCCCTTGATTGCTGATTAAACATGGCATCTTCTGAGCAATATCCTAGGAATTGACCAAAAGGAATATTATCTTTCAACGGTTATGGGTGGGCCGAGGAAAAGTGCAGAAGGGAATTTACAGCAGTTTCTTTCCTAAAGGTTCTTGTTTGAAGAGAATTATCCTCACCTCTGTAAATGTATAGATCCAAGACATCCACAGTTGATTGACTATATTTATTTGTTAGTCTGATGTTAAGATTGGTCTGATTCAGATGCAATATAATTTGTTTAGGTCATCCTCAGTTCCCTGCCAAATCAGGAACACATCATCAATGAATCTTACCCAAATCAGAACTTTATCAATATTATTGATACTGTCATTCATTAGGGATTTCCTCTACCACAGCCCTAGGAACAGATTAGCATAGGAGGGTGGAAGGTCCCTCCCATTGCTGTACCCTGGAGCTGTATGTAAAAGGTCTCCCCAAACAGAAAAAATGAGTCAAAACAAATTCTAGGGACTTCAATAAGAATCCCTTTAAGTCCTGCTCACATATGCTTCCTGATAGGAAATGTTCTACTGCTCGAAATGCATCGGGATGCCTAATAGAGGTATACAATGCCTCTACATCTAAAGTCACCAATCACATGTCCTCATCCAGAAAAATATCTTCAATTCTCCGCAATAAATCTGTTGAATCCTTAATGCAAGAGGGTAGCCAGTGATTTTAAGTGGAAATCCAAGAATTTGCAAAGAGGTTCACAGAGATTGTCATTGCTCGATACAATTGGGCATCCTGGTGGGCATTGCTTGTCTTTGTGAACTTTTGGTAACAAGTAAAAACATGGTATCTGTGGGCTTTCAGTTGCCAAAAACTCTTTTTGTTGCTTAGTGAAGATACATTTCTCATGGGTATCTTCCAGCACATCCTGCAATTATGAAGAAAATGTCCGTAAAGAATAAAAGTTAATCTCTTATAGCATTTCTCATCCCTTAATTGTCAAAGAGCTTCCCTTTCATACATCGCTCTTGGCCATAGCACCACCTTACCACCTTTATCTACAGGTTTTATTAACAAGTAAACACATGATATCCGTGGGCTTTCAGTTGTCAAAAAGTCTTTTTTTCCTTAGTGATGATACATTTCTCATACGCATCTTGCGACACATACTGCAGAGATGAAGAAAATGACCGTAAAGGATTAAAAGTTAAAGGCTTATAAAATTTTTCATCCCTTAATTGTCGAAGGGCTTACCTTTCATACATTGCTCTTGATCATAGCATCATGCTCCCACCTTTATCTGCAGGTAATATTAATTAACAAAATGTGCATCAAGGGGCCCCAGGGACAACGATCATTGTGGTAATTATGGTGGTACGCTGCCTCCGCTGTTTAGATAGATTACTCAGCCTTACAGGCAGGAGCTTCTGGTTTTGATAGACCCACAAATTGGTTAATGGTATAGCATGCTAGTAGCATATGTAAACTGTTATATCTTGATGAGTAACTATAGGGATACAATATAGTTGCTTATTTATTAATTGATGTATATAGTTTACCTCTATGGTGATAGGCTAACAGCTGTACAAATTGAATGAAGTACATAGGACTATAAATATAGTGCTTTATAGATGTTTGAACATAATGATAAGCTGAAACATACTAGTTTTTTGAGATCCACAAATGGAAATATGTGATAGTTCTTATTGAAGTATTTGCACGTTATATTTATTATTATATATTTATATATTAAATGGTAATCTTGGTATCCAACATCAAAAATTAGTATAGGTTGTTTATTAAAGATTGAAATTTCATGTCAAGATGCACAATTCAGGTGCTCATATGTATTAAATCGCAGTAAATTGTAGTAAATTATTGAAGAGTCCCAGGAATTAATTAATTTTGTTGTATGTGTACTTATGTTGTTCCTTGGTCTTGGTCAGTTTACTCAATTCTCTTGAAAGCGAGTTATCATGTTTTAATATCCTATTTTTGAAAAATAAAGGATTTTTATTGAATAAGTTGTTGATTTGTGGTCGCATATCATGCGGTACAAAGCCACTGTGTGGTGTAATATTGAGGAATTAAAAAGGGGAAACAAAAGTAAAGGGGAGAGGAATATGAACCCGGAATTTATATGTAACACTGCTCAAAAAAGAAGGTCATAGTTATAACATAGTTTTCAAGGACCACAGGGGTATAAATTGGATGTGTAGTACATGGCTGGAGGAGATGGAATCTCATCAACAGAAGAATAACAAATACTGTATATATACATATATATTTTTTTTCATTATTATTTAATTAACAAAAAAACTTTTATTGCGAATAATTGGTGACAAAACGTGGAACTAGTGTGGTAAAAATGTTCACATATGTGATTAGAGAGGGTGACTATAAATAACTAGAGATGTATTCTAAAGTATAAGTATGATGGCATAAGTGCGCAGGTACCTAAAAGTGAGTAGAGTTCACACCGTGGGAAAAAGATTTAGTGCTATGAAGTGTTATGTTTCCGCTAGAGTAATTTTATGTAGTGCCCACTTGAGAAATGTATATATCTGTTAGTGTCTACTTTTTTAAAATAATACATTTTAGTAATTTTGCCTTATGAGAAATAGTCAAGTCCAGCAAATCCACACTTGTACTGCTGATTACTTTTGAAAAGACAAGGCCCCAATTATTATTTTTTATATGTTTCATGAAAGATTTTAAATTGTTGTCCTTGTTATCCCATATAAAGAATAGGTCATCAATGTATCTCTTGTACAGAATGATATTTTTATTATATGCAGCGTTATGAATAAAAATGACTTTAAAAATCGCCATAAAAATGTTAGCATAAGTTGGTGCTACTTCTGAACCCATTGTTGTACCAAGATCCTGATGATACAATTTATTAAGAAAACTCAAAAACATATTATAGGAAATAAACGACATCCCTTGTAATAAAAACTCTTTTTGAATGACCGGAATCCTATTGTCAAGCTGTAAACAGTGGGAAGAGCATACAAGTCCTAATTCATGTTGAATGTTCGAATACATGAGACATCCATGGAGATGAAACAATAGAATTCTTTCCAATGTATATGCTTAATTAGATGTGAGTCTCTAAGATAGCTATTCAGCCTTAAAATATGAATATGCATGATCTCATCTATATAGGCTGCTAAGTTGGATGTCATGGAATCAATTCCTGAGATGATGGGTCTACCAGGGGGATTTTATAGACTTTTATGAACCTTGGGTTGGTGAAAAAAGAAGGCTACAGTATTTTAGGATTTTTAACCAAAAAATATTTTTTCTCAGAGTTATTTAGTAGATTATTTGATATGGCATTGCTTACTAGTTTGTCATACACATGGGTAGCTATCATATATTGTTCATTTAAGACAATTTGGTATTGTATTAGATTAGATAAAATGTTGAGGGCTTCCTCAATGTAGTAATCCCTGTTTTGGATGACAATACCCCCCCCTTATCTGCCGATTCTATAATGATATCATTATTCTCCTATTTCTTTTGTATTTAAATTATGACCCCATTATTTAATTTTGGGACATGGTTCTTGAAATCTTCTAGAACCATGTCACAAAATGTTTTGATATGGTACCCTTTACTTTCAATGTGATAAAACCTGGATTTCATTTTTAGTGTAGTATTTAGAACTGCTTCGTTATGAACACTGTCATTATTATCAATATTAATAGTTTTATTTAAGGAAAAATGTCTCTTTAAATTGAGTTTTCTAATGAAGGTTTGAAAATCCAGATAGAGCTCAAATTCTTTAGAACAGGAAGAAGGGCAAAAAAGAAAATCCTTTCCTTAAAACGGAAATTTCATCATCAGTTAACACTAGAACTACTGGACTCGTGACACCTATATAGAAATACATAGTGCAAAGTAGTCAAAATGACTACCTCAGTAGTTCTAGTGTTAAAACATAATTGGAGAGATTAAAAATATTATCAGATTGTATTGCTGTTGTGTCATTCTTTTCTCTATTTTGTTTGTGTTGTATTCCTGCTCTTTTACTCCTGGTCCGTTTTCCTTTTTGTGAATTTGAGGGTTAGATAGTTTATTATCAAATTTGTTTTGGTGCTCTTTGCTGAGGGTAAGATAGGTACAGAGGGAGTATCTTTCTTTGTATTGTCAATTGTGATGATATCATACTCTTTTTCTGAATTATTGACTACCTGGCAGGGGATCACCAAATTATCCACTGTTTGAGAGATAGGGGGAGGGAGGTAGTCCTGATGTGGAGATAAGATCCAATAGATCTAAAAAAATCTTTATCACTATTCACATCCATTTGTGTTGTTGTCATATCATTGACAACCAATGTAGCTGGGTGCATAGAGTTTCCTTATAAAATTGTAAAAAAATTTATTCTGAGGCTGCCCGCTGTGTGTCTTCCAGGATGTATTGCAATCCCACATTTAGATATTTGCAGTTAGTGCTTAAGCTTTACTTCTATAGAAGTCACACTCTTTTTAAAATTGTAATTATTTTTTATTGAGGCCCTCCTTTACATTTCTGCCAGAGTGTATTGCAATCCCTCCTTTAAATTGTTGTTAGGCCTTGCACTCTGTGCATAGGCTTTACCAGTATAGAATTCTCACTCGATTTAAAATTGTAAAAAAAAATATTGTGAGGTTCTCCTCCATGTGTCTTTCAGGGTGCATAGCAATCCCTCTTTAAAAATTTTTCATTTAGTGCATAGGCTTTATAAATGTAGGAGTCCAACTCTTATTAAAATTGCAAAAATGGATTTTGAGGTCTTCCCCTACATTTCTTTCAGGGTGCATTGAAAGTCATCCTACAAATATTTGTAAAGTCTTGCACTTCGTGCATGCCCTTTCCAGTGTTGGAGTCTAAAATCTTATTAAAGTGTTAAAAAAAGTATTCTAAGGCCATTATCTATGAGTTTTTCAGGTTGTTTTGCAATACCTCCTTAACATTTTTGCTAGGTGTTGCACTTTGTGCATACGCTTTGCCAGTGTAGAATTCCTACTCTATTTAAAACTGTAAAAATAGTCTGAGGCTCTCCCATTCTAGGGTGTATTACAATACTTCTTTTACATTTTTGCATAGGCTTTGCCAATGTAGAAGTCTCACTCTAATTAAAATTGTGAAAAAAAGTATTCTAAGACCCTCGTCTACGTGTCTGCCAAGGTATATTGCAAGCTGTCCTTTACATTTATGCTAGGCCTCTCACTTAGTTCAAAGGCTTCATCAGTGTAGGAGTCCCACTCTTAATATTAATATTAATTTTAAAGAAAATGACTTTGAGGATCTCCTCTATGTGTTTTCTATGGTGTATTGCTATCCCTCCTTTAAATTTTTGCTAGACTTTAAACTTAGTGCAAAGGATTTACCTGTGTAGTAGTCCCACTCTTTTTAAAACTGTTTAAAATTGTATTCTGATGCCCTTCTCTAAGTGTCTTCCAATGTGTATTGCAATCCCTCCTTGAAATTTTCGCTGGGCCCTGCACTTAGTGCATAGGCTTTACCTGTGTAGGAGTCTCACTCCTTTTAAAATTGAGAAAAAAAGTATTCTCAGGCCCTACTCTACATGTATTCCTGGGTGTATTGCAATCCCTCCTTTAACTCCTTCACCCCCAGGCCTGAAAACACCTTTCTGACTGGGCCATTTTTTACTATTCTGACCAGTGTCACTTTGGCAGGGTATAACTCTGGAACGCTTCAGCGGATCCTGGTGACTCTGACATTGTTTTTTCATGACATATTGAACTTCATGATACTTGTAAATATAGATCTATATTTTTTGCGTTTATGTATGAAAATATTGGAAATTTGGCAAAATTTTAGCAATTTTCAAACTTTGTAATTTTATACCCATAAATCTGAGAGTTATGTCACACAAAATACTTACTAAATAACATATCCACATGTCTACGTTACATCAGTGCACATTTTGAAACATCATTTTTTTGTTAGGTAGCTAAAAGGGTTCAAAGTTTTTCAGCAATTTCTCATTTTTCCAACGAAATTTACAAAACCCTTTTTTTTAGGGACCACATCACATTTGAAGTAACTTTGAGAGGCCTAAGTGACAAAACATAATCAAAAGTGACACCATTCTAAAAACTGCACACCTCACACTGCTCAAAACCACATCCAAGAAGTTTAGAAGTTTAGCACCCTTTAGATGCTTTCCAGGAATCAAAGCAATGTGAAAGGATAAAATGAAAATTTTACTTTTTTACACAAAAATGTTACTTTAGCCATAATATTTTGCATTTTCACAAGGGCATCAGAAAAAAAATGCACCATAGAATTTATTCTGCAATGTCTCCTGAGTACACCGATACCTCATATAAGGTGGAAATCAATTGTTTGCGTGCGCGGCAGGGCTTGGAAGGGAAGGAGTGCCATTTGAATTTTTGAAAGCAAAATTAGCTGGAATTATTAGCGGACACCATGTTGTTTTTGGAGACGCCCTGAGGTGCCTAAACAGTGGATCTCCCCTACAAGTGACCCATTACGTTAGACCTTGATGTATTTTGGGGGGTTAATAAATTGGTGGAAGAGGGTTTTTTGTATTTTATTTCAATAAAATTTTTTTTTGGTGTTTGTGTTTATTTTTTTCATTTACAGATTAGTAAGGGGGGGGTCTCATAGACACCACCAATTACTAATCTAGAGTTTTGTGGCAGCTGTGGGATGTCATTAACCTCTTATTACCTTGATTGCCACCACATGGAGACAATCAGGAAGAGCCAGGTAAAGTGGCGGGATTGTCACATCTAATGGATGCGGCAATCCTGGTCTGTTGCAGGCTGCTATCTTTAGGCTTTTAGGGCCCTATAACCATGGGTCTCCCCAGCCTGAGAATACAAGCCCCCAACTGTCAGACTTTGTCATGGGTAGGTATCGCACCACACGCCAGTTTTTAATATTATTTATTTAAAAATTAAAAAAAAAAAAGCCGCATGCGTTTCCTCTAATTTTTTTGTTTTCTTATTTTTATTCCACGATAGTGACCTACAGACACACAAGCTGGGGGTGCATCTGACCATCAACCAATCACAGATGGCAGGACTGCCGGTGTTCGGGGGAAACAATGAATATGGATGAGCAATAATGAGCGGCCCTGGAAGCAGTTACGCCGGACTCTTGGTAAATTGGTTGTTTTATTTTTCCTTTTTTTTTTTCAATTTCCCAGTTGCTGAACCTTATCATTAGCCAGAGTTCCCTGAGAACTCTGGGCCCAGGACCGGCACCAAGATACTTTTGAAACCGTGCTGTTCTGGACTTTTACAATCCGGGTCCGCCCAGCAGTATTCACTGCCAAATTTTTAGCAGGCACAAAAAGTGGTAATAACTATGGTTCACTGGCAAATTTTTAACAGGCACTAGAAAGTAGCAATCCCGTTTCAGATGGTTCACTGGCAAATTTTTAGCAGGCACAAAAAAGTACCAATGCCTATTGAGATGGTCCCCTTGCAAATTTTTAGCAGGAAGTAAAAAGTACCAATACCTTATCAGATAGTTCATTGGAAAATTTTTAGCAGGCACTGTAAAGTACCAATACCTAATTAGATCGTTCACTGGCAACTATTTACCAGGCACTCACAAGTTGCAATCCCTATTTATTTCATGAAATGCTCATTTGTGGCACACACCTTTCCCTACACTGCACGTCCCTATTCTACATTATCGCTCTTCTAGCAATCTCAACTACCTATGATTAAAGCCCTAGCCAAGCTAACTGACGTGCAGCAGCTGCGGCAGCACCTTCCCTAAACTTTAACAATTGAATAATGGTGCCGATGCAGCATGTCCGCATTTTATATGCAGAGGGACATGTGACTTAGGCAGCCAATGACATAAACCCTTGTGTCTGAACCTTGTAGATGTTTTCTGTGCTGTGATTGGCTGCAGGAACATCCACAAATAAAGTTAAAGGAAAAAAAGAAAAAAAAACGTTTGCCGATCCTCTGGCCTCTCTCCACTAGAGATGAGGTAACCTCTCAAGGTTCGGTTCGCTGAGCCCACCCGAACAAACGGTATGTTCACTGAACCAAATCCAAACCGTTATCGAACCTCACCAAACCCCATTGGATTCAATGGGAGGTCAAACGTAAGGCATAGAAAAAACCTTTGTGGGGGGAAACCTTCTAAAACAGCAAAACTACATTTTACAGTGCAACACCACTGTTTTGGCATAGCCATTAGCTTCCTAGACTATTGACATAAGAAATATAGAGGTGGATCAGAGACAGGTGTAGGGCTGGTGCTCGCATACCCCTACTATTACAGACAAGACACCACTTTGAGATCCATCTTGGAGTCTCGACATTTAACAACCTTTCAGGCAGATAGAAGTACAGTAGCATCAATTGCCCCCACCCCATTGTGTCTTCGTACAGCAAGGAGATACTGACCATGCAACAGACAGGCTGTGGCTCGGCATTTCAATTTTAAAAATGAAGACATGCCTGAGTGGCTGGTGTAGGCATGTTGCTCCCAGAAGCCTGGTACTACCCACAAGACATAACTTTGAGCCCATCTTGGCGTCTTGACATTTAAAAACCATTCCGGTAGACTGCGGTACAGTAGCATCAATTGCCCCCCTCCCCATAGTGTCTCTGCAAAGCAGGGATTTACGGTCCATGCAACACACAGGCTGTGGCCCAGCATTTCAAATTTAATAAGTGAGCACATAGCGACCATGCCTTCTGCAGCAGCACATCCAAGACATTATAGTGCCCTAGAAATATTTGTACAAACAGATTGATCTATGCACTGCATATGTGATGTCACCTAGACGTAATGCCGCCATTAGGTTTGCACCATAATCACACATAGCCTCAGCTGGCTCCAGGTTCAGTGGAGACAGCCATTTATCAAAATCAACCTGGATAGTGTGCACAACCCTGCAGCTGTGTCACTGCGTTCTTTGATGCATATTAATTTAAGCACTGCTTAATTGACACACAGGATGTGGCCTGACATTTAAATTTTAAAATTCGACAGACATGTTTAAAAACATTTCCCGCAGACAGCAGGACAGTGACATCAATTTCACCATAGTGTCTTTGCACAGCAGAGAGGTATGGACCACTGAAACTGCAGTCAAAAGAGAATGCTGAAACCCGTCTTGGAATTATGAGATTTAAAAACATTTCAGGCAGACAGCAGGACAGTGAAATCAATTGCACCCTGTGCCCCTATTTCACAATAGTCTCTTTGCACAGCACGGAGTTATGGTCAATGCAACACACAGGATATGGCTTGGCATTTAAATGATAAAAATCAAGAGATGCATGACAGACACGCATAGGCCTCTTGATCCAACTTGGATGCTCTACTTGGAGTCTCCACATTTCCAAAAATTAAGGTCATGAACCAGGAAAAATGGCATCAATTGGCACACACTATGAATAGCCCAACAAAGCAACATGGCTGTGTGGGCTGGTCCTGGAACAAGGCCTGAACCAGCATTTTTACCTTCACCAGAGACAGCAAGATGACAGACAGGCGTAGGCTTCTTTCTCCAAGAATACTGACACTACAGACAAAAGCAAACTTAGAGACCCTACTTGGAGTCTCCACATTTCCCAGAATTAAGGTCAGGCAACAGGAAAAGTGGCAACAATTGTCACAGAATATACCTATTATTAAAATTTACATTTTATTGATATCCATTAAAAGCTTAACTCAAAACAAAGAATAAATTCACAAAGTGAAGGTTGCCGAAATATCATTAGTTTCTTAATCAATTTCCATGAGACACTAGAGAGGCGAGGGGTATGTAGGCTTATTATTCAAATAGCTTAGACAATTGACACAGAAAAAGGGGGAAAAAGAAGGTTTTGTTAACTTTTCCTTATACTTACCCTCTTGGAATATGTTCCTGCTTACCAATGGAGTACATCCTTACTTAACCGATGCCCCCATTCCTTGATGCCGAGGAATGGGGGCATAGGCCTCTTACTCCCAGACAACTGAAACTGAAGTCAAAAGAGAATGTTGAAACCCATCTTGGAGTGATGAGATTTAAAAACATTTCAGGCAGACAACAGGACAGTGACATCAATTTCCCAGTCCCTCATTTCACCATAGTGTTGTTCCACAGAAGAGAGGTATGATCCATGCAACACACAGGATGTGGCTTGGCATTTAAATGTTATAACTCAAAAAATGCATGACAGACAGGCGTAGGCCTCTGGTTGCGTGGTACTAGTCCTGGAACAAGGTCTGGACCAGCAAGTTGATAGACAGGTGTAGGCCTCTCACTCCCAGACCACTGAAACTGCAATCAAAAGAGAATGTTGAAACCCGACTTGGAGTGTTGAGCTTTAAACAGACAGCAGGACAGTGACATCAATTCCCCCCATTTCACCATAGTGTCTTTGCACAGCAGGGAGGTATGGTTTATGTATCACACAGGATATGGCTTCACATGTAAATGTTAAAAATCAAGAGATGCATGACAGACAGGAGTAGATCTCTTGCTCCCAGAAAACTGACACTACAGACAAATATCTCTGTATGTGAGGTGAAAAGAAAGGGTATCTTTTTCATGTAGACTGTAACGACATCATCAAACTTAGAGTGACTAATTTTCACCCTAGTTTGGCAGCTTTGCTACCCTTATATACACAGATGAATGAAGACTCCATTTGGAAAGGCCACAGCTCAGCAATCAAGAGCTGATGCAACGCATGCAGGCGTTTCTGAAAATATGATGACGAAAAGGACTTTTGAAGAAACATTAAAGCAATATGTGACCGAGAAAAACCAATTTCTCAACCAAGAAGAAATATTGTAGGTTGCAGCATACATGGCTTGAAAGAGGGCAGTGGTCCAATAACTCAGTGGAAAATAACTGTTTTGGATCAAGTACCATTCAACCCTTCTCTTTATCTTATAAAATATGATGAATTTGATTGTGTGTTTGAACTTGAGCTTCACAAAGATGAAAAGGTGTCTGCTCTCAAATTTCTACCAGATAGAGGTGCATCATCCTGAATAAGCAATGCTCATTTAGGGGGGGCTGCACCAGGGGCACCTGCAGGGAAGACCTCCGTAAAGGCAACCTGCATTTTGGTTGAATATCTCTTTGCGTGTGAGGTGGGAAGAAAGGGTATCTTTTCATGTAGACTGTAATGACATCATCATCAGACTTGGAGTAACTCATTGTCACCCTAGTTTGGCAGCATTGCTGCCCTTGCATACACATATGAATGACGCCTCCATTTTGGAATTGCCAACGTAACCTCCTCGACTTCTTCCTCCTCCTTATCTGCTTAGCTACACAGCTGCATGCCTCTGGGTTCACACCAAGTGGGATCTACAACTTCATCATCAGGCTCTATGTTGTCCCACTCCTTCTCTTCCTGACCTGACATCACAGAATAATACGCGTGTGCCTCAGGTATCTGAGTCTCATCATCATCATCACCTACACCTCCGGGGGTTATCAGTTTACGAGGGTCGGGATCCTGCTGGGACCCTACTTCATCTGGACCAGGATCCAACTGACAAAGATTTTGGGCATCGGTGCAGATGCTTCCACCCTCTTCAGTCTGGAAATCTTTGGAGCAGACCTGTGATGCCCATGAGATAGAATGTGTGAACATCTCTTGAGACTCGCCCATGTGTGGTTCCCCACAGTCAGTTTGCCGGTTGGCGACCTGTGATGCAGGTGCAAACAAGTGTAATTGGCAACTCTGAGGAATGAACTGTGTGTGATGTTGAGGTTCAGGAAGAGGAGGAGAGACCACTTGATGCACTGTTTGCCATTCACTCTAGCACCTGCTGTTTATCAACCTCATTTTGAAGTTCAAGCAATGTGCGGCTGCCAAGGAAATCTAGTGGAGTAGGCTGTCCAGAAACAGAAATAGTTCTCAATTCTCTTGGGATAGGATGAGCCGGTGTTTGCGCACTAGAACTTTGACTAACAGAACTTCCCACATGTATACCTCCAACACCCCGCCTATTCTCCCTTTCACGACAACATAGTCGTGATTTACCACTCATGGTTGAAAATGCTTCAATTGCAAACAAATGTTTCTCAAATCTATGCCCACACCTGTCAGACATCTGATACAAAAGATTAAATATTTATTTCCTGCATGAGTTGGCAATATTGTAAAGGCACTAAACAGTACCACTACCTACTAATGCGTTTCACTGCATAATTTGGTGATAGGAAGACATTTTTAGCTTGTTCAGTAGCAAATTTTCAACAGGCACTAATAACAATACCTATTAAACAGAAACCACAGCCACACCATGATTTAACAAGATATTGTGTATAGGATAGAATCATGAACATACATGGCGGGATAAGGACTAGAGATGAGCGAACCGGTCGCGGTTCGGCTCGAGGTTGGTTCGCCGAACGGACCTCCCGTTCGAGTTCGGTTCGTCGAACGTTCGACGAACCGAACTCGAACTGCATAGGAAACAATGGCAGGCAATCACAAACACAGAAAAACACCTAGAAAACACACTCAAAGGTGTCCAAAAGGTCACAAACAACTCACAACACATGGGAAAGTGACAAGGACATATACTCATGCGAAAACAAAAGAGCTGGACAAGGAAAAAGAGGAGGACACACAGATATATGAGTATATGCAAGGAAACATCGATTCCATTAATGTGCAACTTGAGCCCTGCTCATTCTTGGCTTCCAATCTTGATAAATTGCCTGAGCTCGCCACGTACGTCTTGGGGATCTTGTCGTGTCCTGCAGCCAGCGTTCTCTCGGAACCTGTCTTCAGTGCTGCTGTGGGTCTGCTGGCAGATAAGCACACGTGTCTGTCCACTGACAATGTGGACATGGCTCTCAGAGGACTTTTCTTCCCCTGGGTCAGCCAGGGGACGGGAAAGGCACGCGTATTTTTGAGAGTGCTTCATGCAAAGCATCTTTTTCTTTTTCAAAAGGGAGCTCAACCGATGCCAGTCAAGTGGGGTGTGTGTGGCCCAGTGAGTGGCAACCAGGGAGACTGTGGTTGGAGTCCCCTCGCTGTGTCTCTAAAAGAACCAAGATGAACAAGTCATGGCTCTCAGAGGACTTTTCTTCCCCTGGGTCAGCCAGGGGACGGGAAAGGCATGCGTATTTTTGAGAGTGCTTCATGCAAAGCATCTTTTTCTTTTTCAAAAGGGGGCTCAACCGATGCCAGTCAAGTGGGGTGTGTGTGGCCCAGTTAGTGGAAACGAGGGAGACTGTGGTTGGAGTCCCCTCGCTGTGTCTCTAAAAGAACCAAGATGAACAAGTCATGGCTCTCAGAGGACTTTTCTTCCCCTGGGTCAGCCAGGGGACGGGAAAGGCACGCGTATTTTTGAGAGTGCTTCATGCAAAGCATCTTTTTCTTTTTCAAAAGGGAGCTCAACCGATGCCAGTCAAGTGGGGTGTGTGTGGCCCAGTGAGTGGAAACGAGGGAGACTGTGGTTGGAGTCCCCTCGCTGTGTCTCTAAAAGAACCAAGATGAACAAGTCATGGCTCTCAGAGGACTTTTCTTCCCCTGGGTCAGCCAGGGGACGGGAAAGGCACGCGTATTTTTGAGAGTGCTTCATGCAAAGCATCTTTTTCTTTTTCAAAAGGGAGCTCAACCGATGCCAGTCAAGTGGGGTGTGTGTGGCCCAGTGAGTGGCAACCAGGGAGACTGTGGTTGGAGTCCCCTCGCTGTGTCTCTAAAAGAACCAAGATGAACAAGTCATGGCTCTCAGAGGACTTTTCTTCCCCTGGGTCAGCCAGGGGACGGGAAAGGCACGCGTATTTTTGAGAGTGCTTCATGCAAAGCATCTTTTTCTTTTTCAAAAGGGAGCTCAACCGATGCCAGTCAAGTGGGGTGTGTGTGGCCCAGTGAGTGGCAACCAGGGAGACTGTGGTTGGAGTCCCCTCGCTGTGTCTCTAAAAGAACCAAGATGAACAAGTCATGGCTCTCAGAGGACTTTTCTTCCCCTGGGTCAGCCAGGGGACGGGAAAGGCACGCGTATTTTTGAGAGTGCTTCATGCAAAGCATCTTTTTCTTTTTCAAAAGGGAGCTCAACCGATGCCAGTCAAGTGGGGTGTGTGTGGCCCAGTGAGTGGCAACCAGGGAGACTGTGGTTGGAGTCCCCTCGCTGTGTCTCTAAAAGAACCAAGATGAACAAGTCATGGCTCTCAGAGGACTTTTCTTCCCCTGGGTCAGCCAGGGGACGGGAAAGGCACGCGTATTTTTGAGAGTGCTTCATGCAAAGCATCTTTTTCTTTTTCAAAAGGGAGCTCAACCGATGCCAGTCAAGTGGGGTGTGTGTGGCCCAGTGAGTGGAAACGAGGGAGACTGTGGTTGGAGTCCCCTCGCTGTGTCTCTAAAAGAACCAAGATGAACAAGTCATGGCTCTCAGAGGACTTTTCTTCCCCTGGGTCAGCCAGGGGACGGGAAAGGCACGCGTATTTTTGAGAGTGCTTCATGCAAAGCATCTTTTTCTTTTTCAAAAGGGAGCTCAACCGATGCCAGTCAAGTGGGGTGTGTGTGGCCCAGTGAGTGGCAACCAGGGAGACTGTGGTTGGAGTCCCCTCGCTGTGTCTCTAAAAGAACCAAGATGAACAAGTCATGGCTCTCAGAGGACTTTTCTTCCCCTGGGTCAGCCAGGGGACGGGAAAGGCACGCGTATTTTTGAGAGTGCTTCATGCAAAGCATCTTTTTCTTTTTCAAAAGGGAGCTCAACCGATGCCAGTCAAGTGGGGTGTGTGTGGCCCAGTGAGTGGCAACCAGGGAGACTGTGGTTGGAGTCCCCTCGCTGTGTCTCTAAAAGAACCAAGATGAACAAGTCATGGCTCTCAGAGGACTTTTCTTCCCCTGGGTCAGCCAGGGGACGGGAAAGGCACGCGTATTTTTGAGAGTGCTTCATGCAAAGCATCTTTTTCTTTTTCAAAAGGGGGCTCAACCGATGCCAGTCAAGTGGGGTGTGTGTGGCCCAGTTAGTGGAAACGAGGGAGACTGTGGTTGGAGTCCCCTCGCTGTGTCTCTAAAAGAACCAAGATGAACAAGTCATGGCTCTCAGAGGACTTTTCTTCCCCTGGGTCAGCCAGGGGACGGGAAAGGCACGCGTATTTTTGAGAGTGCTTCATGCAAAGCATCTTTTTCTTTTTCAAAAGGGAGCTCAACCGATGCCAGTCAAGTGGGGTGTGTGTGGCCCAGTGAGTGGAAACGAGGGAGACTGTGGTTGGAGTCCCCTCGCTGTGTCTCTAAAAGAACCAAGATGAACAAGTCATGGCTCTCAGAGGACTTTTCTTCCCCTGGGTCAGCCAGGGGACGGGAAAGGCACGCGTATTTTTGAGAGTGCTTCATGCAAAGCATCTTTTTCTTTTTCAAAAGGGAGCTCAACCGATGCCAGTCAAGTGGGGTGTGTGTGGCCCAGTGAGTGGAAACGAGGGAGACTGTGGTTGGAGTCCCCTCGCTGTGTCTCTAAAAGAACCAAGATGAACAAGTCATGGCTCTCAGAGGACTTTTCTTCCCCTGGGTCAGCCAGGGGACGGGAAAGGCACTCGTATTTTTGAGAGTGCTTCATGCAAAGCATCTTTTTCTTTTTCAAAAGGGGGCTCAACCGATGCCAGTCAAGTGGGGTGTGTGTGGCCCAGTTAGTGGAAACGAGGGAGACTGTGGTTGGAGTCCCCTCGCTGTGTCTCTAAAAGAACCAAGATGAACAAGTCATGGCTCTCAGAGGACTTTTCTTCCCCTGGGTCAGCCAGGGGACGGGAAAGGCACGCGTATTTTTGAGAGTGCTTCATGCAAAGCATCTTTTTCTTTTTCAAAAGGGAGCTCAACCGATGCCAGTCAAGTGGGGTGTGTGTGGCCCAGTGAGTGGAAACGAGGGAGACTGTGGTTGGAGTCCCCTCGCTGTGTTATACATGCTTTTAGAAGGGCATGACATGGCTTGGAGGTTGACTTTCATAAAATGCAAACTGTTGGCTACCAAAATGCTGCCTTTCCAACAACTGTGGTTATAGGCAATGAGGAACATACTGATGAAGATGAGACGCAGATACCCGATTGGGATGACAACTTAAATATTCGGTCAGGGCAAGAAGAGGCTCGGTCTGAGGGGGAGGGGAGTGCAAACACAACAATTGATGATGAAGTTCTAGATCCCACCTACTGTCAACCCCCAGTCAGGCACTCGAGGAGGTCAACAGAGGCGGTGGAGGAGGATGCAACCGACGACGAAATTACCTTGCGCCTTCCTGGACAGAGTCGGAGCACTGGTAGCACGTCTACAACTGCATCCTCAGCCACCACTCTGCCTATGAGCATTATTCGGGGTGCATCAACAGGTCGCATGGCCTCTAAGCCTTGCCTAGCCTGTTCCTTTTTTGACATAGAAAAAGATCGCCCAAATCATGTGATATGTAAAATTTGTCATGATTCTCTTAGTAGAGGTCAAAACCTCAGCAGTTTGACAACTTCTTCCATGAATCGTCACATGAATAAATATCATAGGTCCCGGTGGGAAGCTCACTGTGCTGCAATGCGGCCTAGCGGAGCGAACCATCCACCGCCCGCCCCTTCCAGTGCATCCGCGCGCTCTTCATCTTCTAGGACTGTGGGGACAGCTGTCACACCTGTTTTTCCACGCAAAACTTCCACCACTGTAACCGCAACAGGCAGTTTGCTTGGTAGGTCGTCAGTTGGTTTGGAAGGGGAAACAAGTGAGTGTGTACAGCTCTCTCAGACATCGATAGCACCTACGTTGGATGAAGGCAACATCATGTCTCTGCCTGCACTTTCCTCACAAACCTGCATTTTTCCAGGGACACCCTACTCAACACCGTCTACACACAGCAGCCAGATCTCTGTCCCTCAGATGTGGTCAAATAAAAGGCCACTTCCTCCGACCCATGACAAAGCTAAGAGGTTGACTCTATCCCTCTGTAAGCTGTTGGCTACCGAAATGCTGCCTTTCCGCCTAGTGGACACACAGGATTTTAGAGACCTTATGTCTGTCGCTGTGCCCCAGTACCAGATGCCTAGTCGCCACTACTTCTCTAAGAAAGGTGTGCCCGCGCTACACCAGCATGTCGCACACAACATCACCGCTTCCTTGAGAAACTCTGTGTGTGAACGGGTGCATTTCACCACCGATACTTGGACCAGTAAGCATGGACAGGGACGTTACATGTCGCTGACTGGGCACTGGGTAACTATGTTGATAGATGGTGAAGGGTCTGCTGCACAAGTCTTGCCGTCCCCACGACTTGTGTGTCAATCCTCTGTCTGTCCAAGTTCCGCCACTGCTTCTGCATCCTCCACCTCATCTGGGTCCTCCACCTCCGCCCCAAGCCTGCCTGGTCAGGCCACCAGCGTTCTCACTGCGCAGAAGGAATCACGCACCCCTCATTACTATGCTGGCAGCAGAGCGCAACGGCATCAGGCGGTCTTTAGCTTGACATGTCTTGGGAATAAGAGTCACACAGCTGAGGAGTTGTGGTCAGCTCTGCGGTCCGAGTTTAATAAATGGTTGTCTCCACTCAACCTGCAGCCTGGTAAGGCCGTGTGCGACAATGCTGCAAACCTGGGTGCGGCCCTTCGCCTGGGCAAGGTGACACACGTGCCTTGTATGGCTCACGTGTTGAACCTTGTTGTCCAGCAATTTTTAACACACTATCCCGGCCTAGATGGCCTTCTGACCAGGGCACGTAAACTGTCTGCAGTGCTCACTTCCGCCGTTCAACCGCCGCAGCTGAGCGACTTGCATCGCTCCAGAAGTCTTTCGGCCTGCCGGTTCATCGCCTGAAATGCGATGTGGCGACACGCTGGAATTCAACTCTCCACATGTTACAGCGACTGTGGCAGCACCGGCGAGCCCTGGTGCAATACGTCATGATGTATAGCCTGGGCCAACGAGAGGCAGAAGTGGGGCAGATCACCCTGATGGAGTGATCTCAGATCAAGGACCTATGCACCGTTCTGCACAGTTTCGACATGGCGACGAATATGTTTAGCGCTGACAATGCCATTATCAGCATGACGATTACAGTCATTTACATGCTGGAGCACACGCTAAACACTATTCGGAGTCAGGGGGTGGGACAACAGGAAGGGGAGGAACTACAGGAGGATTCATATGCGCAAGACACAACAACATCACCAAGGTCCAGACATTCATCATCACCAACGCGGCAGGCATGGGACTATGGGGGACAGGGATCAACAAGGGCGCATGGTAGCAGGCGAGATGTTGAGGAAGGTGCAGGAGGACATGAAGATATGGAGGACGAACTGTCCATGGACATGGAAGACTCAGCGGATGAGGGAGACCTTGGTCAAAATTCAGTTGAAAGAGGTTGGGGGGAGATGTCAGAGGAAGAAAGAACGGTTAGCACCTCTATGCCACAAACACAGCGTGGACTTGGTCCGCATGGCTGCGCAAGACACATGAGCGCCTTCTTGTTGCACTACCTCCAACATGACCCTCGGATTGTCAAAATTAGAAGTGATGATGACTACTGGCTTGCCACACTATTAGATCCCCGGGACAAGTCCAAATTTTGTGACATAATTCCACCCATAGAAAGGGACGCACGTATGCTGGAGTATCAGCATAAGCTGTTACTCGATCTTAGCTCGGCTTTTACACCAAACAACCGTGCAGGTGAAGGGAGTGATTCTCCCAGTTGTAACTTGACAAACATGGGACGGCATCGTCATCTTCAACAGTCTACCCGTACCAGTAGGACCGTATCTGGTGCTGGTAACAGCAATTTTATGGAATATTTTCATAATTTTTTTAGACCCTCCTTTGCAAGGCCACCAGAGACAACAAGTCTGACACATAGTCAACGGATGGAGAGGATGATACAGGAGTATCTCCAAATGAACATCGATGCAATGACTTTGCAAATGGAGCCTTGCTCCTTTTGGGCTTCAAATCTAGAAAAATTGACAGAGCTCTCCAGTTACGCCTTGGAGATTTTGTCGTGTGCAGCTGCCAGCGTTGTCTCTGAACGTGTCTTCTTCAGTGTTGCTGGGTGTGTGCTGACAGATAAGCGCACGCGTCTGTCCAGTGACAATGTGGACACACTGACGTTCATCAAAATGAACAAGTCATGGATCCAGAAGGAATTTACTACCCCTGTGTCAGCCTGGGGAGAGTAAATGCTTGTGGATTTGGAATGTGCTTGATGCAAATCAAAACATCCTGTTTGCAACTAGGGCACAAGTGCTGCCACTGATGGGGTGTCTGTGTGCCCAATGTTGGGAAAAAAGGTAGACTCCGCTTGGAGTAACCCTTGCTTGATGTGTTTTTTAAAAATGATACAAGATGAACAGATCTGAAGGCAAGATGAAGGCAACATCATGTCTCCGCCTGCACTTTTCTCACAAACCTGCATTTTTCCAGGGACACCCTACTCAACACCGTCTACAGACAGCAGCCAGATCTCTTTCCCTCAGATGTGGTCAAATAAAAGGCCACTTACTGCGACCCATGACAAAGCTAAGTGGTTGACTCTATCCCTCTGTAAGCTGTTGGCTACCGAAATGCTGCCTTTACGCGTAGTGGACACACAGGATTTTACAGACCTTATGTCTGTCGCTGTGCCCCAGTACCACATGCCCAATCACCACTGCTTCTCCAAGAAAAGCATGCCCGCGCTACACCAGCATGTCGCACACAACATCACCACTTCCTTGAGAAAATCTGTGTGCGACAGGGTGCATTTCAACACAGATACTTGGACCAGTAAGCATAGACAGGGTCATTACATGTCACTGACTGGGCACTGGCAAACTATGGTGAGAGATGGAGAAGGGTCTGCTGTACAAGTCTTGCCGTCCCCACGAGTTGTTTCAATCCTTGTTCTGTATGTAGAAGTTAATACACTGCTTCTGCCTCTTCAACCTCGTGTGGGTCCTCTACCTTGGCGCAAACCCTGTGTGGTCAGGCCACCCTTCCTTGCAACTGCGCACAAGGACTACCACACACCTCCTTACTATGCTGGCAGCAGAGCTCAATGCCATCAGGCGGTCAAAGCTTTACTTTGAAATGTATGGGAAATGTGAGTCACACCGCTATTACAGAGAATAGTAGTCAGGCAGGGTCAAAACATTAATTGAGGAACAGGAACAGAATGGGACGGCCAGGAAAGAATCAGAAAACAAGCAGAGTTGAAATGCGTATCGGCCAACAAGGTACATAAACAGCAAGCAGGAAAAGTAGTCAGGTAACAAGCACACAAAATCATAAAACTGAACTGGGGGTAAAATTAACCAGAGGTTCATAGCTATGTCTGGCAGTGGTCTGCAGACAGGATGGGCATAAAAAAGGGTGTGGTGTCTTCCCATTGGTTGTAGCTGAATGATGGTATTTCATCTGTGAGATACCCACCAGCTACATTCAGCCAGAGATTCTGCATCTGTCAAGGTAATGCAGCCCAGTGGGTGAGCATAACCTGCGTCCACCTGCGCCGCTGGCATCGACTACTCTCACATCATCAGCACTATTCATGAAAGGAACACGTTGTCACCTGGCAACCGGAGTACAAATTGACGGAGCGGACTACGTTGGTGACTTAACAGCCGTGTGCGGCAATGATGCAAACCTGGCTGCGGGCCATCCTCAGGACAATGTGACACACGTGCCTTTTAGGGCTCACGTGTTGAACCGAATTCGCCAGCAATTTTTAAAACACCATCACGGCCTACATGGCCTTGTGCAGTGGGCACGCTCGCTATGTGCTGACTTCCATCGTGCGCACACAGCAGCTCAACAACTTTCATCACTCCGGAAGTCTTAGGGTCTGGCAGTTAAACGCCGTAAATGCGATGTTTCGACACGCAGGAATTGGAATCTGCACATGTTGCAGCGTGTGTGGCAGCACCGCAGAGCCCTGCTGAAATACGGTAAGACATATAGCCTGGGATAACTTGATCCAGAGGTGGTGCAGATCACGCTGCTGGAGTGGTGTCAGATCAAGGACCTATGCACCCTGCTACACAGTTTTGAAATGTCGACGAAGATGTTTAGCACTGGCAATGTCATTCTCAGCGTGACAATTCTGGTCATCTACATGATGGAGCACACTGTAATTATTATTCTGAGTCAGGTGTTGGGACAAGAGGAAGGGGAGGAAGTACAGGAGGAGTCATATGCGGAAGGGATAACAAGATCTACGAGGTCCAGATGGTCAGCGGCACCTATGCGGCATTCATGGTGAGGGAGAGGGATTAACAAGGGCGCATAGTATCAGCAAAAAGTGTTGATGAAAGTGCAGGAGCCCATGAAGAAATGGAGGACGAACTGGCGATGGGCATGGAAGACTCAGCAGATGAGTGAGAGCTTGCTCACATTTCGGTTGTGCGAGGTTGTGGGTAGAGGGCAGAGGAAGGATGCACGATTCTCACCTCTCTGCCACCAACACACCAAGGACTTGGTCCTCCTGGATGCACAAGACACATGAGCGCCTTCTTGCTGCACTACCTACATGACCCTCGGATTGTATGAATTTGAACTAATCCTGAATACTGGGTTGCCACACTGTTAGATCCCCGGTACAAGACAAAATTTGGCGAACTAATTCCTGCCATAGAAATAGACGCACGTATACAGGAGTATCTGCAGAATGTGGTACGCAATCTTAGATCTACTTGTCCACTAAACACCAGTGCTGCACAGAGTGAATCTCAACGCTTTGTCATGGATAGGAGGAAATGGTCTTTTACTTGTCCACATCGGAGGGACCGAGGGATGGCTGCTGTGCTGAGATGGCGTTGAGTACGGTGTCCCTGCACAGTTGCACTTTTGGTCATATCCCAAAATGAGTTGAAAAAGGACAGATGCTGTTGGAAAGGGGAACAGGTGTGTTGGAAAGGGGAAAAAAGTTTTGGTCCGTGGATTTGGTGGTTAAGCAACTGTAACATTTGCTGAAGAAACAACATCTGTTACAGTGGGACTGGCAGATTTGGATAAAGTGGTATATAATCTGTGACCGCTATATAACGAAAATTAATAAGAAAAGAAAGAGAAAGGTATATATCCCCATCAGCAGTCAGTGTCCACCGTGCTCCCAGTTGGAAAAGGAGAGGTTGGCAACTTGAAGGTTTGGTGGAGGATACAGAGCTGTGTGGCTATGAAACTAATAGTAGCCTGAACCGAGTTAGACGCCATTCGGATCTGGAGACTGTGAGCCCTGTTAGCGTCACAGGGTCCACATGCCCACCCAGCCCAGGAACTCCCTGTTAACAACACAGGGGCCATTGAGTACGCTGACCGTGTGCGTAGGGGCCACACCTGTGGACAGCAGGCGCATCAGCAGCAGCAGGCCTGTTAATGCCACTGGGCTGCACAAGCAGGACTGTTAGGACAGGAGCTGGTCTTAACCGTTCTGCGTTACCAACTGTGGTGGTGGCCTGCATCCACCACCCGATCCCTGCCTACCTCTGGCCTAAAGCCGCAATGGGTTCAACACATGGAGGTGTGCTCTTTCGGAGCATAATAGAAGACTGCGCACCTCCTTGTTGGCTCCAGCCCCTTTTATAACCTGGGTCCGCCCCAAACCAGGGTGAACCACAATGCACCTCCTGGAGACAAAAGTAGAGTGACACGTCATGAGTGGCATAACTAGCGTCCTATTTGGAAACGCAACTTCAATGATGACCTCATGGCTGCCATGACCCAAACACCTCACCAGTCATCGTCTGAGCATCAATAATGCGGTGACAAGTCATAGGTGTGGGCCTCTGCAAGCCATTTGGGAGGACACCTGATGCCCTGTGGTCTATATGGGACCCCCACATCAGGGCCAGGGCCAAAGAGTTCATTACCGGACCTAGTCTCTGATGCAGGAAGTGCCTGAGCATGCTCAGTAGCATGAAATACAGTCTCTGAAAAAAGACTATCAGCTTTAGCATGGTGTCTATGCCCAAAACAGGACTTAGACCCGGCACGGAATGCAAGCACCTGTGCAAAGAGGCTTTTCACACTTAGTGTGGGAGCATGCGCTGTATCCCGAAATGAAAACTTAGCGTCAGGAATGGCACAGTCAGGCTGAGCATACTCACTAGGCGAAACACTGTAATTATGCTGCAGCTGGGGTACATCGGCACACGCATGCGCACTAGCTGCCTCTCCACACTTAGACGTGGAGGGGAAATTTGTCTTGGAGATGCTGTCTATGAACAGAAGGAAAAGCTAAAGGAAGCCTGACTTTCTATCCCTCCGAATTATGAAATGCAGCAATGAATTCCATGAGTTTGCTATAACATTAGCGTAGCAAAATGTGCATGAGGGTGTGATGTAGAGGTGCTAGAAATAGCTTGTCACCAGTAGGGCACTAATGGAATACAACAGCCAGTTCTATGATGCCACAAAATGGCAGTATTTTGTGCTATCATTATAGCTTATTAAAAACAGAGCACGAGGTTGTCATGCAGAGGTGCTGCACATAGATTTGCAGTAGTGTGAATTGACAAAAGTACAATAGCCACGTTTAGGATACAACTAGGTACAGTGAGTGTTTGCTAGTATAATGGCTGAGTTTAAAAAAGTTAGAGTGTGCAATGCAGGCAGACGTGCTGCAAATAACGTTCCAATACTGTGAATTGACAAAAGTACAATAGCCACGTTTAGGATGCCACTAGGTACAGTGAGTGTTTGCTAGTATAATGGCTGAGTTTAAAAAAGTTAGAGTGTGCAATGCAGGCAGACGTGCTGCAAATAACGTTCCAATACTGTGAATTGACAAAAGTACAATAGCCACGTTTAGGATGCCACTAGGTACACTGACTGTTTGCTAGTATAATGGCTGAGTTTAAAAAACTTGGAGTGTGCAATGCAGGCAGATGTGCTCTGCAAATGTCTTAGCACTAGTGGGACTATAGCAAAGTCCAATAGCCACGTATAGGATGCCACTAGGTACACTGAGTGTGTGCTAGTATAATGGCTTCGTTATAATTAGTTGGAGTGTGCAACGCAGGCAGATGCGCTCTGCAAATGTCTTGGCACTAGTGGGACTATAGCAAAGTCCAATAGCCACGTATAGGATGCCACTAGGTACACTGAGTGTTTGCTAGTATAATGGCTTCGTTATAATTAGTTGGAGTGTGCAACGCAGGCAGATGCGCTCTGCAAATGTCTTGGCCCTAGTGGGACTATAGCAAAGTCCAATAGCCACGTATAGGATGCCACTAGGTACACTGAGTGTTTGCTAGTATAATGGCTTAGTTATAATGAGTTGGAGTGTGCAACGCAGGCAGATGCGCTCTGCAAATGTCTTGGCACTAGTGGGACTATAGCAAAGTCCAATAGCCACGTATAGGATGCCACTAGGTACACTGAGTGTTTGCTAGTATAATGGCTTAGTTATAATGAGTTGGAGTGTGCAACGCAGGCAGATGCGCTCTGCAAATGTCTTGGCACTAGTGGGACTATAGCAAAGTCCAATAGCCACGTATAGGATGCCACTAGGTACACTGAGTGTTTGCTAGTATAATGGCTTCGTTATAATTTGTTGGAGTGTGCAACGCAGGCAGATGCGCTCTGCAAATGTCTTGGCACTAGTGGGACTATAGCAAAGTCCAATAGCCACGTATAGGATGCCACTAGGTACACTGAGTGTTTGCTAGTATAATGGCTTCGTTATAATTAGTTGGAGTGTGCAACGCAGGCAGATGCGCTCTGCAAATGTCTTGGCACTAGTGGGACTATAGCAAAGTCCAATAGCCACGTATAGGATGCCACTAGGTACACTGAGTGTTTGCTAGTATAATGGCTTCGTTATAATTAGTTGGAGTGTGCAACGCAGGCAGATGCGCTCTGCAAATGTCTTGGCCCTAGTGGGACTATAGCAAAGTCCAATAGCCACGTATAGGATGCCACTAGGTACACTGAGTGTTTGCTAGTATAATGGCTTAGTTATAATGAGTTCGAGTGTGCAACGCAGGCAGATGCGCTCTGCAAATGTCTTGGCACTAGTGGGACTATAGCAAAGTCCAATAGCCACGTATAGGATGCCACTAGGTACACTGAGTGTTTGCTAGTATAATGGCTTAGTTATAATGAGTTGGAGTGTGCAACGCAGGCAGATGCGCTCTGCAAATGTCTTGGCACTAGTGGGACTATAGCAAAGTCCAATAGCCACGTATAGGATGCCACTAGGTACACTGAGTGTTTGCTAGTATAATGGCTTCGTTATAATTTGTTGGAGTGTGCAACGCAGGCAGATGCACTCTGCAAATGTCTTGGCACTAGTGGGACTATAGCAAAGTCCAATAGCCACGTATAGGATGCCACTAGGTACACTGAGTGTTTGCTAGTATAATGGCTTCGTTATAATTTGTTGGAGTGTGCAACGCAGGCAGATGCGCTCTGCAAATGTCTTGGCACTAGTGGGACTATAGCAAAGTCCAATAGCCACGTATAGGATGCCACTAGGTACACTGAGTGTTTGCTAGTATAATGGCTTCGTTATAATTAGTTGGAGTGTGCAACGCAGGCAGATGCGCTCTGCAAATGTCTTGGCACTAGTGGGACTATAGCAAAGTCCAATAGCCACGTATAGGATGCCACTAGGTACACTGAGTGTTTGCTAGTATAATGGCTGAGTTTAAAAAACTTGGAGTGTGCAATGCAGGCAGATGTGCTCTGCTAATGTCTTTGCACTAGTGGGACTATAGCAAAGTCCAATAGCCACGTATAGGATGCCACTAGGTACACTGAGTGTGTGCTAGTATAATGGCTTAGTTATAATTCGTTGGAGTGTGCAACGCAGGCAGACGTGCTGCAAATGTCTTGGCACTAGTGGGACTATAGCAAAGTCCAATAGCCACGTATAGGATGCCACTAGGTACACTGAGTGTTTGCTAGTATAATGGCTTCGTTATAATTTGTTGGAGTGTGCAACGCAGGCAGATGCGCTCTGCAAATGTCTTGGCCCTAGTGGGACTATAGCAAAGTCCAATAGCCACGTATAGGATGCCACTAGGTACACTGAGTGTTTGCTAGTATAATGGCTGAGTTTAAAAAACTTGGAGTGTGCAATGCAGGCAGATGTGCTCTGCTAATGTCTTTGCACTAGTGGGACTATAGCAAAGTCCAATAGCCACGTATAGGATGCCACTAGGTACACTGAGTGTTTGCTAGTAAAATTGCTTAGTTTAAAAAACTTGGAGTGTGCAATGCAGGCAGATGTGCTCTGCAAATGTCTTTGCACTAGTGGGACTATAGCAAAGTCCAATAGCCACAGATAGGATGCCACTAGGTACACTGAGTGTTTGCTAGTATAATGGCTTACTTAGAATGAGTTGGAGTGTGCAGAGGACAAGAGGGTACAGTGCCAGGATTGTGGTGCTCTGGGTAGAGGAATGGAAGCCTGCCTTTCTATTCCCTCCTAATGGTGAAATGCAGGGAGGAAATCCCTGACCTGGGCTACACAGACGCTGTTGCTGTTTGCAGGACCTGTCACCTATGGCTCTCTGACCCTGCCGGTACGAGCCCTTAAAAGGACTGCTAGAATGTGCTCTCCCTAAGCTGTCTAACGCTGTGTATGCAGCGCATACAGCTGTATCGGCGATAGGACAAAGGACGGAACTGCGACAGTGATGTCTGACACCAAAGACGCAGAAGGCAGATAATGGCGATCGTGAAGAAAATGTCCGGTTTTATAATGCAGGGACATGTGACATGCAGATCCTATCACACATGCCGTTGCTTCTCTGCCTCAAAGTCCACTTAGCTGTGTGTGTGTCTGTGATTGGCTGACATGCTGGCCAGCCCCACAAGACGCGCGCGCTTAGGGAAGGAAGACAAGAAAAAAAAAAAAAAAAAAGGCGATCGCCATTATAGAAACAGCAGTGATCTGAAGGCGCTGTTCACGCACACTATACACTGAAATGTGATAATAGTTTGATTCACAGAGTGACTTACACTATTACAGCAGAAACCAAGCTAAGAGTTAGCTGTTTTTTGGCTGCTAGAACCGTTCTCGAACGTTTCTAGAACTATCGAGCTTTTGCAAAAAGCTCGAGTTCTAGTTTGATCTAGAACATGCCCCAAAATCACTCGAGCCTAGAACTGGAGAACCACGAACCACGAACCGCGCTCAACTCTAATAAGGACCCAGGCAGGTCGCTAATATAAGGCATAAAAAGGAAGGACTGCGACAACAACGCCAATGAATGAAAGTGGTAAGCTTTATTAAACACAGGGTAGGTAAATGGCGGCACAATACAAGTGAGACTACAGGTCACAGTAAGTCCAGAATCTATTGTAATCAATTAAGTATCAATAGAAAAATGCTCAAAAAATAAATTAGCATGGTATCATCCCTAAACCACAATTGATATAAGGGACAGCAAGGTACACCAACCAGGAAGAGATATATAAGCATCACATGATGGGAGTGGGAGGCAATATACTGATCTTAAAAGTGATATAGAGCATGGTGTAAGGAATTACCAATTACCAAGTGCTCATAGGATATAAACAGACCTCAAAGGGCACAGGTTGAGCCACACCAACCCCCACCAAGGGTATGCATGTAAGTAGACCATAATTCCTAAAGATGCTTAGATGGTGACATACCTTGAGGGGAAAATCCTGGAACACGCTGGGACCTGCGTCTGCCCGACGGCCGTTTCGGCTGTCAAAAGCCTTCGTCAGGGGGCTTTTTCCCCTCAGACACACACCTTTCATTACACTGCACGTCCCGATTCTAAATGATCGCTTTTCTTTCTATCTCTACTGCCTAGCATTAAACCCTAGTTAACCTCACCTACACTGCATGTCCCTATTCTAAACTATCCCTCTACTATATATCTCAACTACCTAGCATTAAACCGCTAGTTAAACTCACTGTCTAGCAGCAATGGCGGGATCACCAGCGGCAGCACCTTCCCTAACATTTCACACTCACAAAATGGCACCAATGCAACCTGTCCTCAGTTTATATGCACACGAACATGCGAGTTAGGCAGCCAATCTTAGAAGCCCTTGTGTCTGAACCTTGTGGATGTTTGCTGCACTGTGATTGGCTGCAGGAACATCTGCAAATAAAGTTAAGAAAAAAATGGAGTCGCGTGTCAAAAAGTCTTCTCCCGAGTCCCCACTCACTGATTTTACACATCCCCCATTCATCAGACAGCACCACATTCCCATACAAAAACAGAAAATGTTATTACAAAAACATTTTTTAAACATGGACAGTGTTTGGGGACAAAAAACAAACAAAATAGAAGAAGGTCGACTTTTGGGGAAAGTACTTGGGGTTACCAAGCCCAAACAAACATACTAACGCTCGTACCGAATTTGAAATTGGTGAACCTTCGAACAGGTTCACTCATCTCTACTCTCCACCACCTCTTGTCATTAAACACATTCCCCCGTTTACAATATAGCACCACAATCCTATCCAGAAGCATAATATGTTAATAGAAAAGTGGTTTGGAAAATTAATATAGCCGATCATTACCGGAATTTCCCAAAAATGCTCGGGGACACAACCTAGGAAATGCTCACACCAAATTTGAAATTGGCAAATGTGAGCCAAGTAAGTTTGCTGATCTCTACTGTCTAATATGTACCTGATGTGTCTCCATAACAGGTGAGTAGATCAAATATCGTCCAAATAAACCACCACAAACCTGCTCACCAAATCGTAAAAAATATTATTCATAAAATGCTGGAAAACAGCGGGGCAGTAGTGAGACCAAATGGCATGACCAGGCTTTCAAAGTGACCCTCAGGTGTATTGAAAGCCGTTTTCTTGTCATCATCTTCTCTCGTTCTAACGAGATTGTAAGCCCCCCCTTAACCCCTTTAAGACCAAGGACGTACCAGTACGTCCTTGGTCAAGTAGGGGTAATTACCGCCGGCTGCTGCGGTGAGTCGGCGGTGATCCCTGCACATGTCTGCTGATTTGAACAGGAGACATGTGAGGCTAGCAGGAATGAGTGGAGCCGGGATCCAGCAGCGCCTTGTAACACCTTAGATTGTGGTATCAAAATGTGAAAGCACGATTTGAATGGCCACGGCAGGGAACACAACGTTCCCCGCCGCCATCTGAGGCCCCCGACGTGATCACGGGCAGTCCATTGTTGCCATAGTAGCGACGGGTTATGTGATGACTCCTGTTACTATCATGACATATTATCTGTGCGAGCCGACAGAATGCTAGTTTACACAGGAATACTGCATTTCTGCTGATCAGAACTGTGAAGCACTGATCAACAGAAATGAACAAGTGATCAGACTGCTGATTCATAAAGTCCACTACGGGGAACTAGTAAAATAAATAAAAAATGTAAAAGAAAATCTTTTAAAACATATGAAAAAATAAAAAAAACCTTAAAGTTCAAATCACCCCCCCATTCGTCCCATGGAAAATAAAACTGTTAAACAATAAAGAATATACACATATTTGGTATTGCCGTGTTAAGAAATACTCGATCTATCAAAATATAAAATCAATTAATTTGATTGGTACACTGCGTGTCGAGATAAAAATTTCAAATGCCAAAATTACGTTTTTTGGTGGCTGCAAAATTTTTTTTAAAATGCAATAACAGGTGACCAAAATATAGCATCTACACAAAAATGGTATCATTAAAAACGCCAGGTCAAGACACAAAAATTAAGCCATCATTGAGCCCTAGATGCCAAAAAAATGAGAATGCTATGAGTTTCAGAAAATAGCGCAAAAAGCGCCATTCTTTTTTTGGACAAACTTCTGAATTTTTATATACTGGACACGGTGATTAAAATATCCCCAAAACAATTGTGCAATTCCACTTGTTTTGCAATTTGACCGCACTTGGATTTTTTTCCTTTTTTCCAGTACACTATACGGGAAAACTAATGGTTTCATTCAAAAGTACAACTTGTCCCTCAAAAAATAAGCCCTCATAGGGCAATATTGATGGAGAAATAAAAGAGTTACGGCTTTCGAAAGAAGGGGAGCAAAAAGCGAAAGCGAAAAACGGATAATCGCCTGAGGGCAAAGGGGTGAAGTCCAAGTTGGAGAAGTACTTAGCTCCCACAATCTTGTGAAATGGATCCGAAGTCAGAGGGAGAGGATAAGGGTCTTGGTCGGTATTTTGATTCAATTCCTGAAAATCCAAACCATCTTTCTTCTAGAAAACAAAACAAAGATTAACCCTGCTGCCACGAGGGGGGAGGGGGGAGGGTGGGTAAAGAGGAGGGTCTGATATGTCCCTACTCCAGACTCTTAGCAACGTAATTTTTCATGGCTTGTCTCTTTGGGCCAGGAAGATTATATAGTCTGGATATGGGAAGTTTTCCTCCAGGAAGCAGATTAATGGGACAGTAATATACACAATGGTGAGGCAAATCCTGAGACCAACCCTCCAAAAATACATACTAAATCCCAAACAAAAATGCAGAGAAGATCTCTGTAGAGACTGCAGAGAGAGAAGTGTTCAGACAATTTTCAAAACAGTAGTTTCCCCACATCACAATTTCCCTGGATTGCCAATCCACTACAGGATTATTTTTCACCAACCAGGGTAGACCCAGTACTTCAGGAGTGGGAAGGCCTTCCAGGACATAGCAGGAAATTACTTCATAATGTGGGGATCCTACCCTCAGTTTTATACCATGTACCATCTGTGTCAGGCATCCCTGTGCAAGTGGTGCTGAGTCAATGGCATAGATGGAGATGGGTTTAGTTAACATACTGCAGGTAAGCCCATGCGTTCTTACAAACAGAGCATCCACCATGCAGACTCCTGCTCCACTGTCCACACACAGACATTTTCTCAGTCCTTGTCTAGCACCACCTCTGTTGTCAGGACTCAGCATGAATTACATGTGGAAGAAAAACACACACACCCTGATTGTCCATTTCCATGCCACCAAGTGTAAGCTGACTTCCAGATGTTCTTTTTTGCTCTGGGACTGAGGGACAGACTCCAATATAACGACCCTCTACCATAAAAAACAAACTCCTTTCTTTTACGGATTTCAGTAGGAACAGGCAAAGTAGTGGCTCCCCCTAGCTGATTGGGCTCTTCCAAACCCATGAGTGATGGTTCAACCCCATGAGTGATGGTTCAACCCGGCAATGGGCAATGCCCCAAGAAAGGGTCTCCAGGGGGAGTAGTTTAAGGAGTCTATCTCAGAGGCATCTGTCCACACATATAGCCAAGGACATGGCAGCCTCCAAGGACTCAGGAGTTTCATAAATCATCAAGGCATATTCCATCTCTCTGAAAATCCCTGACAGAATTGGCTTCTAAGAGGTGGGTTATTTCCCTTCGTGTTGCTTGCCCATCTACGAAATTCTGAACAATTAGTCTTTGCCGAATGACTCCTCTGCTGGAGGCGACGCAGCCAAGGAGACTCAGTCAGGAGATGAGTCCCAAGGCCTCAAAAAATTCTTTCACTGACCAGAAGCAACCGGAGCCATGTAGAAAAGAGAAAGCCCAAGATTACGGATCTCCTCGCAACAGTGAAATCACAATCCTCACTCGCAGTTCTTCATCTCCAGAGGAGTAAAGCCAAAGCTTAAAGTACAGTTTACAGGCTTTCTTTAAAAAAAAAAAAAAGAAAAACAAAAAACATAAATAAATAAAAAAATTGTCTCTACCCCTGAAAACCTGTCTGGAGGAGCAATTTTGGGCTCTGGCTGGACCTGTCTACCCACAGAATCCTAAACATTAGGAATCTGTGACTGCTGTTGCTGCTGAACAGCTGTTTGAATGTCTGCTACCTCCAGGGATAACTGGTTATAATGTATGTCATGCTAAGTACGGGGGAGTACCAAGCAAATGCCGAAAGGGAAGGGAAACCCTGGATCTAGGGAAGGGGGAGATGGTGACCCCTGACCAAACCTACCACTGGCCCCTGGAGTCACTCACCACCCTAGATAGGTGGCGCACATATGCACTGATGAGGATACAAAACCCTAGGATGATCCTAGAGCTGGGCCCTAGATAGTTAACGGGTGGGATGAGCTGTTCATCAACCCCACTAAACACTAAAGAAGACAAAGGGAGTACACACATGGGGAAAGTGCATGAAAAACTTATCTCCAGATGCCTCAGGAAGAAGTTCAGAAAAGAGTAGCAACGATCCTACAGAGGAGTGCAAGCCAACTGCTTGCATCCAGTGCTTGTGAAGGAACTGAATATTACTAGCACAAGTCCAGGGAATTTGAGAGTATTTAAACTCAAGGGGAAATACAGGTGATTAGCAGCTGAAGGGAAGAGGAGCTCCGTAGGGTCTTAAAAGGAAAAGGATTGAAACCCAGCAGAGGAGATACCTAGTTCACTGAATACTGACACCAGGAATAATAGAAGGTCTGGGAGCCTTTTGCGCAGCCAAACACTGTGACCTTATATTGCCAGACACCACAGGACTGTCTGTCATCTATGACACAAGTGCACTTTAGTGCGCATAACAGTTATACTGGAAAGAATGTTTCCTAATTATTTTTTCTTATAAAATCCATGTTTACTTTGGTTTGGTACATTTTATTGCCAGTTTGTAAAAGTGGCACAATACTTTGATAACATTGTTGTCAGCAGCGACCTGGGACTTGGAGATGTGTCCAAACATCTTCCCCATGCTGGTTCCATTCCATTTGAGCACTTTTTCCATCAATTTAAGCAATTTTACTGCACCCCAGACCTGGGGGGAGAGTCTGCCGAAAAAATGCTCAAGTGTCCCATTGACTTTTATTATATTTGTCACTGGCGGTGAGCATCTGAGCATTCCGATTTGATTAGTTCGAGTACCGCACACCCATGCATTTTATTGCTTGCTCATCAATTGTAGCTATGTATGATCTATCTATACAAAAAAGGTTACAACATCACCACTACTGTAATGAAAAAGTGGGTGCAAGGTCCCTAAAGCAACTCCCAAAAAGTTAATTGGAACCGAAACTTCGCCACTGAGTTATTAAAGTCCTATTTTCCACTGCACGTATACTGGAAATGCTGCTTGTTTTTTGTCCACTATCTATCTTTGCTCACCTTTTACACATGTGACGCCCCTGGACTATCAGGTCATCACAGGGTACTGCACGCTCTTTCTCTTCAGTGCAGTATTCAAATCCCTCATGGTTCTGGGTCCCCATCTTACAGTGCTGCCTCCAACAGCAAATCAAATCCTAGATACACCCTGCACCACACCCACCAGACACACCAGTGGGCGGCTTGAGTGGAATAGGGTCGCCCACCTAGGGGTCAGGAAGGGGAGGTGAGGAGTGTTAAAGTAGAGAAGAGAGAGTAGCGTGCTGGAGTAATGAAGTGGAGGAGCAAGTGAGCGATGGCTCCCAAGAGTAGATGTCTAGGTTGCTGACGGTAGTCTGGACCTAGAGGAGTCGGGCCCTTGGTCACCGGGGATTGAGGCAAGGTGCTTGGACCTGTAAAAGAGAACAGTCAGCAGCCTGGTCCTATCACCGATCTGGGACCGAAGGAGAGGCAGAGTACACGGACCCTAGGTCGGGGAGAAGCTTCAGGCAACCCGGCAATTAACCTGCGGAGAACGGAGCCTTCATGGACTGTTCCCACTAGCTCCAGAATCGGGGAATTAGTGCAAAGAGGGGAATAGGGCCTTCCATATAAGCAGCCCACTAAAATCCCAAGCGTGAGCCCTGAGAGCAGGCTCCCACACTTAGCCACAGTGGGGAGCGGAGCCCAGCAAGTTCCAGACTACCAAGCCACTACGGTGAATTTAAACTTTGTGCCAGGAGACAGGTCACGGACCATCAGGCAGCACTGCAGGGGACGGGACCTGGACGAGACCTGGACGAGCTCCCCTTGAGCGGCAGCGGCACCCAGAGACTTGGTTTGCCCGATTGTTAGCGTCTGCTTAATGTCTGAGTGAGTACATGAGTAATCTCCCCGTCATGGCACCCAGTATCATCATCCAGAGTCCCGGGGCCTACCCCTACCTGTGGAGGGTAACGACACCTTGCTGCCCCATTCCATCACCCTGGGTACTCCCAACGGCAGCGGCGGTACTCCCAGTTACCGCACACCACATCACGAACTATAACTCCCCTGTAAATATCCCCCTTTTACTTTATAGTGTGGCCCCTAAGCCCCTGGGTCCGGAGACCCTCGAGCCACGAACGGACACTACACCCGGATCCGAGCGGTTTGATCCGTTGCTGGGGCGGCACACACATCTAAATCATTAATTTCAGAGTCATTTGCTTTTTTTCAGGGAAATGTCACACAGATGTCACATGGATGACACACATGTACACACGTAAGGCCACACAAATGTACAAAACAGACGGTACAACACATGCATTTTTTAAATGGACGTGTGAAGGCGGACTAACATGGATTTTTCCCATGGGTTTCTGTATTCTACAAGTACAGTATATAAATTAAATATTATAACAGGTTCCAATTCTGTTTTCAGAATTCATAGGAAGGAAAAATAAAAATCCTGTTTATTTCTTCATAAGCAGTATAGGAGCATTACACCACAGATTGCACTAGAACATTTGTTGGGCTTGAATTACAATGGTTGTTCTATGCAGAGTGCTAAAATGCTAGAATTTACTACTTTTGTTATGATCAATTTACAAAAGTACCATTATTTGCCAACAAATATTGTATTAACCCATTCATTCTAGACTTATAGTTAGTAATGCACCAGAAGGATTAATAATAATTTATACAATTCATGTTCTCAGATTGGAGAAACAAACATTTTTGCGAAACCAGAGTTATTTAGAATTTATGTTTCATAGGAGGGGAGGGATTTTACTGGAAGCTTTGAAAGGACTGCGGGGAATGACGTCTGTGGTAGTTTGAGAAGAAAACCACTCAAGTCTTTCAATTCATCTGTGACTCTCTCCATTAAGTGAACCTGCTCTAAGACATCCAGAGGGTTAATACAGTCCAGTAACTGAGAGTTCCCAAAAGGAGGGGCCTTGAAAACCTTATTTGTTCCAGGAATTATGTGCAGGTGTCAAACATCTCCACTTTTATCTGTCTGGCAGAAGGGAAGGTCATACCTTTTGACAAATTCAATCATAAAGTATATTCAGCTTTACTACAAAATAATAGACTTTTTAACTGTGGCAACTTTTGTTATTCTATGCTTCTGTGTTCGCTTCTACTACTTAGCTAACCTTGCGTGTATATGATGGATTTTTATTATTTTTATTACTTATAGGTGTTCCATACTTATGTTGTATTGTTCTGGAATGCTGAACACATAACATACAATTAAAACAGCTCCACTCCACACACACAAAATGACCCAGAAGTCTTAATGATTATTTATAATATGATCCCTTTAGAACATGCAGGATCAGAAATAAATGACCTCTCGGTCTTGCGCTACAGATCAGGAGTGTACCAGGGCAAATTATTAAAGGACCCTCAGCTGTCTGCTGTACCTTGGCTAATTATGAAAAATAGAGGGGATTCCACACTTTTTTTTAATTTGATTTATTTAAAATAAATAAATAAATAAAAATGATGTGTGATCGCCACATTTTTCTAAAACCAGCCATGAAGCAGCAGACAACTGGGGGCCAAGTATTATTAGGGTGGGAGGGCCCATCGATATTTGGCCCTTTCCAGCCTAACAATAGCAGCCCACAGCCGCCTCAGAATTGGCACATCAATAAGACCCGGCTTTAACCGTTGCCTTGCTGCCTTGGCAATCGGGGTAATAATTAGTTAATGGCAGCCCACAGCAGCCACTAAGTCCTAGATTAGTGATGGCAGTCGTCTATGAGACTCCACCCCCATCACTAATCTGTAAGTGAAAGTAAATAAACACATACACCCCCAAAATAGTTTATTTGGAATAATATACAAAATGCACCCTCTTTCACTACTTTTTTAACCCCTACACACCCCTGAAGGTCCGAAGTAATCCACACAAGGTCCCACGGGGTCTCAACTGTGCTACATCCTTGTCCTGTTACAGCAGTACCATAGAGCATGATTGCCCGCTGACAGCAGACAGAGACAGAGCCACGCGATGAGAATGAACTCGGGTGAACCTCTGATGTTACTGCCGTGAAACTGGCAGTAGTGCGGGGCCTGCAGTTGAGATGTCAGAAGTTCACCCAAGTTCATTCTCATTACGCAGCTCTGTCTCTGTGTCGCTGCCTGATTTGTGGTCACAGGTGAAGGACTCCAACTGTGACTGGAAATCACCTAAGGGATGGCATCATTGATCGCGCTGCTCACTTCAGTCACTCGGGTGATTTGCTATCACAAGTGGAGGACTCCAGCTGTGGCCGCGGATAACCTGAGTGAGGTCACCACTGATTGCGCGACTCACTTCAGTTGCTGCGTGGAGCTCACAGTGAGCAGTCTTGTTCTATGGCACTCGCTGTGAGTGTCAGATGTAGAAGTGTTGGGAGCGTCGTGGGACCTTGTGTGGATTACATCAGACCTGGAGGGGTGTTTGGGGGTTAATAAAGTGGTGAAAGAGGGTGGCTTTTTTGCCTTTTATTTCAAATAAAGAATTTTTCGGTGTTCGTGTTTATTTACTTTCACTTACAGATTAGTGATGAGAGGGTGTCTCATAGATGCCTGCCATCACTGAGCTATTGAATATGAGATGTGCCTAATGAGTTGGTGAAGTGAATATGAGATGAGCATCCGGAACTTTCAGAAGCAGGAGAGATTGCGGGACCAGTGTGACAGCCATGCTGTCGGTGAGTATGAAGCGGAGAGAGACAGAGAGCAAGATCTCGAGAGAGAATGGAGAAAAGTTGGTGACCTGCGTTTTTGTTGACAAAAATACATCCAAAATGCAACCAAAACATTTTGGTTGCGGTTTGACACACCTCATTCATTTCAATGGGTGGAAAATATTTACAAAGCGCACTGAAGAAGTGACATGCTGCTTTTTTTTTAGACAATGATTTTGACAAATATTTGTCAAACAAAACGCTGCCAAAAAAAAGCAACATGCGCATGTAAATTTCTGACTTCTCATAGACTTTGCTGGGGAAGCAAAACGCATGCATTTTGTCAATGACACAGTGCAGTTTAAAATGCAACCAAAACGCAAGAAAAAAAGCAACGTGGAAAGTGGGAAGAAACCAGAGGAAGCCCACGCAAACAGAGGGAAAACACACAAATTCCTTGCAGATGTAGGCCTGAGCCACCGTGCAGCCCATGTTGGCATTTTATACAAAAATTACAAAACACTTAAGCAGCTGTTTTGCCTGAACGAGAAAATTAATTTATGTGTAATCTATTTCCATTCATAGAAGAGCCTTATCATATACTTACTGTTGTGTAGCAAAGAGGAGCTAAGTTAAAGCAGAGAGAAATTAGAGACAGATCATCTAAGTTCAGTCGGTAATACAGTTACAGTAAAGGTCGGGTGACCATTTGTGCCTGACAAGGATCTCTGATCTCTGCTTAAGGGCAGAGTCACACTTGGGTATGATTCCCATGAGTGTAATGCGAGAAAATCTGGCATTGCACTCGGCCTCATGTAAGACAATGCTGCAGCTCAGATCTGCCAGTTTTTACTCAGCCCTAAATGGAATGAGTAAAAAAATCGCAGCATGCTGCGATTGTCTACGAGAGCTGTGTTAAGCCTACTTTACACGTTACAATTACACATGCGATCTCGTGTGCAATCGCACACGCCCCCATCGTATGTGCGGCACGTTCAATTTGTTGCCCTTGTCGCACAAACGATTAAATCCTGTCACACGCACTTACCTTCCATACAACCTCGCTGTGGGCAGCGAACATCCTCTTCCTGTAGTGGGAGGAACGTTCGGCGTCACAGCGACGTCACACGGCAGCCGGCCAATAGAAGCGGAGGGGCGGAGATGAGCGGGACATAAACATCCCGCCCACCTCCTTCCTTCCGCATTACAAGCGGGACGCAGGTAAGATGTGTTCATCATTCCCGGGGTGTCACACACAGTAATGTGTGCTACCTCGGGAACATTGAACAACTGGACGTTCAATTTTTAGAATTTTAACGACATGTATGCGATCAACGTGTTTTCGTACAATCGCAAGCGCACGTAGGTTTCACACGCTACAACAACACTAACAATGCTGGATGTGCGTCACTTACGACGTGACCCCGCTGACACATCGTTAGATTTATTGTAGCATGTAAAGCCCGCTTTACTCGCACCCATTTAAGTCTATGGGTTCGAGGAAAACATCGGACTGCATCCGGATGTCATTCAAATACAGGGCGATAATTGCATCAGCTGACAATGGAGGAAATGGGGGGGATTAACCCCTCCCTCTCCTCTGTAGCACCCGTCCCCTCATTCGCAGCTGTGACCCGATTGCAAGATCACAATCCACTTTGCTTCACTCTAAAAAGATGGGTTGCCAAAATATAAATTCTAGATATTGGCTTACAAAGGTCGTTTTTTTCTGCCCATATATATATATATATATATATATATTAGTGGGTACGGACCTCTTTAACATTTTCACTCTTTGTTTCATTGCAGCCATTTGGTGAATTCAAAAAAGTTCATTTTTTTCTCATTAATGTACATTCTGCACTCCGTCTTGCCAGAAAAACACCCATAAATGTAGACATTTTTGCAAATTTTTCAAACAATAAAAACTGAAATATCACATGATCATAAGTATTCAGACCCTTTGCTCAGACACTCATTTTTAAATCACATGCTGTCCACCTCCTTGTGATCCTCCTTGAGATGTTTCTACTCCTTCATTGGAGTCCAGCTGTATTAATTGATCTGATAGGACTTGATTTGGAGAGGCACACACCTGTCTATATAAGACCTCATAGTGCATGTCAGACCAAATGAGAATCTTGAGGTCAAAGGAACTGCCCAAGGAGCTCAGAGACAGAATTGTGGCAAGGTACAGATCTGGCAAAGGTTACAAAAGAATTTCTGCAGCACTCAAGGCTATTAAGAGCTCAGTGGCCTACATAATCCTTAAATGGAAGAATTTTGAGACCACCAGAACTCTTCCTAGACCTCGCCGTCCAACCAAAATGAGCAATCGTGGGAGAAGAGCCTCGGTGAGAGAGGTAAAGAAGAACCCCAAGATCACTGTGGCTGAGCTCCAGAGATGCAGTAGGGAGATGGGAGAAAGTTGCACAAAGTCAACTATCATTGCTGCCCTCCACTAGTCAGGCCTTTATGGCAGAGTGGCCCGACGGAAGCCTCTCCTCAGTACAAGAGATATGAAAGTCCGCATAGAGTTTGCAAAATAACACATGAAGGACTCCCAGACTATGAGAAATAAGATTCTCTTGTCTGATGAGACAAGGATAGAACTTTTGGTGAAAATTCCAAGTGGTATGTGTGGAGAAAACCAGGCACTGCTCATCACCTGCCCAATACAATCCCAACAGTGAAACATGATGGTGGCAGCATCATACTATGGGGATGTTGTTAAGCTGCAGGGACAGGACGGCTGATTGCAATTGAAGGAAAAATGAATGCGGCCAAGTACAGAGTTTTCCTGGAAAAATGCCTCTTCCAGAGTATTCTTGACCTAAGACTTGGCTGAAAGTTCACCTTCCAACTCTAAGCACGCAGCTAAAATAACAAAGGAGTGGCTTCAGAGCAACTCTGTGACCATTATTAACTGGCCCAGCCACAGCCCTGACCTACACCCAATTGAGCATCTTTGGAGAGACCTGAAAATGGCTATCCACCAATATTCACCATCAAATCTGACGGAACTGGAGAGCATCTGCAAGGAAGAATGGCAGAGGATCCCCAAATCCAGGTGTGAAAAACTTGTTGCATCATTCCCAAGAAGACTCATGGCTGTATTTGCTTAAAAGGTGCTTCTACTCAATACTGAGCAAAGGGTCTGAATACTTATGACCATGTGATATTTCAGTTTTTCTTGTTTAAAAAATTTGCAAAAATTTCTACATTTCTGTTTTTTTTTCTGCCAAGATAGGGTGCAGAGTGTACATTAATTAGAAAAAAAAATTAACTTTTTTGAATTGAACAAATGGCTGCAATGAAATAAAGAATGAAAAATTTAATGGGGTCTGAATGATTTCCGTACCCATTGTATATATACAGTGAACAAGGATAGTCTCTTGGTAAGCATAGCTATGGAGGCCCTATATTTGTCAATACCGCATGACAAAGGGCTAAAGGCCATAAAATATGAGAAGTTGCTAACATCAGATACACACTTGAATTCTGTCTCACAAGAAAACTCTTCATCTTTCACCATGCGTTCTACCACCAGCTCAGGGGCACTGCGATGGGGAGCCATTGTTCCCCTACGTATGAAAATTTGCTCCTGAACTGGTGGGAAGACAAGGATACTGCTGCTCTTACCTTCCTGGTCATTCTGTCCTGTCCCCAACGTGGCTCCTGTCCCACTGCTGCCTTCTCCTCTAGGTCTCCTGGTGTGCACGCATGCATCCCTCCTGCTTCTAAGGGTCATCATGCTCAATTAGGTCATGCCTCTAGCCTATTACTGGGAGACATTGTCATGTCCTTACCGGAGTCCGCTCCTGCAACTTCTGCTTTAGTCACCAGGCGACACCGTGTTCCCGCCATGGATAGTGCTGGTGATAGGAGAGAAATCAGTGCCAGTGGCTCTGGTGGGTGCAGGCTCCATTCATCCACTAAGCTGGGTTTCCCTCGGACTTGCAGTACCACTGGCTGACTGTAGTGGTCTGTGTCTTCCAGCTGAAGTTACCATGTTTCAGCTACAGCCAATGGGAAGACACCACACCCTTCTAATTCCCCCTCCTGTCTGCTGGTACCTGCCAGATATAGTTTTGCAGTTCTACTTGTTTCTGGTTCTCGCTCTGCTCTGAATATTGATCCCTGTGTTTTGGCCCCTGCCTGTGTGACGCCCTGGACCCCCAGGGGTCACAGTACACTAACACCACACACGCATCCCTTCCCCTGGGTAGGTGACACCAGTCAACCAAAAATTCTTGTTGCCACCCTCCAGGCTTGATGTCCACACCAGGTGGGGCGGAGCCAGGCAGTTGACCACACCCACTGAGGAGTTCACAGGCCTGGAGGCGGGAAAAGACAGGAGATTGTGTGAGACAGTGAAAGCGAGAGGAGTAAAAACTGTCGGTGTCTGGGTTGGAGCCCAGGCACGATCAGCAAGGTCGGCAGATGGTTGTGGCCATCTGCAGGAGTTAGTGGAGGTCAGCGGAACCATAGGACCGGGGTCGGGCGGTAGCCCGCCGGTACCGAGCCGGGGAGCAGATTGAAGCCAAGCACCAAGGCAGGGTACTCAGACCCCGACTAGGCGCCGCAGAAAAGGTCAAATTCTCTGATTGCAGTCTGGACCTCAGCGGCTCATTCCCACCTAAGTCCTGTCAGAAGGCAACAGCCCAACCCGTCCGGATAAGTGCCACCACCAAGGGCCAGAGATCCAAGGGCCAGTGCCTGCAGGCAAAATGGGCTCTCCCGACACATACATGCAGGGGAGCGGACTACCCGTGGGAAGCCATAGGAGTCAAATACACTTACACAGGTGCAGGAAAACGACAGCCACCATCAACCCGTCCGGGGAGAGTGAGAACACCGCAGCCGGCTGTGGGCCCCGTCCGTGCAGCCGTTTGGTTTACCAGAGACTCTGTCCTTCTGTGTCTGAGTGAGTACAACAGTGCCATCCGGCACCACGCTGCACCGCAACGTTGCACCCGCGCCCACGCTGCCTCCCCGCATCGGCACCTGCACCTACACCTCCTTCCTACTCCCCAACCGGGGCCTCGGGACCAACAGCCCCTACCCACGGAGGGGTCAACACCTTAGCTGCTCTCCGCCATCGCTCCCGGGATCCCCCATCACCAGCAGCGGTGGTGCCCACCATCACCACAACCCGTGGGTGGCATCACAACCGTCATCCCCAACTACCCACCACAAAACCTCCCCTTTTCACTCGTGGGCGAGGAGGCGCTGCTCGAGCCCCAGGTCTGGCCCCGTGCTCGAACCACCGAGGAGCAGAAGCACCGGACCCGAGCACCAGCGATTCCAGACAAGCGGTATTCCCAACCCCTCCGCCCGTGACACCTGCTCTCTGACTACTCTCCTGTCTGCTGTTTTTGTACCTTGCTGCCATCTCTAGTTTTGACCCCAGTCTGATTTCCTGACCATGCTCTTGGCTGCTGATTTTGTCCCCTTTCAGTATCTCCTGGTTTGACCCTGCCTGACGACTACTTTTCCCTGGACTGCAGCCTTCCACAGGTAGCAAACTCTGTGGCCCTGTAGTAATTTCAAATCCTTTTATAGGGGGTTAAAGGGTTTCGGAGTACTTGGGATCCTGCTTAGTGAGCGACTTTCCTCTAGCTGTAACAACCATACTGAGACTATGGTTCCAGGCAGGCGTTACAGGCACTAGGAACTTAGGGCACCCTAAAAGAGGTGCATTTGCAGCAAGGTTCCTAACCCTCTACTACTATTCGTTTACTTGTTCTCACATCCTGTCTTGTATCCAGTAGCCGTGACTGGTATCCTGAATCTGTATTCAGTATCCAGTGTTTTTGTTCTGTGACTGTAAACACACTAGGCAGTTTCACCTGTGTCTGCAGCTGCACCCAAACCAGTTCTGTCTGTGTCCCAGAACCAGACCCTGACTAGCCTGCACCATCCATCCTGTCAGTACTAGTACCGCAATCCTCTCCAATCTGTGGTCCTGCTCTGCCAGTCTCCCAAATCCATACCAACATCCATGACCCTTTGAGGTCAGCTGCTATGGTACCAGGGACTCCCTTGAAGTGGCACCTGGATGCTAACAGCAGCAGCAAGCCTAACCTCACCATCAGAGGTTCTAGTGAAAACCTTGGTAGCTGCTTAGTTTCTCCCCTCCAGGGTACCATTGCGCAGTCGTCACCCGTATGTGTGACAATTTGCAAAAGTCATTCACCCCACTAATCCCGATACAACTCCTGTCACAGAGTTGTTCCAGGAAATGAAACAACAACACCTTGATGACGACTGCAGCACAAGCTCCTGCTCAACGTAATCCTCTGCTTGCCGCCATGTCTGCATCAGAAGTTTGTCCATGCCTATCTGACCCACCTAGGTTTGACGGGGACTCTAAGCAGTGTTGAGGCTTTATTAACCAGTGTACTCTGCATTATGAGCTGCTGTCTCATTAGTTTCCCTCTGACTGGTCCAAGATGGCATTTTTAATGCCACATCTAAGTGGAGAAGCTCTCATGGTTCATTCCTTTGTAGGAGAGAAGTGATTTGGTGACCATGAGTCTGCAGCTATCCTAGACGGAGTGTGCTTCAACGGGGACAGCCCTGTAATAAGAGGTGACTTGTGTCTGTCTGTCCTGCTTGTCTGCCGGTGCAGCCATCTGTTCTGCTTGCTCTGCCATCCGCTTATTGGTCATACACGGACATCTATGACAATAAAGGAGAGACATTACCACCTCATAGGCCTTATGACTGTCCTTCAATTCTGCTCACAGGATCCTCCCCTCCTCGAGGTCCTATCTAACATGTCGCAAGAGGAGACTCTAGCCATGTCAAACTATATTAAGGGGAATTTAGAGAGAGGATTTATCCAGAAATCTTCTTTGCCGGCAAGAGCTGGATTTTTCTTTGTCAAGAAGGATGGATCCCTCCAGCCTTGCATAGATTACAGAGCTCTAAATCAGATCACGAATACCCCCTTAACCACCCTGTGATTTTTTTTGTTTTTTTGTTTTTTCTCTTCTCCTTCCAAGAGCCATAACTTTTTTTAATTTTTCTGAGGGCTTCTTTCTTGCAGGACGAGTTTTGCTTTTGAATGACACCATTCATTCTGCCCCATATTATACTGGAAAACGGGTAAAAAAAATCCAAGTGCGGTGACATTGCAAAAAAGAGCCGTTGCACAATACATTTTTGTTTTTTTAATTACCATGTTCACAATATGGTAAAACTAACCTGGCAATATGATTCCCCAGGGCAGTATGAATTTGTAGATACAACACATGTATACTTTTACTTTTATCTAAGTGGAAATTTTATTTTTTAGATGTTTGTCTAAAAGAAAAATTGCGCTTTTGTCGCCATTTTCAGAGACCCATAGCGTTCTCATTTTTTGGGATCTGGGGCTGTGTGAAAGCTTATTTTTTGCAGCTGAATTTTTTAATTATACCATTTTTGAGTAGATGTGATGTTTTGATCGCCTGTTATTGCATTTTAATGTAATGTTGGGCAGACGAAAAAAGGTAATTCTGGAGTTTTGATTTTTTTTGTTGCTAGGCCTTTTGTTGATCAGATTAATTGATTTTATATTTTGATAGATCAGGCATTTCTAAATGTGGAAATACCAAATATATGTATCTTTTAAATATTTTATTTTCAATTAGGCAAAATGGGAGGGATTTGAACTTTTAGATTTTTTCATTATTTAATCATTTTAAAACTTTTTTTTACATTTTTTTATCGATTTTACTAATTCACTTAGGACTTTATTCCTGAACTATCCGATCGCTTCTGCTATTCAAAAATGCTGTTCTCTTGTGAATGCCGGTGCTCTGCCGGTATTCACTGGAAGTGAGTCATGACAGTGACCCCATGGAAGTAAATCATAACACCTCACCCCACATTGTCATGGCAATCGATTGGTGCCCCAATGGCAGCAGGGAATGTTACGATCCCTGCTGGACCACATTAGCTTGCGCTGTCAGAGTTTGACAGAGGGCAAACTAATTAACAGGAGCTGGTGGATCTCCACCTGCGCCTGTTAAGGCTGCTTCACACACAACGATATCGCTAGTGATCTTGTTAGCGATGTGACACGCCCAGATCGTTGTTACGATTTGCTGAGATCGCTCATAGGTCGTTTTGTAGCGGTCACACGTACACATCTCACAAACGACGCTACATCGTTCAGCGATATATTGTTTGACCAAGGCGGTCGTGTGGATGTTGTTCGTCGTTGGCAGGGTGTCAAACGTAGGAATATGTCTGCTGCGTTCCAGACAACGAACAATATTTTGAAACTGAACGACATGTCAACGATCAACGATTTTCACCCTATTTACGATCATTTGGACTCGCACGTAGGTGTCGCCTGCAACGACGTTGCTAATGATGACGGAAGTGCGTTACGAAAACCATGACCCCCGTCGACATATCATCAGATTAATTGTAGCGTGTAAAGCGGCCTTTAGTTGCACATGTCTGCTCATCAGATCAGGAAGATCAAAGGAAGAGAGGTGCCCTAGGATGTATAGGTATGTTCTAGGTCGTAAAGGGGTTATGAACAAATATCCATGCCACTCATTTCGAAACTGTTTGATCATCTGAGTGGCGCCAGGATCTTTTCCAAGCTCAATTTGCAAGGGGCGTACAATCTGATCCATATACAACAAGGGGACAAAAGGAAGACTGCCTTCAGCACCAGTCACGGTCACTATAAATACAGAGTCATGTCATTTGGGCTAAGTATTGCCCCAGCTGTCATTCAGAAATTTGTGAACAATATCTTCCAAGACCTCCTTTATTCATTTATGGTAGTTTATTTGGATGATATTCTGATCTTCTCTTGGGATCTGCCTTCAAATCAGAGAAACATCTGTCTGGTCTTGCTAAGACTGAGGGAGAATCGTCTATACACTAAATTTGATCATTGTCTTCATGAGCAGCCTTTTCTTCCCTTCTTAGGGTATATCACCTCTGACACAAGACTAATGTGGGCTTCACACGATGCGATCTATCATTCGATCGTACCCGCCCCCATCGTTTGTGCGTCACGGGCAAATCGCTGCCCGTGTCGCACAAAGTCATTTAACCCCCATCACACGTACTTACGTGTTGAGTGACGTCGCTGTGGGCGGCAAACATCCACTTCCTGAAGGGGTGGCACGTTCGGCGTCACAGCGACGTCACAATGTGGCCGGCAAAGAGAAGTGGAGGGGCGGAGATGAGCGGGTGTTACGCCCACCGAGGAGCGATGAGCGTCCGGAGGTGGACCCACTGGACCGTACACTGGACTCCCCCGAGAAGACAACCAACAGCGAACCCCTATACAGGGACTGTGCGGTGCCTCCTCAAAGGGCCTAGATGCACGGCAGCCAGGAACCGGTAGTAGGAGTCTCTGAAAGGCCAGGAGTAGCACAGGTGTGATGTCCACAGCAGGCAGAACACGGTTATGGCACCGGAGGTGTTCACAGCAGGTGGTGTCCACAGTAGGTATGGCACCGGTGACGTCCATGGCAGGTATGGCCAGTGACGTCCATGGCAGGTATGGCGCAGTGACGTCCACAGCAGGAATGGTACAGATGGCACTACGGCAAGACAGAGGATTAGAAACAGGTAGATGATGCACGGATACAAACGATAGTACTCAAGGGCCTGGACATAGCAATGCACTAATAGGAGCCTTGCTCGGGCGTCTACTGCCAGGGGAGGCAAACTTAAATACCCATATGGTAACAGGTCACTTCCAGATAATGGAGCGCTACCACTTTAAGAAAGGGGGCGTGGCCTCGCGCGCAGCCTAGAATCACTCACTGCAGATCTGTGTGTGGCCGGGAGACGGGAAGAGGTTGCAGCAGCCCCAGGAGCAGGACGCCCGACCCGGGAGTGAGCAGGACGCACAGCAGGAGCCGAACCAGGAGCAGAGCCTGCAGAGCCAGCAGAGCCATGGGACCGGTAAGAGGAAGGATGTCGCTGCCGGAGGCTTGGACCGGGAGTGCATGTGGGGGCCATGCTGGGGCTGGGCAGATGTGAGGGAGAGCGCCCCCCTCGGGATCTGGCGGGACCAGGCGCTACAGTAACCCCCTGAAGCCCCCCCTCCTCAGGAAGCTCCGGAGGAGACGAGGAGCATCAACGTTCTCCGCAGGTACCCACGTCCTTTCCTCAGGACCGAACCCCTTGCAGTCCACTAGATAGTAGGCTTTACCTCGGACCTCCTTAGCCTCAAGGATGGCTTTTACCTCGTAAACGTAGTCATCACAGACAGGAGGAGGTGAAGTACCAGGATCACTGTGGAAACGTCTCAGGACCACCGGCTTGAGGAGTGACACATGGAAGGAGTTCGGGATGCGAAGTGTAGACGGCAGCTTCAACTTGTAGGACACCTCATTGATCCGTTGGAGCACTTCAAAGGGACCAATAAAGCGGGGACCCAGCTTGTAAGATGGCATCTTCAGGCGAACGTACTTGGATGAGAGACAGACTTTATCTCCGGGTTGAAAGATAGGAGCAACAGACGTTTCTTGTCCGCGTGTTTCTTCATGCGGACAGAGGAATGTTCCAGAGCCGACTTGGTCTCAGCCCAGATGGCAGAGAAGGACTTCACGGGGTCATCAGCTGCAGGGTTGCCTGAAGAACATGTCACAGGGCACGGAACTTTAGGTCACTGTCCATAAACCACCTGGAACGGAGAATTAGCAGAGGACTCACTTTCATGATTGTTATAGGAGAACTCGGCCCATGGAAGCAGGTTGCACCAGTTGCTGTGGTGTTCGTCCACGAAGTGGCGAAGATAGTTAGTCGGGACTTGGTTAATGCGTTCCACTTGCCCATTAGACTGAGGGTGGTAGGCAGAAGAAAAGTGCAGTTTAACATCCATCATTTTGCAGACTGCTCTCCAAAACCAAGCGGTGAACTGGACCCCTCTGTCGGACACGATATGGAGAGGCAAGCCATGAAGTTGGAAAATGTGTTGTTTGTTTTAATGTTTTGTTTATTGAAGCAAAAATAAGAATACACAGTCAACAGAAAGCACAGTCTTAACTAATATTATTGCAATTGTAACAGATGCTTCCCATTCGTCTCTATGTCTCAGACTACCTGTGTAATATCTGATCTTAGCCAAATAATAAACTTATCCATCAGGCAGTGGGGAAGTCCGATCTAGATTATTAGCCTGGTTTCTGGATTAATATGAAACAATTTTTAACAGTAAGTAACATAGGAACTAGGAATAGGGGGGTAGCTGGAATATAGGAGAGCAAGGTTATATCACATGAAATTCAGATAAGGGAGTAGAGTTAGCGTGTTCAAGAGGTGAAAAGAGAAGGGGAAGGGGTAGAAGAGAAAGGTAAAAGGAAAGGATTTTGGTCTTGGGTCCACTCAATCCGTGGAAAGGATGATCTGCAGGCCGTCATTCATCCCGTTGGTGGGGGATAAGGTGACTTACAGTCCACTATGTTGCCTTCTGCGAAGTAACTACTGAAAATTGAGGTTTAGACTTATAGGCCTGCCAAGCCTTCCAAACCTGGAGGAAAGAGAGCATATTCTGACGTGAAAAGGCTGAGAGTTCTTCAACATGATATAATTGATCAATTTTCAGCAAGAGCTGCGGGAGGATGGGAATTGTCGTTGTACGCCACAACTGAGCAATGAGAAGTTTACAGGCTGAACCCACAAATGACACTAATTTCGAAGTAGCTTTATCTTTAGGCCACATTGGGAAGTTCAGGAGCAATTGCCTAGGGTCCAGGACCACCTTTTTGCCTGTGAGGTCAAATATTAACTGTGATGCTGTCTTCCAGAAGGTCTGGATGAACGGAAATGTCCACCACACATGAAGATATGTTCCTTTGTCCCCCTCGCATCTCCAGCACTGATCTGAGGAGGAGGAACTCCAAGTACTAGATGAAGTGGGGATAATGTACCATCTCGCAATCACTTTGAAAGAATTCTCTTGGACTCTCACACAGCATGACGGTCCGTGTGAGGCATTTTAAATTTGGCTCGTTTGTGTGTCGGTAAATGTGGTATTCAGGTCCCTTTCCCATCTCAGTATATATGCTCTCTTCACCACCAGTTTTTTTGTAAGCAAGGTATGGTATAAATTAGAAAGTATTTTTCTGGGGGCCCGGGTTTGCATGCAGAATGATTCAAAGGTAGTTAAAGGTCTATCGAGATGGGTATGAGGTAATAATGGTTGGATCACGTGTTTTAGTTTCATATAATGGAGAAATGTAAGCTTAGAGAGGAGGGCGTTCGTACACATTTCCTGTTTAGGTATCAAAGAGCCATCTACCAGTAGATCTGCCACCGGAACCTTTGCATTGGTTAGGTATGTGGATTTCGTGGACGCGGCTTGGTTTACATCGGCGTTTAAAATATCTGAAACTTGGGTTAGAGGGGAAAGAGGTGGGGCCAATATCTCTCTATTTTCCTTCCAGTTCTGTAAAAGTGTTCTCGTTAGTTCATTAGTATAGGTTCTTTTATCTCCCTGGCTGGGAGGGGAAAGTAGCAGGGCTCGTAGAGGGGTTGGAGCTAGGTATTCTTCTATCGTCGTCCATAATTTACTCGGTGGACGTCTGATCCAGTCCACCGTTCTGGAGAGAACGGCGGCTTGGTAATATAACGATATATTGGGTAGTCCCATGCCCCCTTTGTCTTTTGGAAGGTTCAATGTTTGGAAGTTGATTCTCGGTTTGTGTTTGTTCCAGACATAGTTGGAGATTAAAGAATTACATTGGGGGAGAAATGCTTTGGGGATTGGTATGGATAACATTTGGAAAAGGTAAATACGTATGATGCTTTTAATTAAGTTTTTCTGGCCCATCCACGAAAGAAAGGGAGCCTTCCACGAGGATATTTGTGCGGTAAGTTTAGGGAGAAGGGGCTTGTAATTGAGATCAAACAAGGACTTGAAAGTTTTCCCTAGTTTGATGCCTAGATATGTTATGTGACTGTTTGGCCATCGAAAAGGAAATGATTTTTGGAGAGACTTGGTAACTTTACCAGTGATATTAATGCTTAGTGCTTCTGATTTAGATAGATTAATTTTGAAGTTAGACCAGTGGCCGTAGTCCTCTAATAATTTCATGAAGGCAGGGAAACCCCTTTCCGGCCTGGACATTACCACCAACAAGTCATCGGCAAAGGCGGCGGACTTGTGGTGAATTCCCTGCAGGCTGAACCCCTCAATTTCCCGGTCTTGCTGGATGGAATTTATCAATGGCTCCATGACCAAGACAAAGAGTAGGGGGGATAAGGGGCATCCCTGCCTTGTACCATTTTTTATGTCAAAGGGGTCGGTGAGAGTATTATTTATCCTAATCCTGGCCGTGGGGGATGTGTACATCTGTAGGATTGCACGTATGGCATTTGGGGGGAAATGAAAGGCCTCCAACGTTCCCTGCAAGAAAGTCCAGTCCACTCTGTCAAACGCCTTCTCGGCGTCCGTTCCCAGCAGCACAAGAGGCAAATTATGGGTCCTGGCGTGTTGCATTAAATTTATCACTCTTAGCGCATTATCCTTCCCCTCTCTACCTCTAAAGCCCCCAACACACGCTTCAATATATCTCACAATCCGTCGTTGGGGTCAAGTTGTAAGTGACGCACATCCGGCATCGTTCGTGACGTATTTGCGTGTGACACCTACGTGCGATCAGGATTGAACGCAAACCCGTTGATCACAAACACATCGTATCTTTGTCTAGAATTGAACGTTTGGTTGATCGAATCTACTCAATTGCAGCGTGTGACATCCCTCATACGATGGTTTCCTCCCATAATCTGGACGTCATACTGTGAAGAGGTTGTATCTTGTGGCGCTGATACGCCCATCGTCTAATTGGTGGAAATTGTGTGCACTTGCGTTTGGAAGTGATCTCACTATAAATAGTTGAACTCAATGTCATTTATTTGCAGCCTGTATGGATGTGTGTTATGATATTGATTGTCCTGCGTAACAGAGTTATACTTGGGAATTTTGTCAAGGGCATACATCCTGCTTGTCCTGCTTGTCCTGCTTTCTCGTTATTGAAGGTATTTTTATGTATTTTTTTATTTATGTGTAAAGAATTTTTTTTTTTTCTTTTAAATTTTTTATGTTTTTTTTTTTTTTCCAGAAAAAAACTTCCACTTTCAAAATGTAACATTATTCTTCATAAGGTTTTACTAATATGATGTATCTTTGTTTCTAAATGACTATTTTGTTAAAGTTTAACATATTTTTGACATAAACCTGGTCATTAATTTTTTTTTTCCTTTTTGTTTAAAAAATATCAAAACATTTTAATGCAACCATAAACAAATTGATGCAAGAACAGAATCAACATGCTTACGATCCAGAATATGCTGTCTTAGCAGTAGGCTTAATTCAGACTGCAGCTACAGTTGCGGAAGACGACAATATGATTAACAGCACCCAAACCCGTCGTCTTTGGTCCAGAAAATGGCTCATCCGTCGTCCTACCCTGACCCACATGCATCTACTGCGGGAATTACAAGACACACATCCCCATGATTTCCATAATTATTTACGGATGAGCGAGGAATTCTTTTTATATATAGTGTCTAAAGTGAAGCCATACATTACTCGTAAGGACACCGTAATGAGACCTGCAGTGCCTGTGGAGGAACGTGTGGCTGTAACCCTGCGATTTCTGGCAACAGGACGTTCATTGACGGACCTCCAATATTCTACAGCTATTTCACGTTCTCTGCTCAGTAGCCTCATACCGGAGACTTGTGTGGCTATTATAAATTCTTTACGTGATTATATGCCATATCCAGGTAATGCTCAAGATTGGGCCAAAATTGCTGTTGATTTTAATCACATATGGCATTTTCCAAACTGCGGTGGAGCAATTGATGGTAAGCACATCAGAATCACGCAACCCCACAACAGTGGATCTTTTTTTTATAATTATAAGGGATATTATAGTTTAATACTTATGGCCTTAGTAAACGCCCATTAAGAATTTATAACTGTCGATGTGGGCATCAATGGACGCGTGTCTGATGGTGGAGTATTTGAGCGTACTGTTTTTGGTCAGCGTCTTAAAAATAGTCAAATACCATTTCCTAGCAACAGAGAAAATATAAATAATCTTAATTTTGTCATTTTAGCAGATGAGGCATTTCCTCTGCATAAAAACATGTTAAAACCCTATCCTCTGGCAACCTTAAATCAAACACGACGTATCTATAATTACCGACTATCACGAGCACGACTTGTAGTCGAAAATGCCTTTGGTATAATGGCCAGTAGGTTTCGGATATTTTTTTCCCCTATTAACCTGAAAGTCAGCTCGATAGATAGTGTTGTCCTTGCTTGCTGCATATTGCACAACTTTTTATGCAAAAAAGATGCTACAAGTTATATGCCATCTGGATATGCCGATGCTGATGTAACAAACTCTGGGGATATAACATTAGGAACATGGCGTGAGGATGAGGTGAATCTGGCTTCCTTGTCTGTACCAACCCATCTTGGACGTAGAAGAGTAGAAGCTATGGAGAATAGAGATCTTTATTGTACATATTTTAATACCACTGGTGCTGTGAATTGGCAAGCTGATATAATATGATTGTTATTAATTAAATAAATATGTTAATTAAATATTGTTTTTTTTTTTTTTGTATGTTAAAAAAGAAAAAAAAAAATAACATGTATAGAAATGATGTGATTTTCAAAACATCATAATAAATATCCATATGCACTAAAAAACAAAATTGTGAGTATGAATTATGTTCCTTTATTTTTAAACTGTCCAAGCATATTACATTGTTATTGTCGGCAAAAAATGTTGAGGCAAAATAATACATGGTAATGATTTGAATCATTGCAACAAATACATTGGTGTTTTTCAAAATTTTTTAACATAGATGACCAAACCTAAACCAAAATTATTTTTTTCCCTTAGTTTTTAATTTTTTAAATGAAAGGTAACATTAATTTAGTATCCTCAAGGCCAAATTAAACATTGTTTTTTTGAAAGTAAGCAAACATAATTTAAGCAATATTTGTTATGTCTGGTTTAGTCATTTAAACTGAAGCATACTCAAATGCACATTTTTTTAAACCTTGAATACATTTTTTTTTTTTCTTGGTTAAAAAAAAAAAATAACTTGACCCAAAAAAATCAGCGCCTTGCTGAACGAGTTTTCAGTTGACGAAATTGACTCTTGGCTGGTGTATCTTCATCCTGCATTGTTTGGCTACTTGCCTCAATTGTCAATGTTGATGGGCCAGCCTGTTCAGCATGTTCATAACATGATGAAGCATGTAATTTTTCGCCTAATCCGACACGCACTACCTCGAGAATCACACGCTCGCAATGCCCCTTTTGCGCTTTTGTCATATCTTCTAGTTTTTCATCTAAATATTGGGCGAAGCCGCTCGCTGGTTTTCTGTTAAATTTGGCAATAATATTATGACATAGTCCAACTAAATCCGTATTGTGAGGGGTAGGTTGCAGCCTCCTTTTGCGTCGAGGAAATAAATGCATGCTTGAAGAACGCAAGGCTGGATCGGCATCATCCTCAATATGAACAGCATCCATATTTTCAGGGCTGATTGTGTTCTCACTGAGTTGTTGACTGTCTGTTGTTTGTGACTGTTAATTTAAATTAAGAATTTACTTTACAGATTTAGAAAAAAATAGTTGCTGTAATTTGGAAAATATAAACATATTAGTTAGTCAATGTATTAAGAATGTGAGAATTTATTAGAAATAGTCCACATAATATATATATGATAAACAAATATTATGAATAGTTGAGTAAATGTTAATATAACACTTTTATAACACAATACATTTAAATAGAAATTACCTCAGGCTGATAAAGGACATTTGAATCTTCCTGTATAGAAATCAAACTGGTGCCAGTTCTGGGCATTTCCTGATCACGAATAAATGTTAACAAGTCAAAGTACCAGAGGCGTGGTGTGTAAATTTCGTCTGTACCGGCACCAGACCTTTTAGAGTCCTCAATTTTTTTAACTTCTTTTTTGAACACAGTCCGCAAACCTTGAATTTTTTTTTAACGACATTAATATCAACCTCCTCTGTGGGATAGTGTTTTTTTTACTACGGTATGTCGACCAATTCAAGGTACGCACGCCTTTTGACTACTTTATTACTGTAATCTTTGCTCTTAATTTTCCAGAGGCATGTCCACGCCTGATAGTGATCAATAAATTCCCTTATGAAGGCCTCATTATGTGTGTTCGTCATCTGCCAATAATATAAGAAAAAAATAAATTAAAAAAGTTGTGTTTTTAAATTTATAAAGATGATGCGACATGATCACCAAAATCACGTTTTAATAGTAATTTTAAAACACCAATTAACACACTATTCAAACTAAAAAAAAAAAAAAATTAAAAATAACATTGTTAATTTAAAAATGTTACCTACCTCAGATATTTCACTGGAAAACAAGGAACAAACTTGCAAAGAAAAAGCGTTTAGAAACGCACCAGCGATGTCACGAATGGGGTTAACAACAAAAATCCTTTAATTGAGAGGCTTTTATACACACAAAGTTAGCGGAATTCTGCCTGGTGTGGATAATTAATCAATTAAATGACGTAAATGTGTTAACGACATGTATGCTTGGAGAGAAATAAGGGAGTATACTTGCGATCACATTTGCATATATTGTCGAAAAAAAAAGAAAATCACGGAACACATGATCACACGAAACAAACACAAAATTGTACAACTTAACATAGACTACTAACGCTCGTGTGACAGCAAATGAACGACCTACGTGCAATATCATAAGATCCCGTATGCAACCTGGGCGTGTCACATCGCAAATGCGATTGTACAATTAATTGCAACGTGTAAAGCAGGCTTAACGAATCCAGATTGCTCCGGGGAGATGAGGTCTGGAAGGATAGTCGCCACCCAGTTGGCAATTAAACTAGCATATATCTTTAGGTCCACATTCAGAAGTGAGATGGGCCTATAGTTTCCACAACACTCCGGATCTTTCTCGTCTTTGTGTATTAATGATATGTGAGCCTCTAATGCTTGCTTGGGCATAGGATCGCCGAGTAGTAGAGCATTGCACGTTGCTAGGAGGTGATCTCCCAGGATATCAAAGAATTTTTTATAATAGATAATGGGAAGGCCATCTGGACCTGGTGCCTTCCCCAAGGGGCTCCTGGACATGATGGACTGAACCTCAGCGCGAGAGAACGTTTTTTCCAGGGATGCTTGTTGTAGTTTGGAGAGTTTCGGGAGATTTAGTGTAGCTAAATAGTTTTGTATGCCGCATTTCCTCTTGTCCCTTTCCGTTGCCATCTCTTCTGGTCGAATTTGATATAAGTTTTTATAAAATCGTAGGAATTCTTCTGAGATTTGGGAATAGTCTTGTGTGCGTTGGCCCTGAGGGGTTTTAATTACATGTATAAAAGTGCGAGCCTGTCTTTTTTTTTATCAGGGACATCATAAGTTTAGAGGCTTTATCCCCATGGAGGAACATGCGATTTCTCCAACCAAGGTATAATTTAGCCGACTGTTTATTGAGTATGTCTCTAAGTGCCACATGTTTCGTGGTCAGTTGTTCCAATGTCTGTTGGGATAGGGATTTTTTATGTTGAGTTTCCAATGTGGCTATCTCTTCATACAAAGTCTACAAATACATTTTCTTCTGCTTATTGAGGTGTGAGGAAATGGAAATCAATTCTCCCCTAATGACCGCTTTGTGTGCTTCCCACAAAATTTGGGCCGCGATGTCTTGTGTCTTATTCTCCGCAAAGTAATTACGGAGGCATTTAGATATGCGTTTCCTATTATCTTCCGAGGAGAGAATTGATTCATTCAATCTCCATGTACGGTGAAGCCAATATGGCCTCAGGAGTGAGAAACTGGCCAAAACATAAGCATGTGTGACGCCCTGGGCAAGCCAGGGGTCACAGGTCATCACACCACCACACCCTACACCCCAGTTAGGAACACCAAATCTAACCCAAAATCCTTGTTGCCTTCCTCCAGGGGCTGATGTTCACACCAGGGGGTGGGCCAGGCGGTTGGCTCCGCCCACTGAGGAGTTCACAGCCCTGGAGGCGGGAGGAACCAGGCAGTCAAGTGAGGGAAGTGAAAGTGAGAGGAAGCAAGATAGAGTTTGGAGGAGGAAGTGGAAGGAGTGGAAGTCTAGCCCAGGCAGGGCTTGAGTGAGGAGTAAACAAGTAGACAAGTGAAAGTAGAAGGAAGTAAAGTGGAAAAGGAGGAAAGTAAGAGCGGTGACAGTAAGAAAGCCTGAAGTGGGTCTAGCTGTGTGCAGGACAGAGTCAGCAAGGTCAGCAACGGCGGTGATTGTCCGGAGGTGTGACCATTTGGAAGTTCCTGGAAGGACCGCGGATGGATGGTGGCCCGGCGGTCTGGAGCAGTGTACAAAGGACAGTCAGCACCAGGGCAGGGGCCTCTCGGACCCCGGCAAGGCTAGGAGTCGCCATAATTTGCCAAATCCGTCAGTGAAGGGGACGTAGATTCCCCCAGCAACCATGTCCCGATTGAAGGCAACAGCCCAGCCATTACAGTAGAGACACCGCCACCGCCAGGGCACCAGTTTCTAAGGGAAAGCGCTTGCGGGCAAAGAGTAGAGCTCCTCCGGTCCAGCTTGAAGCCGGGAAGCGGGTTACCGGTGGGAACCCATTGAGACCATCAACAACATTAGGTGCAGGAAAAGGGACATCACCGTCACCTACTGGGGAAAGCAAGTGCAGCCGTCTATGGGAACCGTCTTTCCAGCCGTGTGTTTTACCGAGAACTGTGTCCACATCTCAGGCTGAGTGAGTACCACAGTGCCGCAAGGCACAGCGCTGCCCCCGCGTCCCTGCGCCCACCAAGCCCTGCATCTACCCACCTCAACACTGGGCCCCGGGATCACCAACCCCTACCCACGGAGGGGCAACACAACAACTTGCTGCTTCACACCATCACTCCCGGGATCCCCACATCGAGCAGCGGTGGTGCTAAGAGATCACCACAACCATGGGTGGCGTCACGGACAATAGACTATATCCCAAAACCCAATCCCCTTTCACTCACGGGCGAGGAGCGCCGCTTGAGAACCCCCGGGATTCGGCCCACCGCTCGAGCCACCACTGAGCAGCAGCAGCCGGACCCGAGCAGAGGGGGGAGCGCAGTGCTGACACCCTCCTCCCCGCCCGCGACAACTTGGCGTCACGAACAGGATCTTACCGCTCTGCCGTTGGGTAGAGGTGCGCCTTGTAACTGCTGGAGGTATCCGGCCGAAAAATTTCAGAAGTCACCATCTTTGGCGCGAAAAGTTCCCGCTCGAGCGTCTTCTCGAGTAGTGGAGGCGCGAAGGCCAAAACTCCGCCCCAAGAGAGGAGGGGCCGGAAAGAGCTAAGGGGGACGCGATGGCGGCTGAACGCATGTAAAGGTAGCGGTACAAGCAGAAACGCTGAGACCCCCCCACAGTCCGCCGACCCTGGCAAAGAATGTCCGCCCCACCTAGTTATGCGGAGGCTACCGAGCTGGTGCCCGGAACAGCTGCGTGGCTGAGGGCCCGGACGGCGGGGATCTGCCGCCACTATCGGAGCCAGATCTGCAGACTGATGGAGCAGTGGACCGCAGAGGTGGAGGCGATAGCTGCTGTTGCACGAGTATATGGAATGGAGGCCATGATGGAGGAGCTGGTGAGTGACCCACGCCCCTGTGTCCCCGAGGGACCGGCCGCTGCGGCTGAGGGACCCGGTCTGCCCCTGGCTCCCATGCCACCTCCGTCCTCTTCACCCGTGCACCGTGCTGCGCCTGGCCCGTCGGGCGTACCCCCCTCTGTGACTGTGGCCATGAGAGTAGCCAGCCTAGAGGCTACGGCAGCTGGTAGCCACTCGCCTAGTACAGGGGCCGACGATAGCGATTCCGGGCCTGACACCGAGCCCATGTCAGAAGAGGATGGGCCCACCTCCGCTGAAAGTCCGGAGTAGGGCAGCGGATGCCCGCTGCAGCAGCCCCCGTTGAGGCCACCACTGAGTTTCTGTTTGTCTGAAGTTTTGTTTGAAAGTTTTGAAAATGATGAAAATGATTACCGAAGTTTAACCAGATTGTCTACCAGTGATTGAACCGGCCGGAGCCGGCACCGTTGTCCCCGTGGGGACCGTTTAAGTTGTTTTGCATGAGGAACTGCTCATGGACAAGCCCGAGAACTTGCAGGGCAACCACAAACGTTAGTGGCTTGTAAATAAGTTGTTTACCGTTACCGTTTCCGCAGTTGCCGCCTCCGGAGAGGCAGGTTGGAGGGAGGGCCCTCAGCAGAGCAGGCTGGGGCCCAGCCACCAAAGGAACCGGTGGCTACCCTCTGGAGGGGAAGGACAGATCCCGCTCGGGTAACGTGTGCTGGACTTGGGGACAAGGGGTGCTGCCTGGGCTTTAGGGGCAGCATCAGGGCCAGGTTGCTTGGGTGGGAGAGAGCGGAAACCGTAACCGTCGACCGTTTGCAACGTTTAAGTAAATGTGCCTCCCGTTGTGGGAAGAATTATTAAAAATGTAAATATGTTACCGTTTACTTTTATGCATTTTCAGAAAAAAAAAAAACGGTGTTGGACGGGCAGCCCGCGGACGGTCTGTATTTTGCTAAGGGGGAATGTGACGCCCTGGGCAAGCCAGGGGTCACAGGTCATCACACCACCACACCCTACACCCCAGTTAGGAACACCAAAGCTAACCCAAAATCCTTGTTGCCTTCCTCCAGGGGCTGATGTTCACAAAAGGGGGTGGGCCAGGCGGTAGGCTCCGCCCACCGAGGAGTTCACAGCCCTGGAGGCGGGAGGAACCAGGCAGTCAAGTGAGGGAAGTCAAAGTGAGAGGAAGCAAGATAGAGTTTGGAGGAGGAAGTGGAAGGAGTGGAAGTCTAGCCCAGGCAGGGCTTGAGTGAGGAGTAAACAAGTAGACAAGTGAAAGTAGAAGGAAGTAAAGTGGAAAAGGAGGAAAGTAAGAGCGGTGACAGTAAGAAAGCCTGAAGTGGGTCCAGCTGTGTGCAGGACAGAGTCAGCAAGGTCAGCAACGGCGGTGATTGTCCGGAGGGGTGACCATTTGGAAGTTCCTGGAAGGACCGCGGACGGGTGGTGGCCCGGCGGTCTGGAGCAGTGTACAAAGGACAGTCAGCACCAGGGCAGGGGCCTCTCGGACCCCGGCAAGGCTAGGAGTCGCCATAATTTGCCAAATCCGTCAGTGAAGGGGACGTAGATTCCCCCAGCAACCAAGTCCCGATTGAAGGCAACAGCCCAGCCATTACAGTAGAGACACCGCCACCGCCAGGGCACCAGTTTCTAAGGGCCAGCGCCTGCGGGCAAAGAGTAGAGCTCCTCCGGTCCAGCTTGAAGCCGGGGAGCGGGTTACCGGTGGGAACCCATCGAGACCATCAACAACATTAGGTGCAGGAAAAGGGACATCACCGTCACCTACTGGGGAAAGCAAGTGCAGCCGTCCGTGGGAACCGTCTTTCCAGCCGTGTGTTTTACCGAGAACTGTGTCCACATCTCAGGCTGAGTGAGTACCACAGTGCCGCAAGGCACAGCGCTGCCCCCGCGTCCCTGCGCCCACCAAGCCCTGCATCTACCCATCTCAACACTGGGCCCCGGGATCACCAACCCCTACCCACGGAGGGGCAACACAACAACTTGCTGCTTCACACCATCACTCCCGGGATCCCCACATCGAGCAGCGGTGGTGCTAACAGATCACCACAACCGTGGGTGGCATCACGGACAATAGACTATATCCCAAAACCCAATTCCCTTTCACTCACGGGCGAGGAGCGCTGCTCGAGAACCCCTGGGATTCGGCCCACCGCTCGAGCCACCACTGAGCAGCAGCAGCCGGACCCGAGCAGAGGGGGGAGCGCAGTGCTGACACCCTCCTCCCCGCCCGCGACACATGATCAGAGTAAGGTGTTGACTGGATCGCCGTGTCGGTGACATTAGGTAGTAGATGCCTAGGTAGAAAAATGTAGTCTAGTCTATGGTATGATTTATGAGGATGAGAGAAAAATGTAAAGTTTTTAGTTGTGGGATGTTGATAGCACCAGATGTCGATCAGAGAGAGGGAGAGGAGAGAGCATTTAATCTGAGATAGGTCCCTTAGAGAGATGTGGCTTTTTTTTGCAGTGGAATCTAATTTAGGTTCCAAAGCCACATTAAAATCGCCACAAAGTATTGGAGTAGACTTCTGAGAAAGCACGACATTTTTTGAGTGTGGATATCAGCCAACGGATCTGTTTGACATTCGGGGCGTATACAGTTAGGTCCAGAAATATTTGGACAGTGACACAAGTTTTGTTATTTTAGCTGTTTACAAAAACATGTTCAGAAATACAATTATATATATAATATGGGCTGAAAGTGCACACTCCCAGCTGCAATATGAGAGTTTTCACATCCAAATCGGAGAAAGGGTTTAGGAATCATAGCTCTGTAATGCATAGCCTCCTCTTTTTCAAGGGACCAAAAGTAATTGGACAAGGGACTCTAAGGGCTGCAATTAACTCTGAAGGCGTCTCCCTCGTTAACCTGTAATCAATGAAGTAGTTAAAAGGTCTGGGGTTGATTACAGGTGTGTGGTTTTGCATTTGGAAGCTGTTGCTGTGACCAGACAACATGCGGTCTAAGGAACTCTCAATTGAGGTGAAGCAGAACATCCTGAGGCTGAAAAAAAAAGAAAAAATCCATCAGAGAGATAGCAGACATGCTTGGAGTAGCAAAATCAACAGTCGGGTACATTCTGAGAAAAAAGGAATTGACTGGTGAGCTTGGGAACTCAAAAAGGCCTGGGCGTCCACGGATGACAACAGTGGTGAATGATCGCCGCATACTTTCTTTGGTGAAGAAGAACCCGTTCACAACATCAACTGAAGTCCAGAACACTCTCAGTGAAGTAGGTGTATCTGTCTCTAAGTCAACAGTAAAGAGAAGACTCCATGAAAGTAAATACAAAGGGTTCACATCTAGATGCAAACCATTCATCAATTCCAAAAATAGACAGGCCAGAGTTAAATTTGCTGAAAAACACCTCATGAAGCCAGCTCAGTTCTGGAAAAGTATTCTATGGACAGATGAGACAAAGATCAACCTGTACCAGAATGATTGGAAGAAAAAAGTTTGGAGAAGAAAGGGAACGGCACATGATCCAAGGCACACCACATCCTCTGTAAAACATGGTGGAGGCAACGTGATGGCATGGGCATGCATGGCTTTCAATGGCACTGGGTCACTTGTGTTTATTGATGACATAACAGCAGACAAGAGTAGCCGGATGAATTCTGAAGTGTACCGGGATATACTTTCAGCCCAGATTCAGCCAAATGCCGGAAAGTTGATCGGACGGCGCTTCATAGTACAGATGGACAATGACCCCAAGCATACAGCCAAAGCTACCCAGGAGTTCATGAGTGCAAAAACGTGGAACATTCTGCAATGGCCAAGTCAATCACCAGATCTTAACCCAATTGAGCATGCATTTCACTTGCTCAAATCCAGACTTAAGACGGAAAGACCCACAAACAAGCAAGACCTGAAGGCTGCGGCTGTAAAGGCCTGGCAAAGCATTAAGAAGGAGGAAACCCAGCGTTTGGTGATGTCCATAGGTTCCAGACTTAAGGCAGTGATTGCCTCCAAAGGATTTACAACAAAATATTGAAAATAAAAATATTTTGTTTGGGTTTGGTTTATTTGTCCAATTACTTTTGACCTTCTAAAATGTGGAGTGTTTGTAAAGAAATGTGTACAATTCCTACAATTTCTATCAGATATTTTTGTTCAAACCTTCAAATTAAACGTTACAATTTGCACTTGAATTCTGTTGTAGAGGTTTCATTTCAAATCCAATGTGGTGGCATGCAGAGCCCAACTCGCGAAAATTGTGTCACTGTCCAAATATTTCTGGACCTAACTGTATATTCCCTAGGGTTACCATTGAGCCGGCCAATATACCCTTGACGAATATGAACCGGCCCTCTGGGTCAATAGCGACATCTCGGGCTAGGAAGGGTATATCTTTAGCAAGGGCTATAGAAACCCCCCTAGAACCTTTGTTTGGGGAGGGGGCATGGAACCAGGTGTTGTAATGTGCTTTGTCGAAGCTTGGGATTTTGCCCTCACGGAAATGTGTTTCTTGAAAGAAGATCATGTCTGCGTGCTTCTTATGTAGGCTATATAGAGTCTGTGACCTTTGTATGGGGGAGTTTAGCCCATGTGCGTTAAGACATCACCGTAAATACCTTATGATGTGTTGCCATGATGACGCATGCAGGAGGACGATCTTTTCTTTTTCCATCGGGATGAATGGACCAGACCTGTGACCAATGCGGGAGAAGAAGGAATAGAGAAAATAGAGAGTAGAGAGAGGTTCGGAGGAGAACAGGGTATTAGTATCAACATTTTCAACTATTTGAAATTCAAGACAAATATGAATGTGCGTCAGAAGGGAGCAGTAAGTGCAAAACCCCTATAATGACTTCATGCTTTAGCTAGCATAAACAGTAATGTGCAACAATAGACCAGATCTTAGGCCCCTTCAGTGGGGCTCGCCTTCAGAGTTCATCTGGAGTTTCTTTGCCGCTTTGCGTCTGGATCTGTGGGTCTTTGGGGGGAGGCTGTGCCACGGTGTCAGTTCTGGGAGCGGTTGTAGTGTAGATGTCGAGTGATGGATTTCCAGCTCTGGGTATTTCTCCAGAGTGATCCCCAGATCTTCGCAAATCCGTCTTATTTCAGCCGATGTTTTGCCTTGGTAGTGTTTCCCATTTGCTGTTATAGCAATGCCAAATAGGAATAACCAGCGGTATGGAAATTGGCGTTGGCGTAACACTGTTGTGAAGGGTTGTAGCAATCTCCTTTTGGTCAGGGTGGTGGAGGCAAGGTCTTGGAATATCAGTATTTTGGAGCCTTCGTGATTTATGGACTCAGCTCCTCTAGCTTTTTTAAGAATGAGTTCTTTAATTCGGTAATCCAGGAAGCGGCAGATGACATCTCTTGGTGGTTCCCCTTGTTTCGGTCGGGGTCTCAGCGATCTATGAGCTCTTATCAGTTCTATTGTTGGTGCAGGGTCAGAGTCCACCAGGTCAGTGAAAATGCCCTGTAGAGTCGGGATCAGAGCTTCATTTGCCACCGATTCCGGAAAACCCTTTAATCTGAGGTTGTTTCGCCTTTCTCTGTTTTCATGGTCCTCTAGGATGGCATGTATTTGATTGACACTGTCCTCCTGCTGGCGAAGGCAAGAGATGATAGTATTGGAGGTGGAGGTTAAAGTGGCTTGAGAAGCTTCCAAGGTTTCCACTCTATGTCCTATTGGGTCAATATCTTGTTTAATGTCTGATAGCTCCCTTACTACAGGCTCCAGTGCATTTTTGAGAATCCGTTTTATAAAAGATCTTGAGATGGGGAGACTCTTGCTATTATCAGCACCTTCTGTGTCACTTTCGTCATCTTCCATATCTTGTACATCATTAGTAGACATGCTTTGGAGGCTGTCTGTTTCAGCATAGGCTGTATGTAAGTGTTTTTTGAGAAACTTATCGACATCAGTCTGGGTAGTGGACTTAGCTGGTCTAGGCAGAGAACTGGCTCGTGCGTTGCCGATTTTGACCATGTTGAAGTCAGTCACATATGGTATTATGTCTAAATGAAAATAGTGGGGGATAGCCTCTTTACTCCCTCTGGACAGCTCGGAGTCTAGAACATTGTACGCCCCTAGAAAGGGGGAAGGAGGCGAGAAGAGAGTGTCTCTATGCTAGAGGTATATATATTGAGTAGACCTGGCTCACTAAGTTTGACAGGGTGCTCTGGAGAAAACAATCAACTGAAGTCCAAAACGAATCTCCGGCACTCCAATTAGAGAAACAAGAACACAGTCTGGGTTTCTTTGGTGCTTTTTTATTGTAAATAAAGAAAATGAAAAAAGTCTGTCTCAACGTTTCGGTCTCGATGGGACCTTTATCGAGAGTTATATCAGACTAGGTAAAAAAGAATACAAAGAAAATATTATAAAAGGTAAATATTACATGAACATAACTTAAACACAATACATAATATGGTTCAATTACTCGAGTTTATACACAAAGTGCACAATGTAAAGTGCATGATACATATATCTGTGTCTAGATGAATTTTATATACAGAGGTATCAATATGTACATACTCAGTAACAGAATGCCAATAATCCAAAAGCTAGTGAGTACTATAAGGCAATTTATAGTATATATATGAAGAGATGACAAGAACGGGAAAAACACTTACACATACCTAAGGGATTAGAGATTAGTATACGGATTGCACCGACAAAGAACGATGTGGGTCATCACAGAAAAGATAGGGAAGTAAGTGTGAGTACTAGATGAAAAGACAAGATGTCCATTAAGAACTCATGTAAATCATATAGTACATAAAATTCTATCAGGTCTACAGTATGTGGATACCTGTGACCATATAACGAAATATCAAAGTCAGCCGGTGGGTGTTGCCAGATGAATCGTATAGTGGTATTCTACGGGGGTAGGGGGCCACAGTCCAAAACTGGATGAGGGATAGTAAAGAGTAAAGGAGAGAAAAGAGGGGGGAGGTGGGGGGGGGGAGAAAGGGGGAGGGAGAGGAAGGGAGAAAAATGTTTGTATATGTTAAGATGATATATGAGATTTGCAGCCATAAGTCATGAAGAAGGTTCTTAATAAGGCTATTTGAAAATAAGATTCTTTAAAGTGATACCTGCCGGGTAGGGGTCAAGAGCCTAGTAAGTACTATACAGTCATATCACCTGTTTGATCCAATAGAAAACAGCCTAATGGAAGAAGTGAAAAAGAAAATTAAAATTAATTTTCTTTTTCACTTCTTCCATTAGGCTGTTTCATATATACAAACATTTTTCTCCCTTCCTCTCCCTCCCCCTTTCCCCCCCCTCCCCCCTCTTTTCTCTCCTTTACTCTTTACTATACCTCATCCAGTTTTGGACTGTGGCCCCCTACCCCCGTAGAATACCACTATACGATTCATCTGGCAACACCCACCGGCTGACTTTGATATTTCGTTATATGGTCACAGGTATCCACATACACCTGATAGAATTTTATGTAGTATATGATTTACATGATTTCTTAATGGACATCTTGTCTTTTCATCTAGTGCTCACACTTACTTCCCTATCTTTTCTGTGATGACCCACATCGTTCCTTGTCGGTGCAATCTGTATACTAATCTCTAATCCCTTAGGTATGTGTAAGTGTTTTTCCCGTTCTTGTCATCTCTTCATATATATACTATAAATTGCCTTATAGTACTCACTAGCTTTTGGATTATTGTCATTCTGTTACTGGGTATGTACATATTGATACCTCTGTATATAAAATTCATCCAGACACAGATATATGTATCATGCACTTTACATTGTGCACTTTGTGTATAAACTTGAGTAATTGAACCATATTATGTATTGTGTTTAAGTTATGTTCATGTAATATTTACCTTTTATAATATTTTCTTTGTATTCTTTTTTACCTAGTCTGATATAACTCTCGATAAAGGTCCCATCGAGACCGAAACGTTGAGACAGACTTTTTTCATTTTCTTTATTTACAATAAAAAAGCACCAAAGAAACCCAGACTGTGTTCTTGTTTCTCTAATTGGAGTGCCGGAGATTCGTTTTGGACTTATGCTAGAGGTATGTCTGTGTGACAACTCTCTAAATCATCTCGACTGTATAGCCCCAAATGTGGCCTCGGGGCCCGGAAAGGTGTATGGAGCCGGGTCTTAAGGAATTTACTTGTCACTGTCCAAGTTATGGGGGTCCTATCGCAGGCCGTCAGAGCACCCTGCAGTGTAGAGGGGTAAAGATCAGCCCCCTTTGAATCTTAATTTCTCTGTGTTGTTTGAAAAGGGGGTCCCCTTTAACGGGGTTCCGTTCCCCCTTCTTCTCCCTCCACCAGTCAGGCTTCCAGTGTGGGGGTTTTGCTCGGCGTCTCCCACTCAGCACCGGTCCCTGCTCTCCCCGTGGCCCAACGCTCAGCAGCGTGACCGGCCGCTGATCCACACAGGAGAGCTATGGAGGGGGACGCTGGGGTGCCGGATGCCTGTGCTTAGGCCCGTACGGTGCTGCAGACTGGGCTCGGGGCTCGCCGAGGGTCGCTGGGGCGGGTGTGGAGTGGGTGTGGAGCTGGGCATTAGGGGAATTCTCACTCACCGCCAGGTCTCCCCTCCGGGCACCGCAGGATCTCCCAAAGTGCCGCTCACAGCCACCGTGAGATTTCCAGCCGGGTCCCAGGAACTCCAAGCGGCCTCCCGAGGATCCCACGCAGCTCACAGTCTCCTCCACTCCGGTCCCGCAGTCTTCGGATCTGGTGAGTGTTGGAGCTCTCTTTCCCTGCAGGCCGTCCGGCTTGCTCCCGCGTCCTGTGGGTTCATCGCACTGTCCACCGTCCTCGGGACCAGGCGGCCGATTACCCAAGATGGCAGCGGTTCTTCTCCTTTTGTTGCACGGGACGCCGGGCTCACCCACTAGCTTGGTCCAGGTCGAGGGGGGGAGGGCAGCCAGGCCTCCGGACCCTGGTCCGTTCTTTCTGAGCCCGCTGGTGTTCTCTAGATCGCTGGAAAATGTGTTGGATGAATAGTTCAGCAAGAACCGTAGCGGATGGTTGCCCGGTAAGTGGCGTGAAGTGGGCCATCTTGGAGAACCTGTCCACCACAACCCAGATGACTGTATAGCCAGATGATTTTGGCAGGTCTGTGATGAAATCCATGCCGATATGTTGCCATGGAGCGGATGGTACAGGTAAAGGAAGGAAAGGGCCTGCTGGAAGAGTCTTCGGGACCTTGTTCCGAGCACAGGAGGAACAGGATGAAACGAAGTCCAGGACGTCTTGTCGCAGCTCTGGCCAACAGTAATACCGGGATATCAATTGCAAAGATTTCCTTTGACCCACATGACCTGCTATTCTGGAAGAGTGTCCCCACCGGAGTACACGTTCTCTATCGACCTCAGCAACAAATGTTTTACCGGGAGGAAGGTGGTGCATGTCAACTGGTGCCGCCATTAGCTTGGAAGGTTCAATGATGTGCCGAGGTTCATCCTCCTGATCCACTAACAGGAATGATCGAGACAGCGCATCGGCCTTCAGATTCTTCTCGGCTGGACGGAAGTGCAGAACAAATTAAAGCGGGCGAAAAATAATGACCATCGGGCCTGCCGGGGGTTTAACCTGTGGGCTGTCTGGAGATATGCCAGATTCTTGTGGTCGGTATAGATGGTAACTGTATGCAATGACCCTTCCAGCAGATATCGCCACTCCTCCAGGGCCAACTTAATTGCCAGCAACTCTCGGTCTCCAATTGAATAGTTTTGTTCAGCTGGGGAGAAAGCCTTAGAAAAGAAGCCACAGGTTACTGTCTTACCCTCGGACGGTTTCTGTGTAAGGACCGCACTGGCTCCGGATGAGGAGGCATCTATCTCAAGGATAAACGGCTTGTTAGTGTTGGGTCTGTTTAAGGCTGGAGCAGAAGCGAAGGCCCGTTTAAGAGACAGAAAAGATTCTTCAGCTTCCGGGGTCCATTTCTTTGGGTTCTCCCCTTTGCGAGTGAGAGAGGATATGGGGCGTACCAGAGACGAGAAATATGGAATGAATTGCCGATAATAGTTGGTGAATCCCAGGAATCGCTGGATAGCTTTCAACCCTTCCGGTCGGTGCCAATTCAGTATGGCTGACAACTTATCTGGATCCATCTTCAGACCGGTATCAGAGACTATGTAGCCAAGGAAGGGTAGCGAGGTCTGCTCAAACAGGCATTTTTCAAGTTTGGCATAAAGGAGATTCTCCCTCAACCTCTGCAGGACAAGACGGACATGTCTTCGATGGGTATGCAAATCTGGAGAGAAGATAAGAATGTCATCTTAATACACAACCACACATGTGTAAAGAAGATCACGGAAGACGTCGTTCACGAACTCCTGGAAGACCGCCGGAGCGTTACTGAGCCTCACTTGATATTCATAGTGCCCATCACGAGTGATGAACGCAGTCTTCCATTCGTCTCCCGACCGAATGCGGACCAGATAGTACGCACCCCGAGATCTAACTTGGAGAAGATCTTAGCACCTCGAAAGCGATCAAACAGTTCTGGTATAAGGGGTAGCGGGTATCTGTTCTTCACCGTGATCTTATTCAATCCGCGGTAGTCAATGCAAGGCCGTAGACCCCCGTCTTTTTTTCCCACAAAGAAGAAGCCCGCTCCGGCAGGAGAGGAGGATTTTTGGATGAAGCCTTGTGCTAAGTTCTCCTTTATATAGTCGGACATGGCTTGGGTCTCTTCTTGCGACAGAGGGTAGATGCCCCCACGAGGAGGGGTTGTCCCGGGGAGCAGGTGAATGGGACAATCGTAGGGTCTATGTGGCAGCAAGGTCTCAGTTTCCTTCTTGTTAAAGACATCGGCATAGGACCAATAGGCGGAGGGTAACCCGGGAACGGTGACCGGTTCGACTGGTAGGTGCGGATGGTGCACTGGTATCAGGCAGTTATTGTGGCAAGACGCTCCCCATTGCAAGATCTCTCCTGAATCCCAGTCCAGTACTGGCTTGTGTCACCGAAGCCAGGGTATTCCCAGAAGCAGAGCATGAGCCATACCAGGGAGCACGTGGAAGGCGATTGTCTCAGAGTGCAGCAACCCCACTTGCATTTCACAGTTCTCCGTGATGTACCGGATGGGTTCGGAAAGTGGTTTTCCATCCACCGAAGAAAGACTGATGGGGGTAGCAAGACGTCGGACTGGAATCTGATATAGGTCCACCACAGACTGTCGGATAAAGTTCCCAGCAGAGCCTGAATCCAAGAACGCATGCTCTGACAACCAGATGGAACCGCAGGACAGGGATACGGGTACATGGAGAATACGAGAGGACTTGGCGTGACCTAGGGTGGCCTCTCCAACGGACCCTAGGCTCAGGAGTTTCTCGGCTTTACTGGACATTCCTGAATCAGATGCTTGGCACTTCCGCAGTAGAAGCACTCTCCTGCCGCTCTCCGATTCCTCTGCCGCATTCTGGACTCTGTGACGCGATCGACCTCCATGGGCTCGTTCGGAGCCGTAGGCCTGGTGGAAGGAGGCGACAATGGTCGTTGGAAGGTGGGCGCAAGACGCGGGGTTCTTCTCACCCAGTTGACCTCTCTGGCATGCTCTTGGAAGCGGAGATCAATACAGGTAGCCAGAGAGATCAGATCTTCCAGGGTGGTAGGTACATCCCGGCCGGCTAGTTCATCCTTGATTTTTCCAGATACTCCTTCCCAGAAGGCAGCTACCAAAGCATCTTTGTTCCACTTGAGTTCGGAGGACAGAGTGCGAAACTCGATTGCATACTGTCCCACGTTGAGATTCCCCTGGCGGATTCTCATGAGCGAAGAGGCAGTAGACGAGAGACGCCCTGGCTCATCGAACACCTTACGGAAGGTATTCAAAAAGATGGACAGGACTTGAATAGTCGGGCCATTCTTCTCCCAGAGCAGATTCATCCAAGCCAGAGCCCGACCAGTCAGATGAGACATGATAAATGCTATCTTCGAGCGATCAGTTGCTCACTGCAGAGGCGACAGCTCAAAGTGCAGGGAGCACTGGTTTAAGAATCCGTGACATAAACTGGGATCACCTCCATGCATGGGTGGGAAGGCCAGGCGGGAAGGAGACATGCATGTCGACAATCCCGCAGAGTCGGGGGTTGTTGAGGAGGTCGGATTCTGCAGGGCGTACAGACGGGAATCCATGGACGCCATGTATTCAGCCATGCGTCTCTGAGCCTCATGCTGGCGGGATAGTTCCTTCTGTGGTTCAACAAGTTGGGAGCCGTCAGAGGATCCGGAGGTTTGCATGGATGCCAGACGGGATTCCACAGACTTCATGTGAGCCACTAATTTTGCTTGGGTCTCGCATTGGCGAGAGAGCTCCTGTTGCAAGTCAGTCAGGGGGTTAGCCTTGATTCCGGCGGAGTCCATGGCACGAGCAAACTGTTACGCCCACCGAGGAGCGGTGAGCGTCCGGAGGTGGACCCACTGGACCATGCACCGGACTCCCCCGAGAAGACGGCTAGCAGCGAACCCCTATACAGGGACTGTGCGGTGCCTCCTCAAAGGGCCTAGATGCACGGCAGCCAGGAACCGGTAGTAGGAGTCTCTGAAAGGCCAGGCGTAGCATGGGTGTGATGTACGCAGCAGGCAGAACACGATTATGGCACCGTAGATGTTCACATCAGGTGGTGTCCACAGTAGGTACGGCACCGGTGACGTCCACGGCAGGTATGGAGCGGTGACGTCCACAGCAGGAATGGTACAGATGGCACTACGACAAGACAGAGGATTAGAAACAGGTAGATGATGCACGAATACAAACAATAGTACTCAAGGGCCTGGACATTAGCAATGCACTAATAGGAGCATTGCTCGGGCGCCTACTGCCAGGTGAGGTGAACTTAAATACCCATATGGTAACAGGTGACCTATGAGGTCACTTCCAGATAATGGAAAAGGGGCGTGGCCTCGCGCGCAGCCTAGAATCACTCACTGCAGATCTGTGTGTGGCTGGGAGACAGGAAGAGGGTGCAGCAGCCCCAGGAACAGGACGCCCGACCCGGGAGTGAGCAGGATGCACAGCAGGAGCCGAACCAGGAGCAGAGCCTGCATAGCCTGCAGAGCCAGCAGAACCATGGGACTGGTAAGAGGAAGGACGTTGCTGCCGGAGGCAGTGCACGTGGGGGCCATGCTGGGGCTGGGCAGATGTGAGGGAGCCCCCCCCTCGGGATCTGGCGGGACCAGGCGCTACAGCGGGACGTAAACATCCCGCCCACCTCCTTTCTTCCGCATAGCCGGCGGGAGCTGTGTTCCTCGTTCCCGGGGTGTCACAGTGTGATGTGTGCTACCCCCCTGGTATGATGAACAACCTGCACTAAGTAAAATAAACGATTTTTTAAAAATAAACGACGAGTACACAATACACGATTTCTCACCGATTTGTGATCGCTCATAGGTGTCACACAGGACGACGTCGCCAAGGAAGCCGGATGTGCGTCACGAAAACCGTGACCCCGACGATCTATCACACGATAGATCGCCTCGTGTGACGCCCGCATAAGGCCCACTTTACACGCTGCGATATCGTTACCGATATCGCTTGCGTGCGTACCCGCCCCCATCAGTTGTGCGACATGGGCAAATCGCTGCCCGTGGCGCACAACATCGCTAGAAACAGTCACATTACTTACCTGCCTAGCGACGTTCTAAGGGGGCGGTTCGTTCGGCGTCACAGCGACGTCACTAAGCGGGCACCCAATCAAAGTGGAGGGGCGGAGATGAGTGGGACGAACATCCCGCCCACCTCCTTCCTTCCTCATTGCTGGCGGGACGCAGGTAAGGAGAGGTTCCTCATTCCTGTGGTGTCACACATAGCGATGTGTGCTGCCGCAGGAACGAAGAACAACATCGTTACTGCAGCAGCAACGATAATTGAGATCAGGGGGGATGTCACCGATTAGTGATTTTGAACGTTTTTGTAATGATTAAAAATCGCTAATAGGGGTCACACGCAACGACATCGCTAACGTGGCCGGATGTGCATCACAAAATCCGTGACCCCAACGAGATCGCTTTAGCGATGTCGTAGCGTGTAAAGCCACCTTTAGTTGGATCCTGAGAATGGTTTTTAGATTCTGAAATGGCCTTGTCCAGTTGGTGAGAAAACTATCCAGCATTTCTTAGGATTTGCCCACTATTATTGCCAATTTATTCCCCACTTCTTGACTCGGACCTCTACAATCTCTGCTCCGACCTATAAGGGTATTAACCCTCATATGTGTTCTTCGGAGGCCGAGGATGCATTCCTCTCCTTTAAATAGGCATTCTCTTCGGGTCAAGTGCTTCATAGGCCTGAAGTGAACAAACAATTCTTGATGGAGGTGGAAACTTCATCTTATAGTGCTGGAGCCGTTCTCACTCAAAAATGTTCAGTTAGACATATGGTGACCTTCAGTTTCTTCTCCAAGGTCTTCTCTATTCCAGAACGTAACTATACTATAGGAGATCAAGAGCTGCTGGCTATAATGATGGCATTGAAGGAGTGGCATAATATACTGGAAGGTGCTAATCATCCTGTTGTCAAGAACTTGGCTTATCTGCAGTGTGCCCAGAGGCCAAGCTAGATGTTCACTGTTTTTTAGCGCTTTTACATTGTCCTCCATTTAGAGCCAGCAGACAAAAATGTGAAGGCATATGGCGCTCTCCAGGTCCTTTCTACATATCAACCGAAAGGAGGAGCATCAATACATAATTGAACCTTCCAAGATTATCACTGTTACCCCAGTAAACTTTTCTTGGATTCATCCGGGGAAGACCTTTGTTCCAAAGTCTGATAGAAAGTGAATCCTTCTGTGGGCCATTCTTCAAAGCTGGCTGGTCATGCTGGGCAGACGACTACACTTCTCATTTCTCAAAACTATTGGTGCCCTACCCTGTGGAGAGACATTGTGGAGTTTGTTTCTGTCTGTCCTTCAAGCGCACAAAGCAAAACTCCTAAACAACTTCCATCTGATGTCCTACCTCTTTCTGTTTACACACAGAAAACCCAGAGGGGCTTGACTACGGACTCGAACCTGGTTTTCACCGGAGGCACTGATGGTGGAGGTGTTGTGCTGCATGACTGGTCCAAGTGCCACTCGGTAAGACTGATGTTGTGTCCCCTGGCCCCAGAGGTATGGGAGTGCCATAAGGACAGAAGCTGGAGCTCTGTATGTTGTGCAGATGCTCTGGGAGGCTGCAGCATGAGACAGAGATGGAACCCCTGCAGCAGGACACCCCGACAGGTGAGAACTCTGTTGTCCTCGCCGGCGGACGGGAGCAGGAGCCTGCGAGGATGCAGGCCAGGGCGTTATGGTACCCCACCTTATGCCCACCCTTTTTCAGGAATCTCTTAAGGAGAAGAGAGGCATTAGTATTCTCCCATGGTTCCTACGACCTCTGCTCAGGACTAAACCCCTTCCAGTCTACCAGGAAGTAGGTTTTACCTCTGACCTGCTTTGCCGCAAGAATGGCCTTTACCTCATAGATGTCTTCATCACAAACTGGAGGTGGTGAGGCACCAGGATCCCAGTGAAAGTGACTCATGACCACAGGCTTAAAGAGGGACACGTGGAATGAGTTGGGGATGTGTAGAGAGGACGGAAGCCATAGCTTGTAGGACACCTTGTTAATCTGCTGGAGCACCTCAAAGGGACCAATGAAGCGAGGACCCAACTTATAGGAAGGCAACTTGATGAGGACATACCTGGAAGAGAGCCATACCTTGTTTCCGGACCGTAACGAAGGAGGATCTAGGCGTCTCTTGTCCGCATACCTCTTCATACGGATGGAGGCCCGCTCCAGGGGGCACTTAGTCTCCACCCAGACATTGGAGAATATCTTGACGAGGGACTCGGCTACAGGATTGCCAGAAGTGAGTGCCACCGGTAATAGAATTCTGGGTTGTTGTCCGTACACCACCTGAAAAGTAGACTTGGCAGAGGACTCACGTGGTTATTGTACGAGAACTCTGCTCAGGGAAGGAGTTTGACCAAGTCACTGTGATGCTCATTAATGAAGTGCTGCAGAAAGTTTGTCAAAATCTGGTTTACTTTCCACTTGGCCATTGGACTGTGGGTGATAAGCTGAAGAGAAATCTAAGGTGACATCCGGCAACTTGCAGGTAACTCTCCAGAATCGAAATTTAAACTGAACGCCCCTGTTGGAGACAATGTGGAGTGGTAGGCCATGTAGCCGGAGAATGTGCTTGATGAAGTACTCGGAGAGCTCTTTTTGGCGGGACAGAAGTGTAGCAGGAAGTCAAAGCGAACGAAGAAAAGCAACCACCGTGCTTGGCGTGGATTCAATCTCTGGGCTGACTGGAAGTAGGCCAGTTTTTGTGGTCGGTGTATATAATAATGACAGAGTGCACTGCTCCTTCCAGCAGATAACGCTGCTCCAGAGCCATCTTGGACAGCATTAGAGACTATGCCTTAAAGTTGCAAGCGGCCCTGCTAACTTTGAAACTGGTTAACACCATCAGTGATCAGGAGGGGAATAAGATGCTTGTCGAGCAGTTCCTGCAGGGCTTGGGGTTAGTGGAAGACCGCAAGCAGCAACGGCTGTGGGCCCTGGAGCATCCTACACTGAACTTTGCCATTTTAAAGGACCGAGCCATTAGGGCTTTGCAACCTCCAGAGGCTACTGACTCCCTTCCATCATCCTGGCAAGCCGCCACCTCTCCCTTACATGTGCAGCCTCCTGCCCTAGCGTTGCCAGAGCAAAGACCTCAGGCAGTGCCTTTGGGTGTTCCCAGTGATTTATCTTCACAGGTGCAGCAGCTGAGCAATGACGTTGCCAGGATCCTAAAGGCGATGCAGCTCCAGCCAAAGACCAAGCCGGCGGAGAAGATCCAGCTCGCCGATTGCCCGGAGGATGTCCCCTGGATGAGAGGAAGGGCCTCGACGTACAGAGGAAGGAACAGCAACCGGTATGCACAACTTGTTTGTTATAACTGTAATAAGACTGGCCATTATGCCCGGTACTGTCCTTTAAACGGGCAACCCCTGGGGCCAAGGGCCAATCCCCAGGAATAAACCAACAAGGCCCCGTGAACTGGTGAGAGCGCTAGGTGGGAGGCAGGCCCATTGTTAACATCACTCTGGATGTGATCCCGACCTCCGCACTTCTTGATACCGGCTCTCAGGTAACAACTATACCCCATGCACTGTATAAAAAGTTTTTGTCAGATGATAAACTCACACAGCTGGATCACGGCATTACCATCTATGCCGTCAATGGGTTACCAGTGACTTAAATCGGGTTCAAGGAGGTGACCATTAAGGTGGGTCAGGTAGAGTTGGAACGTCAAGGACTCATAGTTCTACAGAATGACCCTAGTGACCGGAACCCTAAAATGATTTTGGGAACAAATTTCATTGAGAACTGTATGAGGGAAGTGCTGTTTTTACTCCAACAGCACTCTGAAATTGCAGGAGCAGGACAACTGAGGGTCCTGTAACAAGAAATCTGAGCCTTCCTGCAGTGGCAACAGGTAAATTTGTCTGGTGGAGAAATTGGTGGCGTGCAGGTCGTTGATGCAGCTCCTCTTGTAGTACACCCACGGAGTGAAATGATGATATGGTGCAGGGCAGCTGTATGCTCCCGTGGACAGGATTACCAGGCAGTGGTAGAGGCCCTGCCCTCAGAACACTGGCCCACAGTCTTGATGGCCAGAGGAGTAGTTGATGTCCGTAAGGGGAGGGTGCCTGTGCGAGTGTTGAATTGTGGGGAGGAGGAGGTTAAGTTGCCCAGGTATGCCACTATTGCCAAGTTATACACTGTAACCGAAGCATCCATCCAGACAGTAGAACCCTCCACTACACCAGACTAGGTAGTCAGTGACAGTTCCCCGAGTCAGCTAGAGACATGGTGTCAAGAATTACACGTAGGTACTGATTCCACACCCCTACACCAGAAACAAGGAGTCTACAGGGTAGTACAGGAATACGAACAAGTTTTTAGTAAGCATCCATTGGACTTTGGGAGGGTGAAAGGGGTACAATACCACATACCCACAGGTGCTCACCCACCCATTAAGAGAGATACAGGCCTATATCACTGGATGACTATCAATGTGTCAAGGAGATGCTGAGGAACATAAAGGAGGCAGGGGTCATTAGGGATAGTTGTAGCCCCTGGGCAGCTCCACTGGTTCTGGTTAAGAAGAAAGACGAGGATATGCGTGGACTACAGGAAAATCAATAAAATCACCTACAAGGATGCCTACCCACTACCCCATATTGAAGAATCATTGGCTGCATTGAAATCTGCAAATTACTTCTCTACCCTTGATCTTACCAGTGGCTATTGGTAAGTGTCTGTTGCTGAAGAAGACCGTGAGAAGACTGCCTTTGCCACCATGGGATTATGCGAGTTCAACAGTATGCCATTTGGACTGTGCAATGCACCGGGAACATTTTAGAGACCCATGGAATGCTGCTTGGGCCACTGCAACTTCGAAACTGTGCTGCTTTACCTGGATGATGTAATCGTATATTCCAAAATATACGCAGAGCATCTAGAACATCTGGCAGAAGTATTCGAAGCCCTATCCAAGTATGGGATGAAGCTAAAACCATCTAAGTGTCTCCTGCTGAAGCCTAAGGTCCAGTACATGTGGTTAGTGCCGGAGGCATGGCCTCAGATTCCGAGAAGATCACGGCTATTAAGAACTGGCCAAGGCCTAATACCGTCAGAGAGGTACGTCAGTTCCTGGGTCTGATGGGGTACTACCGAAGGTTTGTGAAGGGCTACACAAAGATGGCGGCTCCCTTGCAAGATCTCCTGGTTGGTCAACCAAAGTACAGCAAGACTTCTGGTCCTCCATTCACGTGGAGTGAGTTACAGGAAGATTCCTTCACATGGATGAAGTCAGCTCTGACAGGAGATGAAATTCTAGCATATCCCGATTATGGTCTTCCTTTTGTGCTGTACACAGATGCCAGTAATGTGGGATTGGGAGCTGTCTTCTCCCAGGTGCAGAATGGCAAGGAGAAGGTGATTGTATACGCAAGAAGGAAGCTCCATCCGACAGATAGGAATCCTGAGAATTACAGTTCTTTCAAGCTGGAGTTCTTGGCACTTGTCTGGGCCGTGATGGAGAGGATTAAACACTACTTGGCTTCTGCAAAATTCATCATGTACACAGATAACAACCCCATGACCCACCTGGACAAATGCGAAGCTTGGAGCACTGGAGCAACGTTGGGTATCACGACTGCCGAACTACGACTTCACCATAAAGTATAGAACTGGTCGCAAAAAAACCAATGCGGATGCGATGTCCAGAATGCCTCATTTGCTTGATGATGGGGGAGATGAAGACGACTTGGAGGAGATTGAATTGCCCGCTTTTCATCGCCCTGACAGCCTAGACAAGCCTCGATCTCACAGTAGTCAACAGGAAGGAACCTTCAATCCACTACCCCATCATGGTTGGCAAGAAGCGCAAGATAATGATCCTGCCGTTAAACTGATTAAGGCACTGATATCTCAAGCTGATTCAAGTCTTGAAACAACTGCTCCAGAAGAAGCACAGAAATTGTGGAAGGAAAGAAGCTGACTGTATCGTCATCGAGGCAAGTTGTGCAGAAGCATCATTAATCCCAAGACGCATGAGAGGATATGCCAGATAGTGATACCCAGATCATATGTGCCAGTAATCTTAGAAGTGTACCACAATAGGGCTGGACATTGTGGTTGGAAGAAGTTGGAGGTGCTGTTGAGAAGTCGATTTTACTGGGAATGAGGATCACCATTGCGGAATGGTGCAGAAACTGTGGCCCTTGTGCATTAAGAAGAAAAGATGGCACCAGTCAGAGAGCACCCCTACAACCAATAGTCACCAATCAGCCGTTGGAAATTATCGCCTTGGACCATGTCAAGCTCACATCAAGCAGGAGTGGTTACACCTATGCACTCACGATGGTGGATCACTATTCAAGATTCCTGGTGGTGGTACCTGTCAAAGATCTAACTGCCATCACAGCAGCAAAGGCCTTCCAAGTACACTTCTGTAGACAAGGTCACGCTTTCGAAGCTGAAATTTTGTAGCCTGTACGGATGCAAGAAGATACGCACTACACCCTACCATGCGCAGACAAATTGAATCTGTGAGAAGATGAACCATCTAGTCATCAATCTATTGAAAACTCTACCACTCGAAGACCGGAACCTGTGGCCTGTGAAATTGCCAGATCTCGTTGATATGTACAATAATATTCCCATGAGCTCCACCAAATGTACACCTGCTTATCTCATGTGAGCCAGACCTGGAAGGTTGCCAGCGGACTTAGAGATGGAAGTCGAAACTCCTGAAGTTAGCTCACCAACTACAGATTGGGACTCAAAACGCCAAATTCAATACAAGCAAATCCAAGAGTATGTTGCACAGAATCTGGACCAAAGTAGAGAGAAACAAGAAAAGAACTTCAACAGACAAGCGAAGGCTACCCCCTTTTCACCAGGTGAAGTAGTATTGAAGAGAAAGAGGAAATTACACAAGTTAGATGACCAATGGGAAAAGGAACCCTATGTAGTACAACTCTCACATTTTGATAATCAGAAGACTTCAGAAAAGACCAAGGAAAGACTACATCTGCAATTTCCAGAGACCACCTGAAGAAGTGCCCAGAACCTGTAAGAGTCCAAGATGAGGGTTCAACCTCAACCTCAAGTCATGGAAAGGAAAAAGAAAACCACCCATACCATCCTAGGTGATTTCCCAGAAGATTGGCCTATGTACAATGGAGCAGTGATTGTCCCTGTCATAACATTCCCACAACCAGTGGAAGAACTAGAACAGGAAGGGCTTTCTGACACTGCACCCATTCTCACACCTGGAGTAGCACCCATACCTTTGCCACGAACATGTAGGCTCTTACCAGCAACACCCGCCACCAATAGTGAGGAACGTATAGCAGACACTGCCACACGGCAAAGGCCTAGAAGGGAGTCCAGAGTTGAGGAGATCAACCCATGTCAATTTGATCAGCCCCCACTTAGATTTAGGGAGTAATGGTAGCGGAATCCGGCTGCCTTAGTAGTTACTGTTGTTTTATATTGTGTTTGTTATTTTTCTTGAAACCTGCATAATTGAAAATGTTGAAAATGCTAATTAAGCGAGAAAGTCACCTGATTTTCTACCAATCATTAAAAAGTTAATTATGGACCATGGCTGCAGGACTGGCAGCAGCCAGCACAAACTTGTGCTCTTTGTAAATAGTGTGCCTACCAGAGTCATCTCCTGAACCATCAGGACTTTAATCCTGTCACCACAGACACTGCAAGGAACTCGGGGTGGTGCGACACCATGGCTAGGGGTGGCACCAGGGGTTAAGGTGAGGTGTTTTGGGTGGCGGGTTGAAGGGAAAGGGACAATGGGAATGGACTGTCGTAGGAAGGGGCTGCAGCGCAGTAGGCTGAGCCCCCAGCTACCGCTATAACCGGTAGGGTTCCCAAGTGTTCTAGTGTTGGACTCTGTGAGTTTGTAATGTTTAAGTGTATTGCTTCCTCTGTGTGGGAAGAGTATATAATATTTAAAATGTTATCTTTTTCAGTTTTAGTTCAATAAAACCTCTGTGTGTTCTGTAGCTCGGGGACGAGCTACGTTTAACCAAGGGGGAATGTGGCGCCCCTGAATATATCAGGGTGCCACAGGGAACTGCATTCTGTCACCCAGGGTACAGGACCTACCCCCCATGGTTCCAGGTTACCAGAAACCGGTGTCACTACCATCAGCACCACAAATCCCAATCAGCACCTCACATCAAGGCCTGTCAGACACACCAGTGGGTCGGTCTAGCTGGAAAAGGGCCACCCACCTAGGGGTCAGGCAGAATGGTGGGAGGGAAATGGAGGAGTCGAGTGAGAGCCCTCAAAGAGAGAGGCGCTGGGGAGAGTGAGCTCCTGGGGAGCTAGACCAAGGTTGGGTCACGGACAGTGGTCCGGGACCTGAGGAGTCGGGGACCGGTGGCAGTGACATTGGAAAAGGGTGCGACAGACATAGTCTAGGAGGAGTGTCGGCATCAGAAAACCCAAAAGAACTGACCGGAACCAAGCACGATGGGGTACAGGACCCTAGGTCAGGAACTGATACAATGTCCTGATAATTAACTTAGGAGGGAGAGTATCTTCAGGAACTTCCCTAAGAGCTCAGAGATTGAAGGCATCAGCACACCGCGGGGATAGGGTTTTCCAGTAAAGCAGCCCACTGAAATCCCAAGTGCCAGCCATCAAGAACACAGCTACACTACACATAGTGAGCGAGGCCCCAACAGCTTCAAGCCAAGGGACCACAAACAGACAACTAAATTGTGCACGGAGGTGGGCTCCGGATTACCAAGTGACACCGGTGGGAGCGGATACCTGGATGGGCTCCCCGCAGTGACTGTGGTACACAGAGGATTTGGTTTACCTTCAGTGTGAGTGTTTGCTTTATAATCCTCATCCAGCACCACGACTACCCACAGTGAGTACCCCTGGTGCCCTGCACCCTGTGCTCCCAAATAACCACCAAACACCTTGAGTCCGGGGCTTTCCTTACCTGTGGAGGGACTAACATCAGGCTACTTAAGTCCATCTGCCCCGGTACTCCCAACAGCAGCGGCGGTACTCCCATTACCGCAACCCACAGGTGGCATCACGAACTTCTCCCCTGTAAATACCCCCCCTTATACGAATCAAAGTATCTGCCAACCCGGGTCCGGGCCCCTTCGAGCGATTAGGATCCCGGATCCGAGTAGCCCGACTAACACCGGGGCGGTACACCCAACATGTACAGAATGGTAATAGACTAGCCTATACAAATTGGAGTTGTGCTGCCAAAAATAATATCCCACCGAGAACAATGATTTTTCAGAGACCTTAAAAATGATTTCACCCAATGAAGGAGCATTTTTCTCACTCATCGGATGTTGCCAGCCTGTTCAGGCTGCCTGATTAACTGGAAATAAAAGTTCCTAGGAAGCCGCATTCACACTAATCAGCCATTGTAAATGGATCTTATTGTGTTCGCTTTACAATCTCAGCATCAGTCAAATGAGTAGTTGCTACAGAAATAATAAGTAAAACAATAAAAAGGGTGGAGGTGCTACTTTGCAAAGCCATAGATTGTTATCATCAGATGTAGTACACTTAAGCTTATTGTTGGCTACATTTCAATGGAGATTGAAGGAGTGGAACAGTCACTGAGCCCAGAGCCACACCAAGTGTGTGGTCTGCAGGGTGCTCGGGTTCGGCATCAAAAATCAGAAAGTTTATTAACACACACACACATTTTAAAGCAGACAGCCACAAAGTTAAATGCCTTATCTTACTTTTGTCTTGTTTTTTTCAGGACAATGTCTTACCCAAAATTCACAAGCCAAAAATACTGGGTACATGCCCAAAAAAACCCAGAAGCAACAGTCTGCAGTATTATTGTTTTGTGTAAGTACTGTATATTAGGTTAGACTAATATAACAATTGTAGAACTGTTTGTGACACGCACACTTGAGGCAGTCAAGAAGTTAAGTATTTTTTTCCTACAGTAATACTAATAGTTTGTTCTGCATGAATGTGTAATGACCGTAGGTCCGAAGAGAATCCAGTGGGTCACAAACAGAGACAGAGGCAGAAATAAACAAGGGTTCCTTTACTGGGTTGAGAATTAGAGAATGATTCAATATAAATAATGACTGACTTAAGAACCCCTGAAAGCACCACAAAAGTGGAATTACCACACTCAGCTTTTAGCCGGAATCAATTCTCCCATCTCAGAGTTCCTGGGTTATGTATATTACCTCAGGAATCGGGAATAAATTTACCTACTCAACAGGTTGAACAAACAAAAACAATTAACTATAAAGGCAAGAGGTGTAAATCCAATGGTGGCACTCTGAGGGAACCTCTGAGATGGCGCACTGAGTATAAGTTATCACCACTAATAACAAAGCCTTAAATTTTACCAACGTTGGTTTTACACTGAACAAAGGTATACCCGGGTATCTTAAAACTATGGTACCATTAACTTCAAAAGAAGTTTCACACAGGCCTGTGGTCCGAGTCCGCTGTATATAATTCCAAAGAAGGAAGAAAAAGGAAACACAAAAATCTTCTTCTTGCTCTAAGGATGTCTTCACCCCGGTCCTGCCACGCAGGGACCCCAGACTTAGTCGATATTAGCCAATTACTCCACATAGAACACGGTCTCAGGCCCACAGCTCTGTAGTAATTCTCAGACAGAACACAGGCTTCCTCGGTCCAGAGAACAGCCCTCCCCTCAGGAAATTGGAGCTCCTTTCTCTCACACAACACAGTCCAATTTCCTCAGCACCGCTCCTGGTTCTTTTGTGAGGAAAAGATAATGGAAAAGAAAAAAAAAATAGTCTCCAACAGTCTCTCTGATCTCTTTCTCTTTTCAGACTCTTATTAGCCCACAGTCACACAACTGTGTCTCTCAGGCATCCTGGGCTCAGCACACTTTCTCTGAGGTAACTCTTGCATCTACAGGGTCTCTGACCCAAAACCCTGCTAATCAGTGCAGGCAGGCAGAACTCACAGGGTCCTACTGCACTTCTGACACAATCACATTTCAGACTCTCACAAATGCACCAAAATGTGTATTTAAAATGTAGCAGCACTATAACCACACTGATTAAACAAGAAATAGTTACCAGATATCGTTTTAGTAGTTGAAATTCTGTATTATTCTCTTTTACGCTAGTTTCACACTTGCGCTATTTTGACGCAAATGGAATCCGTCACTAATGTAGTACAGTTCATTTATTTACAGTGGAAGCGCGACATCATGTGGACACAAGCGGGTACTGCATGACACACACACGCGCCATAGTAACGCGCTTCCACTGTAAATAAATGAACTGTACTACATTAGTGACGGATTCCGTTTGCGTCAAAATAGCGCAAGTGTGAAACTAGCCTTACTCAGACACTAATCCTTCTAACTACTATCCTGTCATTCGCTCTATATGTACAAACTGATTTATGGAATTCATGCCAACTCACTATCAAGATTCACTACAAAATAGCTGCTGCATTGCTTGCTTCAGCTTTTAAACAGGCTATTATGAGCGTCTCTGCTTACCTGAGCACTAAAACTTCATGTGATAGCTCTAAAGCATTATAGGGAATCCCGATTTTGCAGTGTGTAAAATTGTGGCAGACATTTTAGATTATTGGCTCAAAACGAATCATAAGTTGTTTTAATTTGCCGGGTTCAGTGAATTCGTCACAAATTCAGTTCACATTGAATCAATTTGCTTATCTCTAATTCTATAATTCTAAATATATTCATATGCATATGTGAATGTTTAAATTGAATTATGTGGAAGTCATCTCATCCAATTCTGATTCATTTTCGGTTTAATGAAGTAGACAGCAAAATTGAAGAAGGCGAATGAACATGAAGGAGAATGATGTCGATAATCTTCCTATCCAGGAACTACTTTGGAATCTGATTAGCAGAGATTTTACAGGTCTGAGGTCAGGCTAAGACAAAGAAGAAAACAGAGAATTGAAGCAAGCTTCATTACCAAGAAACTTGTGCGTTTAGACAAGGGTGATAAGAGGGCAACTGCATGGGAGGCAAATTCTCAAAGGTCACCTTGCAAGGTATTTTAAAGATCTATGGAACTCATGAAAAGGAGAAAAGTAATGGTATTTTTCAAAAGAACATAAAAAGATAAAGTATTTAAATTCTTTCTGGTTTTATATATAACTAGAAGGTGGTCCGATTCTAACGTATCGGGTAGTCTAGAATGTGTATGTAGGTTAGCAGATTGAATAATAATGTAATGAATGGACTGGATGGGTTAGGTTTAATATTCTTATAATTGTTTATTGGTTGTAAAATGATAAACAACTGAAGGAACAGTTTTAATAGATGAGTCTAATGTTTAATGATGTCCATGGCTTGTAATGAAAGAAGGCCATGAACAGTGTAAAGTTAAGAAAAAATATGCTGATGCTGGGATGTGGCCCAATGCTTGTATGTGCCCCCATCGTGGTGCAGCCACCATCCTGACATGTGCCCCCATCCTGCGGGGTAAGGTGTGCGGGGGGCAGAGTTTGGGGGGGTGGAGCCGAGCGGGGCCATGGCGCTGAGGACGTCAGTGCTGGGGACTGCAAGGCTGGGGAAAGGTGACTATCCAGGTGTGTGTGTGTGTTCAGTGTATACATGCGCAGGGTGGAGGGCGGGGGAGTGGAGCCGAGTGGGGTAATGTGTGCGGGGGGCGGAGGTGACCGGTGGGTATGTGTCGGCTGGGTTGCCGGTGTGGGCTCCTGGGGGTGCAGCACTCACTGGAGAGTCGGGGCTCCATGTGGGTGCGGGGAAATGTGTCGGGCGTTGTCCTGCCGGCCCGGATGTTTAGTTAGCTGAGCCGTTGGTCGCAGGCTCTTTAGCGCGTGCGGTGTGGCGACGGTTGTCACTATAATGACGTCATTTTGGAGCAAGACAGAAAGAGAGAATAAGGCAATTATATATATAGAACGCATGCAACTTAGGACAATCACAGCGATGTAGATGGCATATGTGGCAGCAATGATATATTTAGGCAAGCATCCATGGTAATAAAACCTTGGCATACATGGTAGTTAGCAGAAGATCACTGAGCGCAGTTATTGGCTGCCGTTATGTGCAGTACCGATAATGTCAATGTTGCAGCATGTCAACAAGGACTGGGAACTGTTTTAGATAGACAGCAACAATAACTTTTTTAATTTTTCGAAGAGCAATTCTATTGGGATAAAGAAGCTTAATACTGGAAACCCCTTTAACTCCCTCCTCTTGAGGGGTCCTAGTCTTTGATACAGACTGAATCTTTAACGATAGATGATCTTCATTTTCCACAGCTATCATCTGCCACCAACAACAGCGACATCCGCGTCTACGACAAACTTCGACAGCAGTATTAAAAGTTACAAACTGGGGGCATAAAACTCCATACACTCCTACTGTGACAGTGGCCTTTGGTTAAAGACTATGATTTTTACTGTATACGGCAAAACTGCAGTATTGCAGTATATAATATACAAATAATTGGCAGATCACAGATTTAGGTTTAGGACTAAGAAAGAAAGTAAAAAAAAGAAAGAAATATAAAAAAACAAGAAGATCTAAAGCTTGGTATCATCTCTACGTTTTTTAACCCCTTCACCACCCAGCCTGTTTTCACCTTCCTAACCAGGCCAATTTTTTGCCCATTTTGACCAGTGTCCCTCTTTGAAGTAATAACTCTGGAATATTTCAACGAATCCCAGTGATTCTTATTTATTGTACTTAATTTTTGTGGTTAATTTAGGATGACATTTTTTGTGTTTATTTGGGAGAAACCCCCCCCCCCACACACACATATTTGGCACAAATTTAGAAAACTTAGCAATTTTCAAAATTTGAATTTTTATGCCCTTAAATTAGAGAGTTATGTCACTCAAAATAGTTAATAAATAACATTTACCACATGTCTACTTTAGGGCATTAGAAGCCTTCAAAGTTTATCAGCAATTTCTCATTTTTCAAAACAAAAGTTATAAAATCATTCTTTTAAGGACAACATCACATTTGAAGTGACTTTGAGGGTACAATATGAAAGAAAAAAAACACCATTCTAACAACTGCACCTTGCAAAGTGCTCAACACCACATCCTAGAAGTCTAATAACCCTTGAAGTGCTTCAAAGGAACTAAGGCAATGTGGAAGAAAAGAATTAAAATTAAAAGTTTACTTTTTCCCATTAAAATGTTGCCATAGCCTCAAATTTTGCATTTTCACAAGGGTAACAGGAGAAATTGCACCTTACAATTTGTGTTGCAATTTCTCCTCAGTATAGGAATACCCCATATGGTGGAAAACAACTGTTTGGGCAAATAACAAGGAGCGCTATTTGTCTTTTTGAACTCAAAATTGGCAGGAATAGATAATGGACGCCATGTCGCATTTGCAGAGCTCCTGATGGACTTAAATAGTAAAAACATCTCACAAGAAACCCTTTTTTTTTTTAAACTACACCCCTAAAGAAATTTATCTAGTTGTATGGTAAGCACCTTGAACCCCCAGGTGCATTCACATAATTTTATAAGGTTTCACCGTAAAAATAAAAAAAAAGTTTTTACAAAAATGTTGCTTTATCCCCTCTTTTTTTTTTCATTTTTACAATAGTAACAATAGAGAATAACCTACTGTTTGGGCGCAGAGCAAGGCTTGGGAGGGGAGGAACAGTATATTGGCTGGAACAAATTGCGGACGCCATTCCCATTTGAAATGCTCCTGAAATGCCAATCTCAATTTTTCCTAGATTTCCTTAAGCAGTAATGCATGACTATATTCTTACATTCATGGTTTGCATGCTTTAGCATTTCAGAGTGCCATTGTCTTTTTTGTCATTATATATCATGTTCAGTTTGCACCTGTTCAGACTGCATTTTGGGAGTGTTGTCAGTCTTTTTGCCTACCCTGTTACATATGTCTCCATGCTCTATGACACGTTGTTTGTTCCTGCTACACAAATATTTTTTGCTTGAGTTAAAAAACTGAAGACATTGTGAGTGTGTGGTTGTCTTCTCTACCACCATACTTTGGGATAACTATACAGTCGGAGGAGCACCTTCAACATCGCTGAGGGCACATCAAAATTCTCTTCACTGCCATTTAAAGTTATTCGCTCTGCAAAAATCAAGACCTCATCAGGCAATATCGATTAAAAAATAAAAAATGATATTGTTCTTGAGAGATGAGGAGGCAAAAACAAATGGAAAAAAAATACGTTGGGAATGGGACAAAGTGTTGGAGAAGAGCGAGTTTATGCATAGTTTTGTAAAAAAATCCATATTTCATATCAATAAATGCAAAATGATTGCAAAATGATTGTGTGGCGCCCCTGACCTGGTCAGGCACCACTGAGTACTGCACCCATGCTGGGGACAGTACAATACAGGTAATCCAGAAGGCTGACCGAGGTGTGACTACACAGGCGCATAGTGATCAGGTCTCACACATGTACCTATGAGAGGACCCCTGGGGATCCCAGGAGGGGGAAAAGCCTTCACCTTCACTGGAATAGTGGAGGGGGCCAAAAGCCTCCATCTCCTCTCAAGGGGTGTGGTAAGAGAGCCTGGTTGCTAGGTGGCGTAGGCAAGAACAGGAGAGGAGGAGCAGTGAGCCGGTGCAGTGCAGATTCCAGGGAGCTCCGAGAGGAGCTGACCCCTTCCCCTGGAGCTGTTGCATTCTGACAGCGTCCGCGCAGTGGCTACCGACGGGGGAGAACGGTCACCTAGGAGTGCTACCTGAAACCCATCTCCAGCTAGAGAGAGAGCACAGAGTGGGAAGTAAGGAGACTGCTAGGGAGTACCAGGCCCAAACGGGCGGCAGATCCCGGAGCGGGGATAGATCCACCTTTCCTTGCTAAACCTGCCGGTGTGGGGCCCTCAAAGCCCACACCACAACACCTAAAAGCCGCAGCCACGTAGCCACAGTTAGGGCCCATAGCTCACAGGAGGCAAGCAGCTGGAGTGATCTGGCCCAGGCAACAAGCAAACGGCAAACGAAGGGGAGTGAGGCTTCAGCAACTTCCCTGGGTGACCCCCATAGGGACTAAAAGTCGGGGTTACCCCAAACCACCAAGGGCTAAGGAAGGCGAGTTGGTAGTCACCATCAGAAGTCAGCCTGAAGGATACCTGGTTCCAGCCTGGTTCATCCCAGCTACGCCCGGGTTACTCACCCTGCCATCAACTGTGAGTAAAACCCCTGAAAGACATCCTGCGTGTGTGGAGTTATTCTGCGCCTTGTGGTACTACGCACCTACACAGGGCCCTGGGGCTTGCCTCACTCTCAGGAGGCTATTCCAACTAACTGCACTCACCATCAGCCCCAGGCGTCCCCTAACCTGCAGTGGCGGTCCCCACTGACCGCAATACTGAGAGTGGCGTCACGACAAATAGAAGATTTCCCTACCAGTGACAAGATCCAGCCGAGTGGAGTCCCTGAAGGTAATGCACCGACACTGCACTTGTGGGGCTTCACATCTGGCGCCACGAACAGGATAAGGACTAGACCTGTCCAGACAGGTGACCATGTGCCTGGGCGGTCCGCTTGAAAAATTGGAAGCGCCGCCATATTGCCACCATGAAAAGCGCGCTGAAAAACAACAGCAGCCCGCGCTGGAAGAAGTTACCGCCCACGAAGAGGTGTGGCTACCCAGAGATCCCCTGCAGAGTTCTGACCTCGCTTGTGAAGAGAGCGGAAGCGTCCAGAGACGGCGGAACGGAAAAGAAGCCAGCAGCTTGTTGCTAGAGAAAATGGCGTCTGAATGCAGAGACCCAGAGCCAGGCTCCGCTGCCTGGTGGTGTCGGGAGCTCGCCGAGTTCTGCGATCAACTGGAGGCCAGGGTCGGAAGGCTGATCAGAGAGGGACGGACGGAGTTTCTGTGGATGACCGCGGCGGTTCAGGCCTATGAGGGGAGAGCCGCGCGCCGAGTGCCAGACCGGGCGGTGACGACTCAGACCCCGATGCTGCCACCGATGGGTGAGTCCAGTGATGCCCCTGCCAGCGCGAGTGCCCCGACCCCTGCTGCCACGTCCGCGGTCCCTGAAGAGGCGTCCGGCGCGGCGACGCTGAAGCAGGCCGCAGCCACGCCAGGTGCAGCCCGCCAAGCTCAGGCCGCCGCAGCGATGCCCTGCTCGGCCCACCAAGACCCGGTCCCTGCAGCAACGCCCAGTCCGGTCCGCAAAGATCCGGCTGCCACCGCGACCCTCATCCATGCCGCGGGTGTGACGCTGACCCAGGCCGCCGCCATGCTAGGCCCGGCCCGCCGAGACCCCACCGCAGCCGCAACGCTCGTCCGCGCCGCAAGTGAGACGCTGAACCAGGCCGCAGCCACGCCAGGTGCGGCCCGCCAAGCTCCGATCGCTGCAGCGACGCCCAGCCCAGCCTGCACCGATCCCATCGCGACAGCGACGCCGATCCAGGCCGCCGCCATGCCGGGCGCGGCCCGCCAAGATAAGATTGCATCACTATTTTCCCCGGCCTGCAAGGCCAGAGCAGACACCGCTCCCCAGTCCAAGGAGGTCCCTGCTAGGAAATCCCTGGTAGGTGAGGACCCCGCATACTGGCAGCTGAAGGCTGACATGGAGGCCAAGTTCCCACAGGAGATGGTGGATCAGTACATGCTCCCTCCGCACACCCCCAAGAGGATTCCGGCAACCTCTGCAGCAACTACGCCAAAGAGTCCCCCGCCTGGGCCTGCTGAAGAGCACCCATCCCCAGCACTGCCACCACCGGAGTGCTCAGAAGAACTAAGGGGGAGGGGAGGCCAGGAAGCTGAGGAGCTGACTCAGGAGCCACCAGCAGTGGATCCATGCCCAGAGCCGGAGATGTTGCCATATTCCCGCTGGGACGAGGAAGACCTAACACCGTCTGCTGAAGAAGATCTGCCCAAAAGCCTCACCTGGGAGCTTGTAAGCTGTACCTCACAGAATCCAGCCCGCAAGACACGGCGCCGCAGCAGGACCCAGTTTTTCCCTGCACCGCCATCCCCAGAGCAGAGAGAAGTCATGGCCCGAGACTTAGAAGAAAAACGGTCCCTAAGAAGAGCCAAAGCACAGGTCAGAGGACCCCTTTGTAGAGGAGTTGTGGAAGACTTTAACTTGAAGAGCGGATATGGCTTTATAGTGGCACCAGGTATGAAGGAGGGCATTTTTGTCAATAGACGAGACGTCAGAGCCCACTTGCCCAGAGGACATCCTGGAAGAAACCTGAGAATGGGAGACACAGTGCAGTTTACCATGCATCAAGGCGAAAGAGGCTGGTATGCGCTAGATGTAGCACCATGTCCTAAAGAAGAAGAGAGGAAAGACAGCGATAAAGAAAGAAAAGACCAAGGACCTACTGACGAGACTACCACAGATGAAGAAAAAGGTCAAGGAAACAGCAGGTGCCGCAGCCCTACAGGCCCAAGCCCTGGTGAGGAGGAGTCTGCATAAAGTTCATGTAAAGTAAAGCAAGTTACCAGTTTTGAAGTTTTTTGCAACGTTAAAGTTTAAGTATGTGCCCACATAAACTAATGTGAGAAATGAACCTTAAGGCTATGAACTGGCTATAGCCACAAACTCTCGCAGTGTAAATAGTTACACCAGAGGGCACCACCACCACCAGAGTCAGCCTGTTTAGGGGCTTGGCTCGTCTGCAACCAGGGAGCACGTCCGTATATAGGGCCTTGGCTTACCTGCAACCAGAGAGCATGCCTGTTTATGGGGCCTGGCTCTCCACCACAAAGAGGGTACCTGGTCAGCACCAACTGTGGAGGCCGCCTCTGGATCCTGCCAGAAGTGGCTGAAGGCGCGGCTTCACCAGGCCAGGTATGCCCTGAAGACCACCAGACCATGAAAGCCGCCTCTACATCCTGCCAGAAGTGGCTGAAGGCGCGGCCAACGTGAAAGGGTTTAGGGTGGGTTAACGGACTTGTGGGTGGAGGGTGGTGATGTATGGTACCTGGTGGTTTTAAATGTTTTACCATGTTTTAATGTTTTATGCATTTTAAAATGTTGTCTTGCAGCCCGAGGACGTGCTGGTGATAACTAAGGGGGAATGTGGCGCCCCTGACCTGGTCAGGCACCACTGAGTACTGCACCCATGCTGGGGACAGTACAATACAGGTAATCCAGAAGGCTGACCGAGGTGTGACTACACAGGCGCATAGTGATCAGGTCTCACACATGTACCTATGAGAGGACCCCTGGGGATCCCAGGAGGGGGAAAAGCCTTCACCTTCACTGGAATAGTGGAGGGGGCCAAAAGCCTCCATCTCCTCTCAAGGGGTGTGGTAAGAGAGCCTGGTTGCTAGGTGGCGTAGGCAAGAACAGGAGAGGAGGAGCAGTGAGCCGGTGCAGTGCAGATTCCAGGGAGCTCCGAGAGGAGCTGACCCCTTCCCCTGGAGCTGTTGCAGTCTGACAGCGTCCGCGCAGTGGCTACCGACGGGGGAGAACGGTCACCTAGGAGTGCTACCCGAAACCCATCTCCAGCTAGAGAGAGAGCACAGAGTGGGAAGTAAGGAGACTGCTAGGGAGTACCAGGCCCAAACGGGCGGCAGATCCCGGAGCGGGGATAGATCCACCTTTCCTTGCTAAACCTGCCGGTGTGGGGCCCTCAAAGCCCACACCACAACACCTAAAAGCCGCAGCCACGTAGCCACAGTTAGGGCCCATAGCTCACAGGAGGCAAGCAGCTGGAGTGATCTGGCCCAGGCAACAAGCAAACGGCAAACGAAGGGGAGTGAGGCTTCAGCAACTTCCCTGGGTGACCCCCATAGGGACTAAAAGTCGGGGTTACCCCAAACCACCAAGGGCTAAGGAAGGCGAGTTGGTAGTCACCATCAGAAGTCAGCCTGAAGGATACCTGGTTCCAGCCTGGTTCATCCCAGCTACGCCCGGGTTACTCACCCTGCCATCAACTGTGAGTAAAACCCCTGAAAGACATCCTGCGTGTGTGGAGTTATTCTGCGCCTTGTGGTACTACGCACCTACACAGGGCCCTGGGGCTTGCCTCACTCTCAGGAGGCTATTCCAACTAACTGCACTCACCATCAGCCCCAGGCGTCCCCTAACCTGCAGTGGCGGTCCCCACTGACCGCAATACTGAGAGTGGCGTCACGACAAATAGAAGATTTCCCTACCAGTGACAAGATCCAGCCGAGTGGAGTCCCTGAAGGTAATGCACCGACACTGCACTTGTGGGGCTTCACAATTGCAAACAACAAATGCCCTATATGATATAAAGACAATAAGGGCTCATTCACATGAGCGCATAACACTGCTGAGTGCTATCTAATTTTTTATTGGCTAGCACTATGACAAGTGTTATAGTATAAGGAAATGCAGATCTGTGAATTTAATTTCTCATGCTGATCCAACATGAGAAAACAATTGAAGCGTGCTGCGTTTGTCTACTCAAACTGGATCACGCTCACTCATACAAATCTATAGGTACATGTGAAACATTGGACTGTACTCAGAAGACATCTGAGAACAGTCCAATATACACCGAGACAGACAATGGGGAAGCTAGAGGAAATAAGTTCTCCATCTTCTCCGCACCAATGATCTGATTCTTTCATTCTTTCTGATTCTTTCATGTGAGAAAATTGAGGCACAGTGAATAAGACTCGGATCACACTCACAGCAGAATTTGAGCTGAGTGTCATCAGCATATCTCATCCATTGCTATATGCTTGTGTGTCCCCAGACTTAGGCATACTCTTGCTACCTCTTAAGTACTCCATGTACTGCTGAAGCTAAACCAATGAGATAACATCCGCTCTTGAGCTGCAAATGTGGTAAACTACTGCAAAACAGTTTATGAAACATGCATATGTCGCGGGCGGGGAGGGAGCCGTCGCTGCTGCGCTCTCGCTGGCGCTCGGGCCCGGCGCTGCTGCTGCTGCTCGGTGGCTCGAGCGGTGGACCGGATCCGGGGACTCGAGCGGCGCTCCTCGCCCGTGAGTGAAAGGGGGGTGATTTGATTTGGGGATTTGGTCCGTGACGCCACCCACGGTTTGTGGTGAGGTTGGGGCACCACCGCTGCTGTTGACGGGGATCCCGGGAGCGATGGCAGGGAGCAGCTGGGATGTTTCTCTCCCCTCATTGGGTAGGGGGGTTGGTGGTCCTGGGGCCCAGTGAGGTGTGACGGGGAGGTACGGTTGGTGAGGTGCAGGGTCGCGGGGGCAGCGCGGTGCCGGATGGCACGGTGGTATTCAGCCAAGAACAGATGCAGAGTCTCCGGTAAAACAAACGGCTGGATGGACGGGTCCCGCAGCCGGCTGCTGTGGTTTCTCCCGGACGGTTGGTGGTGGCTGCCTTTCCCTGCACCTTTTGTGTAACTTCGGTCCCGATGGCTTCCCACCGGTAACCTGCTCCCCAGCGTGGATATATGCCGGAGGAGCCCTTTTGCCCGCAGGCTCTGGCCCTGGGAATTCTAGCTGTGGCGGTAGCTGTATTTCCCTGTTGCTGTTTGGACGGTTGCCTTCAGTCGGGTCTTGGCTGTTTGGAAACCCCTGGGGTTCCGGTCACTAACGGATTTGACCTATTTAACGGCGACTCCAAGCCTGGTCGGGGTCCGTAGGCCCCGCCGGTTTGTGCTGGCTTCTCTTCGCTCCCCGGTTCGGTACCGGCGGGCGATCGCCTGTCCCCGGTCCTATGGTTCCGCGTCGATCTGCCTCTCCTGCAGACGGCCACCACCGTCTGCCAAGCTTGCTCTTGGTGCCCGGGCCACGTACCCGGACACGGTCAGTTTGCTCCTCTACTGCCATTTCACTCCTCTCTCTTTCACTTCCCTTACTCAACTCCATTCCTCACTCACTGAACTGCCTTCCTTTCCCGCCTCCAGGACTGTGAACTCCTCGGTGGGTGGGGCCAACCGCCTGGCTCCACCCCACCTGGTGTGGACATCAGCCCCTGGAGGGAGGCAACAAGGATTTGGTGTCTGGCTGATGTGCCTATCTCGGGCTGTGGGGTGTGTTGTTGCAGTACCTGTGACGACCTGGCTAGTCCAGGGCGCCACACATAAATCTAGTGTCACAAGGTAGTTACTGAAGCTTAAAAAATGTGCATATAAAGATGGATTTTTGAATCTGGAATCCTATTTTTTATGCTTAAGCACATCAAGGAACTTGAAGAGTGGCCCGATCTTTTTTAAACTCTTTTTTTTTTTTTAATTTTAGTGCACTACAACAGCAATATTTATAACATTAAAGGAATACAAACCCCCCACAAATTTACAAGTCCAACAAATATAAACAAATGACATATTGTAATACATCATGTTTGAAAAATTTAAAATGGTGAGAGAAATTAACTATTAAGAACCATTATCCAGTGATGAGCAGATTGATGTGTAGCCTATGGACTTCAAGTGAAATTAACCCCTTCACCCAGGGTGATTTTCATTTTTTTTGTTTTTGTTTTTTACTCCCCTTCTTCCGAGAGTCGTAACTTTTTTATTTTTCTGTCAATCTTGCCACATAAGAGCTTGATTTTTTTTGTGGGACAAGTTGTAAGAATTGTTGTTTAAATGAAACCATGTGTTTTACCATATAGTGTACTGGAAAACGGCAAACAAATTCCAAGTGCGGAAAAATTTGCAAAAAACTATTATTGCATGATTGTTTTTGGGGTATTTTATTCACCATGTTCAGTATCATAAAACTGATGTCTCAGTATGATGCCTCAGGTTGGTACGAGTTCATAGACATCAAACATGTATAATTTTACTTTTATCTAAGGGGTTTAAAATAAATCTGGTTTGCCCAAAAAAATTGGGGTTCTCATTTTTCAGGATATGGTGCTGTGATGGCTTATTTTTTGCATCTCGAGCTGATGTTTTTAACAGGAATGAATACTACTACTGGTAGGTTTCCCCCTCTCCCCTCCCCCCCTTTAAGGAAGCACCCACACTGTGGAGTTTACTGTCAACACAGACTAATCTACTTACTTTGGTTTACAGGTTCCTACATAAAGGGGAAAAACCAAATGTTGTTCTCTCCTCCTCTTGTCATTTTCACAAATTCTACATTTTCATCCTCAATGTGTTTATAACCACCAGGTAATTAGTATTTAACCCAGATACTCAATATTCCTATATATTTGTGTCCTTCTTAAGGGGTGCACGCGTGTAGGGTGCCTGCATGCGTGTGCCATATTTTGCAAACTGCCATCGTTGCTAAATGCCTGGCAGTTATTTCAATGGCAGTTAGTCAGGGCAGGAGGCAGGTAAACTACTCTTTGACACCGTCTGTTTCAACCATGACCATTATTTCTATCTCTATCATCCTATGTGTCTTTATGTTGTTGTAGTTATGGATTCACTGGCTTATTGTACCTAGGTTGAAGCCATGCTCAACGACCCCACTGTATACAAAAAACTGGATTTTGATCCTACTGAGATATTTTCTGCATTGATTATCCAATTGATTGATGAAGGTGTACATTTGAATTATATCACCAAGAAACAAAGGTATTATCTCATTGTACAACACCCTGTCACCCCGACTCTGCATGCTTTACCCAAAACACACAAGGGAATATCACCTCCCCCAATGAGACCAATAGTCTCAGGTATCGGCTCTTCTAATGAACACATGAGTGAATGGCTGGATTCAATACTGCATCCTTTAACCCATAAAACTCCAGGGTATATTAAAGATAGTATTGATATTCTTGATCAGATAAAATTTGGCAAACAAGCTTCAACTGGCTTAAGCTGGGGTCACACTAAACGACAGCGACAACGAGGTCGCTGTTACGTCACCATTTTCTGTGACGTAGCAGCGACCTTGTAAGTGGCTGTTATGATCGCTGCTTAGCTGTCAAACACAGCAGCCGAAGCAGCGATCATAACCGCGAGAGCAGGGAGCCGCGCACACTGCTTAGCGCTGGCTCCTTGCTCTCCTAGCTACAGTACACATCGGGTTAATTAACCCGATGTGTACTGCAGCGACATGTCACAGTGCAGAGAGCAGGGAGCCGCGCACACTGCTTAGCGCTGGCTCCTTGCTCTCCTAGCTACAGTACACATAGGGTTAATTAACCCGATGTGTACTGCAGCTACATGTACACAGAGCAGGAGCCGGTGTCGCGGGCGGGGAGGAGGGTGCCGGCACCGCGCTCACCCCTCTGCTCGGGTCCGGCTGCTGCTGCTCAGTGGTGGCTCGAGCGGTGGGCCGGATCCCGGGGGTTCTCGAGCGGCACTCCTCGCCCGTGAGTGAAAGGGGTATTTTGTTGGGGAGATTGTCCGTGACGCCACCCACGGTTGTGGTGATTTGTAGCACCACCGCTGCTCAATATGGGGATCCCGGGAGTGGTGATGCGGAGCAGCCAGGTGTTGTGTTGCCCCTCCGTGGGTAGGGGTTGGTGATCCCGGGGCCCGGTGATGGGGTGGAAGGGTGCAGGGCCTGGTGGGCGCAGGGACGCGGGGGCAGCGCCGTACCTTGTGGCACTGTGGTACTCACTCAGCCTGAGACGTTGACACAGTTTTACGGTAAACCACACGGCTGGAAAGACGGTTCCCACGGACGGCTGCACTTGCTCTCCCAGTAGGTAACGGTGATGTCCCTCTGACCTGCACCTGATGTTTCTAAGTTGGTAGCGATGGGTTCCCACCGGTAACCCGCTCCCCGGCTTGGATATGGGCCGGAGGAGCCCTACTTTGCCCGCAGATGCTGGCCCTGAGGAGCTGGTGCCCTGGCGGTGGCGGTGTTCCTCACTAATGGTTGGACGGTTGTCTTCAATCGGGACTTGGTTGTTGGGGGATCGACGTCCCCTTCACTGATGGATTCGGCAAATTATGGCGACTCCTAGCCTTGCCGGGGTCCGAGAGGCCCCTGCCCTGGTGCTGACTGTCCTTTGTATACTGCTCCAGACCGCCGGGCCACTACCCGTCCGCGGTCCTTCCAGCAACCTCCGAGCAGTCCCCCTCCAGACGATCACCGCTGTTGCTGACCTTGCTGACCTGTCCTGCACTTAGCTGGACTCACTTCAGGCCTTTCTACGCTCCCTTTTGTTCCTTTTCTTCTTTGCTCCACTACCACTTCACTTTCACTTAGCTCCTCACTCAAGCTCCCCCTGAGCTAATCTGCCTGGTTCTTCCCGCCTCCAGGGCTGTGTACTCCTCGGTGGGCGGAGCCAACCGCCTGGCCCACCCCCTGGTGTGAACATCAGCCCCTGGAGGAAGGCAACAAGGATTTTGGTAGCTTTGGTGTTCCTAACTGGGATGTAGGGTGTGGTGATGTGATGACCTGTGACCCCTGGCTTGCCCAGGGCGTCACATTCCCCCTTAGCAAAATGCAGACCGTCCGCGGGCTGCCCGTCCAACACCGGTTTTATTTTTCTGTAAATGTAAAAAGATAACATGTAAAGCATAACATCATCCCACAAAGGGAGGCACATTTCTTAAACGTTACTAAACGGTTTTACTGGTACGGTTTCCGCTCTCTCCCACCCAAGCAACCTGGCCCTGATGCTGCCCCTAAAGCCCAGGCAGCACCCCTTGACCCACAGTCCAGCACAAGTTACCCGAGCGGGATCTGTCCTTCCCCTCCAGAGGGTAGCCACCGGTTCCTTTGGTGGCTGGGCCCCAGCCTGCTCTGCTGAGGGCCCTCCCTCCAACCTGCCTCTCCGGAGGCGGCAACTGCGGGAAACGGTACGGTAAAACAACATATTTACAAGCCACTTAACGTTTGTGGTTGCCCTGCAAGTTCACGGGCTTGTCCATGGATAGTTCCCATGCTAAACTTTTTAAACGGTCCCCACGGGGACAACGGTGCCGGCTCCGGCCGGGTCAATCACAAAGAATCAGGTGAAGTACTCGGTAATCATCATTTTTCTTATCATTCTCAACAAACTTTCAAACACTTTTAAACATGAACTCACACAGACTTCCTGACCCCCCTCTTTAAAGGACAGTCTCCCTGTACCTAAGTGGGGGTCTACCTAGGTTGAAACGGGTGGACCTTCGGGGTCCGGTGTCAGTGGGGCTATGCAGTGGGGCAGAGGGAACAACCGGTTCCTCCTCTCTTCTATCGTGTGGGGCAGGCGGAGGCATAGGGGAGCTGGGTACAGGTTCATCCCTGGGCACTGGCACTGGTTCTGGCTCACGGTTGACCGCTTCCACCACTTCTTCATCCACAGGTTGTGGGAACAATATCACTGGAAAAATCACCGCGCCGTTCTGTGTAGGCCAGTCTGCTGGGAAGTCACCCATCACCGTGTGGATCACCTCTTTTGCCTTCTCCGCTGGTGGAGGAACTGGTACGTCAGCCGTTGCCCTCAGTGCTGGTGGGCACCTTTTCAGATGGTCCCGGGAAACCGTGGCCAAAGTGCCCCCTTGGTCACGACTGATCTGGTAGGCCTTCCCATCTTCCCACCCTGTGGGTTGTATGACGTATGGGATTGGTTCCCATTGATCATCCAGCTTGTGGGTCTTCCTCTTCCGCTTTAACACCACATCTCCTGGCTGGAAAGGGCCCGCAGACGCTTTCTGGTTGAATCGCTGCTCTTGCTGTTCTCGACTTCGACTTAGGTTCTTCTCCACATATTCCTGAATCTGCCGGTAATGTGTTTCCCATTCCCATTCAGCTGTCATAGGGAGTGCTTCCGGGGACTCCAACCCTATTTCCAGGTCCACCGGCAGGCGGCCGGGACGAGCCCTCATTAGGTATGCTGGGGTGCACTTTGTCGAGCTGGACGGGATATTGTTGTACATATCGACCAAGTCAGGTAGCTTCTCCGGCCACAGGTTCCGCTCTTCCAGCGGTAACGTCTTGAGGAGTCCCAGGACCAAGTGGTTCATCTTCTCACACATGCCGTTAGTCTGGGCATGGTAAGGGGTGGTCCGGATCTTCTTACAGCCGTACAACTGGCAAAACTCATGGAACACCTCCGCTTCAAAAGCCGGCCCTTGGTCAGTAAGCACCTTTTCTGGATATCCATGTGGGCGGCAGAAATAAGCCTGGAACGCTCGAGCAGCAGATCTGCCAGTTAGGTCCTTGACGGGGACAACCACCATGAATCTTGAATAGTGGTCTACGATGGTCAACGCGTAGGCGTACCCACTTCGGCTGGGGGTGAGCTTGACATGGTCTAGGGCGACCAGTTCCAGCGGCTGATGTGTGATGATTGGGTGCAGGGGTGCCCTCTGGCTGGTCTCGTCCTTCCTCCTCAGCGTGCAAGGGCCACACTCCCGGCACCAGGCTTCTACCGACTCCCGCATCCCGCTCCAGTAGAACCGCTCTCTCAACAGCATCTCCAGCTTTTTCCACCAGAAGTGCCCGGCACCATCATGGTATGCCCGCAAAACAGTAGCCACATCAGCTTGGGGAATAACCAACTGGCAGATTTTCTCTTGAGTCTTCGGGTTGATCAGCTCACGGTACAGCTTCCCTTGATGTAGATACAGCCGCTTCCGTTCTTTCCACAAGTGCTGGGCTTCAGCCGGGGCGGCAGGGTCTATCCCAACAGCACCTTGTTCCACCAGGGTCTTGACGAGGCGGACAGCCGGCGCCTGGTTTTGAGCTTCCTGCCACTCTTGACTGGGCCGTGGGTCCAAGTCCACCCGTTGTTGGTGTACCTGTATCCTCTCGGTTGAGGGCCGGTGAAATGCAGGCAACTCGATCTCCTCGAGGTCATCATCCTCGCACCCTTCTTCTGACAAATGGGGCATTCGGGAGAGTGCATCAGCATTAATGTTGACACGACCAGCACGGTACTTGATGGTGAAGTCATAGTTGGCTAGCCGGGCCACCCACCGCTGCTCCAACGCGCCCAACTTGGCCGTATCCAGGTGAGTCAACGGATTGTTGTCCGTGAAAGCGGTGAATTTTGCTGCGGCCAAGTAGTGACGGAATCTCTCCGTGATAGCCCATACCAATGCCAGAAGCTCGAGCTTGAAGAAGCTGTAATTCTCCGGATTCCTTTCAGTTGGCCGAAGCTTCCGGCTAGCATAAGCAATCACTTTCTCTTTCCCATCCTGGACCTGGGACAGGACTGCTCCTAGCCCCACATTGCTGGCGTCTGTGTAGAGGATGAACGGGCAGCCATAGTCGGGATACGCCAGGACCTCTTCTCCGGTCAAGGCCGCTTTCAGCTGGCAGAAGGATTCCTCATGCTTTTCTTCCCACACCAGTGGGGCTCCGATGGGTCTACCACCTTTGGTCTGTCCCACGAGGAGATCTTGCATGGGGGCAGCCATCTTCGTGTACCCTTTGATAAAGCGCCGGTAGTACCCCACCAGACCAAGAAACTGCCTTACTTCCCTCACGGTGGTTGGTCTTGGCCAGCCCTGGATGGCAGTGATCTTCCCAGGGTCAGGGGCAACACCTTCTGCACTCACCACATGCCCCAGGTACTGCACTCTGGGTTTCAGCAGGTGGCACTTAGAGGGCTTCAACTTCATCCAGTATTTGGCAAGGGACGCAAACACTTCGGCCAGGTGCTCCAGATGGGCTTCATACGTCTGGGAGTAAACAATCACATCATCCAAGTACAATAGGACGGTCTCGAAGTTTAGGTGTCCCAGACAGCACTCCATCAGCCGTTGGAAGGTTCCTGGGGCATTGCACAGCCCGAATGGCATACTATTAAACTCACAGAGCCCCATCGGGGTGGTGAAGGCGGTTTTCTCCCGATCTTCCGGGGCCACGGCCACTTGCCAGTACCCACTGGTGAGGTCAAGGGTAGAGAAGTAATTTGCAGTTCTCAGCGCGGCCAAAGACTCTTCAATCCGGGGCAGTGGGTAGGCATCTTTATGGGTTATCTGATTAATCTTCCGGTAGTCCACACACATCCGCATGGTACCATCCTTCTTCTTGACCAGTACCAATGGATATGGTGTTGAACCCCCTTGATCTGCCCGAAGTCCAGTGGGTGTTTGCTGAAAACCTTTTCGTACTCCCGCACCACCCTGTATACCCCTGCTTTGTAATGTGTAGGGGTATCATCAGTGCCCACGTGTAGCTGCTGGTGCCACTCACCTACCTCCCCTTGCAGCGGGGAAGTGCTGGTAGTAGGTGGGGAGACGGAGGGACTGGCTTCATGGATGGTGTGGGGATCTAGGGTGAGTAGTTTGGCAATGGTGGCATACCGGGGAAGCCTGACTTCTTCCTCCCCACAGTTCAACACCCTCACGGGCACTCTCCCCTTCTTCACGTCTACCACCCCTCGGGCGGCCATTACCATGGGCCAGTGCTCAGAGGGTATGGGCTCCATCATGGCAGGGTAGTCACGCCCCTGAGGCCCTACCGCTGCTCTACACCAGATCATCATCTCACTCCTAGGGGGCACAAGCAACGGGGCCACATCCATCACTCTCACTCCACCAATCTCTCCTCCTGTTGAATTTACATGCTGGCGGTACATCAAGGCTCGGATTTCTCGCTGCACAGCTCTCTGTCGGCTCCCCGCCGCCGTGGCGGCCAGCTGCTGCAGTAGGGCCAACACATCACCCATACAGTGCTCCATCACATTGGTTCCTAGCACTATCTTCGGGTTATGATCACTGGGTTCATTCATGATCACAATCATACCCTGGTGTTGCAGTTCAGCTTGCCCTACCGTCATAGCCACCTGTTTATACCCCACTTGGGTCAATGGGAGTCCATTGGCAGCAATTAGCGTTATACTAGTATCTGGGGGTGCCAGCTCGTCTATCCCCCAATACCGCTGGTACAACGTATATGGTATGGTAGTTACCTGGGATCCAGTGTCCAAGAGAGCCATCACCGGTATGCCATCCACAACCACGGGAATGATGGGTCGGGCCCCAATATACCGGTCCCGCCAGTCCGAAGGGCCACGGGGTTCTACTCCTGAGGGTTGGCCCGGGGCCCCAGGGGTTGCTCATTTAACGGGCACTCTCTGACGTAGTGCCCAGGCTTCCGGCACTTGTAGAAGATGGGAGGCCTGCTCCGCGGATTGTTATTACTTCTCTGCTGCATCCAGGGGACATCTTCAGGGCTGTCGGCAAGCTGTATCGGTGTTGAAGGCTGAGATCTGGTCAACGGTTGGAGTGCAGCAAGAATCTTGGCGAGGTCTCCGTCCATGCGATGGACCTGGGCAGCCAGTTCCTCCATAGTGCTGCTTGGGGCTGCAGGCGTTGGAGAGGTCGGTAGAGCAGGGGCCACCACCACGGGAGCTGTCTCGATGGGCCACGGGGCTGGCTCCAGGGCTTCTGAGGCTGGGGGCTGTAGTGCTTTAATGGCCCGTTCCTTTAACACAGCAAAGTCCACATCAGGGTGTTCCAGGGCTCACAGCCGGAGTTGTTTACGATCCTCAGGGGACCTCATCCCCTGCGCAAATTGCTCTACTAACATCTTGTTGCTATCCGCCTCATTAATAGGATTCACCCGCTTCAGCGTGCGGAGGGCGGTTTGCAGACGTAAAGCATAGTCCCGAATGCTATCCACAGCCCGTTGCCGGCACTGGTAAAACTGCATCCTCAGCTCAGCTTCAGTCCGGGTCTCGAAGGCAGTCTGTAGCTTCTCAAAGATGGTGGCTACAGAGAGCCGGTCCCCCTCGGCCCAGGTCTCCGCTTCCTGCTCAGCCGCACCGGTTAACTGGCCTAGCACTATCGCTGCACATTGCTTATCAGTCAGGGGGTACAGCTCTAGCAACGGGTTAAGCTTTTTCCGGAAGGCCTGTAAGGCATCCGGTTTCCCGTCATACTGCGGTATCCAGGCAGCTCCGGGCGCATAGGGCAAGGAGAACGACATGACCTGAGCGAGCGCGGGGGCCGCGGCACCTCCCGCCAGTGCGGCCGGGACCTGGGCAGGCCCATTCCCATCCGCGGGTGCCACTGCGGCTGCGACCACCGCTCCTCCAGCGGCTCCGTCGGACGCAGACATCTTGTTTCCGTCCCCCTTAGCTTCTTTCCGGCCACTCCTCTATTGGGGCGGAGTTTTGGCCTTCGCGCCTCTGCTACTCAAGAAGACGCTCGAGCGGGAACTTTTCGCGCCAAAGATGGCGACTTCTGGAAATTTTCAGCCGGATACCTCCGGCGGTCACAAGGCGCACCTCTACCCAACGGCAGAGCGGTAAGATCCTGTTCGTGACGCCAAGTTGTCGCGGGCGGGGAGGAGGGTGCCGGCACCGCGCTCACCCCTCTGCTCGGGTCCGGCTGCTGCTGCTCAGTGGTGGCTCGAGCGGTGGGCCGGATCCCGGGGGTTCTCGAGCGGCACTCCTCGCCCGTGAGTGAAAGGGGTATTTTGTTGGGGAGATTGTCCGTGACGCCACCCACGGTTGTGGTGATTTGTAGCACCACCGCTGCTCAATATGGGGATCCCGGGAGTGGTGATGCGGAGCAGCCAGGTGTTGTGTTGCCCCTCCGTGGGTAGGGGTTGGTGATCCCGGGGCCCGGTGATGGGGTGGAAGGGTGCAGGGCCTGGTGGGCGCAGGGATGCGGGGGCAGCGCCGTGCCTTGCGGCACTGTGGTACTCACTCAGCCTGAGACATTGACACAGTTTTACGGTAAACCACACGGCTGGAAAGACGGTTCCCACGGACGGCTGCACTTGCTCTCCCAGTAGGTAACGTTGATGTCCCTCTGACCTGCACCTGATGTTTCTAAGTTGGTAGCGATGGGTTCCCACCGGTAACCCGCTCCCCGGCTTGGATATGGGCCGGAGGAGCCCTACTTTGCCCGCAGACGCTGGCCCTGAGGAGCTGGTGCCCTGGTGGTGGCGGTGTTCCTCACTAATGGTTGGACGGTTGTCTTCAATCGGGACTTGGTTGTTGGGGGATCGACGTCCCCTTCACTGACGGATTCGGCAAATTATGGCGACTCCTAGCCTTGCCGGGGTGCGAGAGGCCCCTGCCCTGGTGCTGACTGTCCTTTGTATACTGCTCCAGACCGCCGGGCCACTACCCGTCCGCGGTCCTTCCAGCAACCTCCGAGCAGTCCCCCTCCAGACGATTACCGCTGTTGCTGACCTGTCCTGCACTTAGCTGGACTCACTTCAGGCCTTTCTACGCTCCCTTTTGTTCCTTTTCTTCTTTGCTCCACTACCACTTCACTTTCACTTAGCTCCTCACTCAAGCTCCCCCTGAGCTAATCTGCCTGGTTCTTCCCACCTCCAGGGCTGTGTACTCCTCGGTGGGCGGAGCCAACCGCCTGGCCCACCCCCTGGTGTGAACATCAGCCCCTGGAGGAAGGCAACAAGGATTTTGGTAGCTTTGGTGTTCCTAACTGGGATGTAGGGTGTGGTGGTGTGATGACCTGTGACCCCTGGCTTGCCCAGGGCGTCACACCGGCACTAGCAGCGAGAGCGGCGGAGGCTGGTAATGAAGGTAAATATCGGGTAACCAGGGAAAGGTCTTCCCTTGGTTACCCGATGTTTACAGTGGTTACAGCTTTCCGCAGCTGCCAGATGACGGCTCCTGCTCCCTGCTCGCTTCATTTTGTCGCTCTCTCGCTGTCACACACAGCGATCTGTGCGTCACAGCGGGAGAGCGACGACGAAAAAATGAAGCAGGACATTCAGCAACGAGCAACGACCTCAAAGCAGGGGCCAGCTCGTTGCTGGATGTCACACACAGTGACAGCGACGGGACGTCGCTGCAACGTCACAGAAAATGGTGACGTAGCAGCGACGTCGTTGTCGTCGTCGCTGTGTGTGACACCACCTTTAGTTGCGATGTCATATCACTGTATATATGATTCCTCTACCATTCCTCTATCTGTAGTAGCTATACAAGCTTTGCATTTTCATTTGAATAAACACAGCTCCTATTCTTTAGCGTTTCAAAATTATATCATCCAAGTTGCGCAATTTTTGATGGAGCATAATTTTTTTGTGTTTAATAAACAATTTTACTTACAGCACCATGGAGTTTCTGTGGGTGCTAAATTTTCGCCTTCAATTGCGAATTTGATTATGGCTCATTGAGAGGAAAAATACTTATATTGCATTAATAACCCTTACTGTAAATTCATCCACTGGTACGGTAGATTTATCGATGATCAGTTATTCATTTGGAATGGTCCTATCTCATTAATTCCGGAGTTTATGAATTATTTAAACAATAATCAATTAAATCTAAAATTCACTCATTTTTGTGATAATAATAAAATTAATTTTTTGGATTTAACTTTCACAGGTATGCCAAACTAGATTATATCTACTTGTATTTATCGTAAACCACTGGCCGGCAATACAATGTTACATGCTAAGAGCAGTCATCCTAATCATACGATCAAAGTTGTACCAGTGGGTGAATTTACTAGGGTTTTGCGAAATTGCAGTGAGCACTCTGTATATAGCAATGAAGTCAGATCAGCTGAATCCAGATTAAGTGCAAGGGGTTATCCGTCTTGGACACTTCAGAGAGCACGTAAAATAGTAGAAAACAAAAAACGCGATCATTTAATAGATTTTTCAAACAAAATTTCTAAACGGAAAAATAACAAGAATAATAATACGGAATTGCATAATAAAGTAGTGCTATATTTACAATTTAGCACACAATTTAATCACATCAAAAATATTATCAAACGTTATTTACCCGTTTTAAATGAGGACCCTGTTCTTGCAACCATACTGCAATCAGGTTGCAATATGGCTGCCAAAAAAGCACCTTTACTGGGTAACATTCTTTCACCTAGTTTTTTTGTAAAAAATAAACCTGTTTCCACTTGGCTTGAACACAAGGGATTTTTTAGGTGCGGCACCTCACGATGTCGCACATGTGAATTTGCCTTACCTTGTAGCTCATTTTCTAATACTGGTGAGACTGCTACATATCCTATTTCTAGGTACATTAATTGTAATACCACTAATGTGGTTTACTGCATTAAATGCACCAGCTGCAACTTACTTTATATTGGCTGTACAGTGAGAAAGCTCAAGGTGCGTTTTAATGAACATATCCGGGATATTTATAATTGTAAGGCCACTGTCATTCCAGCCAGAAATTTCTCATCGGCATCCAGACATTTTATTTCACATCACAATTGCAATACTGACTCCTTGTGTGTTTTTGGTTTAGAAAAAAGTTAAAATTTCTCCTCATGGTGGAGATATCCAACATCAGGTTCTCACACGTGAGGCCTTTTGGATATTTCATTTGGGAAGTAGAATACCCAATGGTCTTAATCTGAGACGAGATGTCATGTTCCATTATTAAATCTTGGTAGATAATGCTTGCATGTACATTTCGATTGAAAGAGTGTTTATGTGAAATTTTTAATAACAAAAATGTTTTTCTTTTCTTTTGTATATAAATTTTTTTTTTTTCACTCATTCTTGGATTTTTGTACTATGTGTTTGTATGTTATCTACCCCATGCTGGCACATGTGCTTTCTGATTAAACTCACCCCTCCCATTGGTAGGAGTGAGTTTAAATACTTGTGAGTAACATATGCTCACTCAGGCTTGACAAAGAACGCAGGCAGCGTTCAAAACACGTAGCTTTATGCCGCTTATGGGCTCCCTATTTTTGTCCTTGTCATCACATTAATTTTGACGTCCTTCTATAAAATTTTTCAATAGTTTTACTACAACTCCGGAAGCTGGATTTTTTCTTCTACTATTGGACCCTTGCACTGCCAGAATGTTATCCGTGCATGCCGGAACTTGCCCTAGTTGAGCTGGATCACCTTCCTTCTTTCTCTATGTACCTTTACTGCCCACTATCACCGCCCTGTCCCCCCTCCATCCCCACTCATCCACATCAGCCCCTCTCTCCTCGCCTCTCTTATGTACGGCTCCCAGGCTCTTTTCACCTATCTGAATAATCTCAATCAATCACGCTCCAGGGTCTTACACAAAAAGCCATGCCATAAGTCCAAAAACCAACTGATCTTTCTCCTTCTACTCCTACTTTTTTCAGGTGATATCTCACCTAATCCCGGTCCACCCCATGCTAACTTTACCTCCTCCCCCACCTCCCATAGAAACCTGATAATCTTATTAACATTAGTTGAACACCCTCACTTCCCTCTTTTAATTTTGCTCTCTGGAATCCATGGTCCATATGTAACAAGCTTCCTTACATCCACAACTACTTTCTCAATAACTCTCTTAACCTACTAGCCCTCACTGAAACCTGGATTCAGGATTCTGACACTGCTTCCCCTGCTGCTATCTCTCACGGTGGTTTACACTTTTCCCATTCACCAAGACCTGAAAACAGACATGGTGGTGGAGTCGGTTTACTCCTGTCTCCACAATGCACTTTCCAGGTCATCCCTCCAGCTCCATCACTCTCATTCCCATCCTTTGAGGTCCACACCATCAGGCTCTTCCACCCCCTCTCCCTCAGTGGTGGTCATATACCATCAACCAGGCTCACCCACCCAGTTTCTTGACTTTTCAGCCTGGCTGCCGCACTTCATGTCCTCAGAATTACCAACCCTTATCCTAGGAGACTTTAACATCCCGATGAACAGCCCCTCCTCCCCATCTGCATCCCAGCTTCTATCTGTCACCACCTCCCTTGGCCTCTCACAGCTCTCATCCTCTGAGACACATAAAGATGGTAACACCCTTGACCTGGTCTTTATTCGCCTCTGCTCAATCTCTGACTTTGAGAACTCACCTCTTCCCCTCTCTGACCACAACATCCTCTCCTTCAAGCTCACAAACCCTCGCCCACCCCTGCACACTCCCACCTATCACACATTGAGAAAACTACAGGCCATTGACTCTCAAACACTTACAGACTCTCTACACTCATCACTATCCCCTATCGCCTCACTTTCCTGTCTTGATCTGGCTGTAAAGCACTACAATGACACACTCAGGAGTACCTTCACTTTCAGAAAGACCAAACACAGTGTAAAACAGCCCTGGCTCACATTCCAAACTCTATTTCTTCAGCGATGCTCCAGGAGTGCTGAACGCCTATGGAGGAAAACCCGCACACCAGAAAACTTCATCCACTACAAGTTCATGTTAAGGAACTACAACTCTTCCCTTCCCCTTGGCAAACAGACCTTCTTCACCACCCTTATTTCCTCACTAGCCAAAAATCCAAAAAAGCTCTTTGACACCTTTCACTCCCTCCTCAGTCCCAAAGTACAGACCCCCATCACAGCCCTTCATATAATGACCTGGCCTCGTATTTCACAGAGAAAATAGAAAACATCCGCCGAGAGATCAGCTCCCAGCCACCAAGCATTGTGAATCCCATCCCTCCCCACATCCCATCCAGTTCACTTTCCACATTTGACCCAGTCACAGAGGAGGAAGTCTCCAGGCTCCTATCCTCTTCTCGTCATACCACTTGCCCTACTGATCCCTTCCCCTCACCTCTACTCCAGTCCCTCTCTCCGGTTGTCACCACTCACCTAACTAAAATCTTCAATCTCTCTCTCTCTTCTGGTATCTTCCCTTCCTCCCTCAAGCACTCTATCATTACTCCATTATTAAAAAAAACCTTCCCTTGATCCGTCCTGCACAAGCAACTACAGACCAGTCTCCAATCTCCCCTTCATCTCCAGACTTGGAGCGCCTGGTCTACTCTCGCCTCACCCGCTACCTTTCTACTCACTCTCTTCTAGATCCTTTACAGTCTGGCTTCCGCCCTTTACACTCAACAGAAACTGCCCTTGTCAAAGCGACCAATGACCTATTGACAGCAAAACGTAACGGTGACCACTCTCTACTTATCCTCCTTGACCTTTCTGCCGCCTTGGACACTGTTGGCCACCATCTCCTTCTCTCGATGCTCCATTCTATTGGCCTACAGGACACTGTTCTTTCCTGGTTCTCTTCCTATCTTTCTGGCCGTTCATTCAGTGTATCATTTGCTGTCTCAACAGCTTCTCCTCTTCCTCTCACTGTTGGGGTCCCTCAAGGTTCAGTCCTTGGCCCTCTTCTTCTCTCCCTCTACACTGCCCCAATTGGAATGACCATCAGCAGATTTGGCTTTCAGTACCATCTTTATGCTGATGACACACAGCTATACACCTCCTCCCCTGAGCTCACCCCCGCTGTACTACAGAACACAAGCGACTGCCTGACTGCAGTTTGCAATATCATGTCTGCTTTCTATCTGAAACTTAACCTTTCAAAAACTGAACTTCTTTTTCCGCCGTCCTCCAACCTTCCTAAACCTGACATCTCCCTCTCTGTGTGTGGCACCACAATAACTCCTAGGCAGCAAGCCCTCTGTCTGGGTGTTATACTTGACACTGATCTCTCCTTCACCTCCCACATACAATCTCTTGCCCGCTCCTGCCGCTTGCACCTCAAGAACATCTCTAGAATCTGCCCCTTCCTCACAATGGAAATGCCAAATACCCTCACTGTGGCCCTGATCCACTCTCGCCTTGACTACTGTAACTCTCTATTAATTGGTCTCATCCTAACTAGACTCTCTCCTCTACAGTCCATCCTTAATACAGCAGCAAGGGTCACCTACCTGGCTAACCGCTATTCGGATGCCTCTGCTCTGTGCCAGTCATTGCACTGGCTGCCCATATATCATAGGATCCAATTCAAATTGCTTGTTCTCACCCACAAAGCTCTCCACAGTGCGGCACCCCCCTACATCTCCACCCTCCTCTCTGTCTATCACCCCACCCGTTCTCTACGCTCTGCAAATGACTTTCGACTAACATCCACACAAATTCGAACCTCCCACTCCCAGATCCAAGACTTCTTCCGAGCTGCACCAACCCTCTGGAATGCTCTACCCCAAGAAGTTAGGACAAATCCCAACTTACTCAGCTTCAGACGCACCCTAAAGACGCATATTTTTAGGGTGGCCGATCACACTCCCTAATCAGATTCGATTCACATAGTCTCTCTACAACTTCTCGCAACATAACTCCACATCAAACTCCATGGCACCCAAATGCATCTCAAGGCTCTGGCCCACTGGTCCAGGAAACCATTATCTATCCCCCATTTCTGTGAGATGGCTGGATTGTCATTGTAAATAAGCACTTGTACCTTGCCCCCCCATATCTCATTGTAGATTGTAAGCTCTCACGAGCAGGGTTGTCTTTTTTTCCCTCTAAATATTGTATTTTATATAACTGTTACTTGTTTGTATATGATCCTCCTGAATTGTAAAGCGCTGCGGAATATGTTGGCGCTATAGAAATAAAGATTATTATTATTATTATCAGTATACCTGCATTCATTCCTGTCATTTTGTATTCCTAACAGGTCCCAAGTCTCCCCTTCTGTCCCTAAGTTCCTCACCAGGATCCTCTCAACAATACCTCCACGCTGAGGTTTTTTGTTTTTATCTATAATTTTAAACCTTGTGTTTTATGTTAAATTATTATACAATAAAACAGTATACATTTTACTAATTCCCTGCTGTGTCTCCATATTTGTATACCTAAATTTAGGTCTACCCATTCACTCCCTTTTCCCACTCATCCAGTTAGCGTGGTAGTTTTTCAATTTTTTCAGTTTTTTTTCTGTGAAATCTTCCAGAGCTTTTAGATTATCCATAATACCCTGTTTCAGTGTTAGATAAACACCATCATTTTTATATAGTTCCAAAGATTCACAGATTTTTTTTCTCCAATTTTATGATTTTCTCATTTTCATACTCTATGAGAAGCTTCATGAGATTCATGGAGCACTGTGTCAGTATTTTGTCCCATTTAGTTTGAAAAACTTCATCAACGGTGACTGTACACTGTTTCCTTAAACAAAAACCCCTTGGTATCATAGTGTTTTCTACATATTTTTTAAACATGCTATTGTCCCACCAAGTTCTCAAACAGCTTGCCATATATCTTTCCAATTCAGCCATTTGATTCTGCAACTCACTTTTTTCACCAGCTGAAATTCCATTGTTGGAAAAAATTGTAGCTGCTTTATCCGTCCTGATTTGGCTATTTAAACTTAAAAAAGAGGGATCCTTGAATACTGTTGCCATAATGGCCAAATGATGGTCAAATAAACTTACTATCCGTATTTGAAAAAAATTATGAAAATATCCACGTATATCTTGAATGAAAAATCTTCAACTTGATATCATACCAGGGAGCAAGACTTCGAGAACGTAAAAACTTGTGCAACTCACTTTTTTCACCAGCTGAAATTCCATTGTTGGAAAAAAATGTAGTTGCTTTATCCATCCTGGTTTGGCTATTTAAATTTATAGTTTCATAGTTTTTTAGTTTTTAAGGTTGAAGGGAGACTCTAAGTCTATCTAGTTCAACCTGTAGCCTAACATGTTGATCCAGAGGAAGGCAAAAAAACCCCAATGTGTCAAATAAGCTCCAAATGGGGAAAAAAATTCCTTCCTGACTCCACATACGGCAATCAGACTAGTTCCCTGGATCAACACCCTGTCATAAAATCTAATATACATAACTGGTAATATTAAATTTTTCAAGAAAGGCATCCAGGCTCTGCTTAAATGTTAGTAGTGAATCACTCATTACAACATCATATGGCAGAGAGCTCCATAGTCTCACTGCTCGTACAGTAAAGAATCCTCATCTGTGATTATGATTAAACATTCTTTCCTCAAGACTTAGTGGATGCCCCCTGTTCCAGTCGCAGGCCTAGGTGTAAAGAGATCTTTGGAAAGGTCTCTGTACTGTCCCCTCATATATTTATACATTGTGATTAGATCCCCCTAAGCCTTTGTTTTTCCTAACTAACTAACCCCAAGTTTAATAACCTGTCTTGGTATTGCAGCCCCCCCCATTCCTCTAATAATCTAGGTCGCTCTTCTATCTACCTGTAAGATTATGCTATTTATAACCTTCTATACTTTTGCTAACAAGAAATGCATCCATTCCTCTCTTAAATTCATTCAGTGAGTTGGCCATCACTACTTCCTCAGGAAGAGAGTTCCAGAGCCTCACTGCTCTTACCGTGAAGAACCCTCTTCTATGCTGATGTAGGAATTTTCTTTCCTCCAATCGAAAAGAATGCCCCCTTGTTCTTGTCATAGTCCTTGGTACAAACAGATCATGGGAGAGATCTCTATATGGCCCTCTGATATATTTGTACATATTTATTAGGTCTCCCCTAAGTCTTCTCTTTTCTAGAGTAAATAGACCTAATTTTGATAACCTTTCCGTGTATTGTAATGCACCCATTCCATTTATTATTTTAGTAGCCCGCCTCTGAACCCTTTCAAGTTCAGTAATGTCTTTCTTCAGCACCGGCGCCCAAAATTGCACACAATACTCCAAGTGTGGTCTGACTAGTGATTTGTACAGAGGGAGAATGATGTTTTCATCTCGTGCCCCCAGACCTCTTCTAATGCATCCCATCACCCTATTTGCTTTGGTGGCTGCTGCCTGACACTGGGCACTCCAATTTAGATTCTTATTCACTAAGATGCCTAAGTCTTTTTCCATGTCTGATTTCCCCAGCAGTTTCCCATTTAGTAAGTAATCGTAGCATCTGTTTCTCCTTCCCATGTGCATAACCTTACACTTATCTGTGTTAAACCTCATTTGCCATTTTTCAGCCCAATTCTCCAATTTACTCAAATCCATCTGTAGTTGCAAACTGTCCTCCTTTGTGTTAACTACCTTACATAGTTTTGTATCATCTGCAAATACTGATATTTTACTCTGTAAACCATCCACCAGATCATTAATAAATATATTAAATAGTAGGGGGCCCAATACAGACCCCTGTGGCACCCCACTAGTAACCCTGGCCCAATCTGAGTATGCACCATTAATAACCACTCTTTGTTTTCTACCACTAAGCCAGCTACCTACCCATCTACACACATTTTCCCCGAGCCCAAGCTTTCTCATTTTACTTAGCAGTCTTTTATGTGGGACAGTGTCAAATGCTTTACCGAAGTCGAGATAAATGACATCCAATGATTCTCCTCGGTCCATGTGAGAGCTTACATCCTCATAGAAGCTGATCAGGTTAGTTTGACAGGAGCGATCCTTCATAAATCCATGTTGATATGGAGTTAAACAGTTATTAACATTGAGACATTCCATAATAGTATCCCTTAAAAACCCTTCAAACATTTTACCCACAACAGATGTTAAGCTTACCGGCCTATAGTTTCCAGGTTCCCTTTTGCACCCTTTTTTGAATATTGGTACCACATTTGCTAGCCGCCAATCCAGTGGAACAGACCCAGTTTCTATAGAGTCTTTAAATAAAAGGAATAGAGGCCTGTCTATCACATTACTTAACTCCCTTAATACCCGAGGGTGAATGCCATCAGGGCCTGGTGATTTGTCAATTTTAATGTTACTAAGTCGGTTCTGCACTTCTTCCTGGGTTAGGCAGGTCATACTTAATGGGGCATTTACATGATCACTCTGCATTTCCCCTGGCATATGCTTTTCCTGTGTGAACACAGTTGAGAAAAAAGTATTTAAAACATTTGCTTTTCCCACATCGCTTTCTATGATTTTACCCTCATTATTCTTTAAAGGGCCAACACACCATCAATTTTAATCTTTTTTCTGTTTATATAATTAAAGAATAGTTTGGGATTTGCTTTGCTTTCCTTAGCAATGAGTCTCTCAGTTTCTACTTTTGCTAAATATATTTGTTTTTTACACATTTTATTTTTTTCTCTATATATTTTTAATGCTTCCTCGCTGCCTTCTTGTTTTAGCTTTTTAAATGCCTTTTTCTTATTATTCATTGCCCCTTTTACATCCTTATTTAGCCACATTGGTTTTCTCCTGTTCCTAGCCCTTTTATTTCTGTATGGTATGGCTAGCTCGCAGTGGGTGTTTAATACCGATTTAAACATTTCCCACTTATTTTCTGGGCTCCCATTTTTGAGGACATTGTCCCAATCAATTTGGCGAAGGTCTTCTCTAAGCTGATCAAACTTTGCTTTGCTGAAATTCAGCATTTTTGTAACCCCCCTCCAAGGCACCTTACTGAAGGACAAGTGGAATTGTATTATATTGTGGTCACTATTCCCTAGGTGCCCATCCACTCGTACGTCTGTTATTCTATCTGGCCTGTTGCTTAAAATTAAGTCCAGAAGGGCTTCCCCTCTAGTTGAGCCTGGCACAAGTTGGGACAGATAATTATCCTTAGTTACTGACAGAAACCGGTTTCCTTTCTGAGATACGCAGGTTTCAGTTTCCCAGTCTATATCGGGGTAATTGAAGTCCCCCATAATAATCACCTCATTGTGATTTGCTGCTTTGTCTATTTGTTTCAATAATATATTTTCAGTAGTTTCTGTTATATTTGGTGGCTTATAACAAACCCCTATGAGGATTTTATTAGTTTTCCCTCCTTGTATCTCCACCCATAGAGACTCCACCTCTTCATTTCCCTCTTGAATATCTTCTCTTAGTCTGGGCTTTAAACTGGACTTTATATATAGACAGACTCCACCCCCTTTCCTTTTTTTACGATCCCTCCTAAACAATTCATATCCTTGCAGGTTAGCCGCCCAGTCATAACTATCATCTAACCATGTCTCAGTTATTCCTACTATGTCGTATTTCTCCTCATACATTACCAGCTCCAGTTCCTCCATCTTATTGGTCAGGCTTCTTGCATTGGTCAGCATGCAGGAAAGAAGTTTTGCTCCCCTTTTCTTAGCTTCCTTCTGATTACCCTGTCTTGGGTCCTCTTTACGGCATCTAGTATCCTTGATTAGTTTGTCCTTCTGTTGCATGTTCTTGTCTGCTGTTTTTTCTCCCATCCCCTCTTTTCTCCCCTAAAAAAGAGGGATCCTTGAATACTGTTGCCATAATGGCTAAGTGATGGTCAAATAAACTTACTATCCGTATTTGAAAACAATTATGAAAATATACACGTATATCTTGAATGAAAAATCTTCAACTTGATATCATACCAGGGAGCAAGACTTCGAGAACGTAAAAACTTGTGTGCAGTCGAAGGAGTCAAATCAACTCACCTGTTCAATCCTGACGTGGGTCATTGTTCCAGGGCGGTGCACGGAGGGAAAGACTTCTATTAGTGGGAAAACATAGTGCAACTGAATTCTCAATAGATTATTTATATTCAACATTTTAAGTTACTAGTTCATTTACAAATCTAGAGGCTTCCGCAAAGTTTGTAAACCCCCCCCCCCAGAAAAACAATAAAGGGTACATTAGATCAGTTTTGATGTTCATACCATATGGGACTCTAGTACATAGATTAGAATCCACCATGCTTCCTTATTATACAGCATCCGCATTCTATCTCCACCTCTCACTGAAAGTGAGACATGTTCCAGTGCTGTCACCTTTAAAGTGCTGGTATCACCTGAATGCCGATTTATAAAGTGACGAGATGCTCCTGATGGACTACGTGAATTAACATTAGATATGTCATATACATGCTCTGTAGGTCCGGGTTCGCGGAGCCTTACCAAACAAATGCTAAGTTTGCCAAACCAAACGCCGAACCTTTTCAAACCCCATTGGATTCAATTGGAGGACAAACCTAAGGCAGAGAAAACACCTTTACGAGGATTGAAAAGTTTCCAAAACAGCAAAAATATGTTTTACAGTGCAGCCCCACTGTTTTGACATGGCAATTAGCTTCCTAGGCTATTGACATAAGAAATATTAAGGTGGATGAGTGACAGCTGTAGGTCTGATGCTCCCATACCCCTGCAAGTACAGACAAGACATTACTTAGAGACCCATCTTGGAGTCTTGATATTTAAAAACATTTCAGACACACAGCAGGACAGTGGCATCAATTGCTCCCTCCCTCCTCCAGTTTCCCATAGTGCCCTTGCACATCAGGGAGGTATGGTCCATGTAACACACAGGATGTGGACTGGAATTTAAAATTTAAAAATAAAAATGGGGATGAGCGACAGGATTAGGCATCTTGCTCCCACACCACTGCCAGTACAGACAAGACAAAGCTTGGAAACCCATCTTGGAGTCTTGAGATATAAAACCATTTCAGACAGAAAGCAGACAGTGGCATCAATTGTGCTCTCCATTTCTGCATAGTGATTTTGCACAGCAGGGAGGTATGGTCTATGCAACACACAGGATGTGGCCTGGCATTTCAATTTTAAAAATCAAGAGGTGCATGAGTGACAGGATTAGGCCTCTTGCTCCCACACTCCAGCCAGTACAGACAAGACACAAGTTTGAGATCTTACTTGGAGTCTCAACATTTCCAAAAATTAAGGTCAAAGAACAGGAAAAGTGGCATCAATTGGCACAGAATACAATAAGTCCAATGACGCAACATGGATGCGTGTTACCGGCCTTGTAAGATGCCTGAACCAGCATTTGTATTTACCAGAGACAGCAATATGACAGACAGGCATAGGCCTCTTGTTCCCAGAACCCTGGAACTACACCTTCACCTAGTCTGCACAGTCTGGGACTGGGGTGGCAAAGTCATTGAACATCCACGACTTTTTCATCTTTATGAAAGCTAGGTGCTGTAAACTTTCAGGGACACCCGGATGCGCTTATTCATGAATACACTACCAGCAGCACTGAAGACACATTCTAAGGCAATGCTGGTTGCCGGGCAGGCCAAAACTTCCAAGGTGTGACTAGCAAGCTTAGGCTACTCTTCCATTTTTGAAGACCAAAATGCAAAAGGTTCCCCCCTTATGGCATCAATATTGAGCTCTAGATACTCCTTCAGTAATTCACTATGTGTCAGACTTCTGTTATGTTCTGCTGGTGCATGTGATGGTCAAAAAAATGTGTGCAAACCTCATGCAAATTGCTTTTCCACTTATTTTGCTGCTGCTGCTAATGTTTCTGCGTTGTCTTCCCGATGTTCCCATGTTTGGAATTCTAGAACTGCGATGCACGCTGTGTGCTTCACTGCTTTCTTGTGGAAAAGTACTGTTAAGATGGTCCACAAGCTTGTTTTGATACTCCAGCATCCGTGCATACTTTTCTGGGGAGACAGTATCTTGCTAAAGTTACTCTTGTATTGTGGATCTAACAGAGTGGTAACCCAGTAGTCAACACTATATCTAATACTAACAATATGGACACCATATTGTAGATAGTGCAGCAAGAAGGCGCTTATGTGTCAAGCCGTTCTATGAGGTCCATGTTGTGTTGGTGAAATAATGCTCATTGCTTGCCTCCTCTGTACCCTCCCACCAACCACAGACAAAAGAGACCGGATCAATATCTTCTTCATCTCCTGAGTTTTCTGTTCCCATCATCTCTACCTTCTCCATTTGTTCCTGAGCTCCTGTACCTTCTTTACCAATTTGTTTGTTACCATGAGCCTGCCTTGATCGATGAACTCCACCCTCCCGTGACACATGCCTGTGTGATGACTGTCCGGACCTTACAGGAAATGGTATCACTTCCTCCTCTTCCTCTTTTTCCACTTCCTCTGGAAACCAACCTCCTCCCACAGACTATTCAAAGTGTGCTCCAACATGTAGATGAGCGGAACAGTGATGCTGATGATGGCATCGTCTGCGCTAAACATCTTTGTATGCATTTCAAAACTGCAGAAGGGTGCAGAGTTCTTTCATCTGTGCCTGCTCTGCAATCGTGATTTTCCCCATATCCGCTTTGCGTAGTCCTAGGCTATGCCTCATGGTATAGTGCACCAGGGCTTGCTGCTGCTACCATAGCCGCTACAACATGTGCAGAGTGGAATTCCACCGTGTCAGCACATCGTATTTCAACCGGTAGGCCGATAGACCTTTGTAGCATTTCAAATCGATTAGCCATGGGGTGTGAATGATGGAAGTGAGCACACAGCGACGGTGCCTTCTGCATCTACAGGCTGAAGCCCTCCCTGCTTTGTGATTATCCTGGCTGTGTATCAAAATACGAAGGTCACTCACCATGCGGCTTTTTAAAATTATTTACATAAATGATTGAAAGAAAATATGCGGCCCCCCAATGTTGATACACAGCCAAGATAAAGCTGACAGATGGAGGCTGATATTCTCATGTTGGGGAGGCCCATGTATTTTGGCCTCTCTAGCCTAAAAATTGCAGCCCGTAGCCCCCCAGAATTGTCGTATCCATTAGATGTGACAATTCAAGTGTTTTACTCAGCTCATCCTGATTGTCCTGGTGTGGTGACAATCAGAGTAATGTTAAGGCCCCGTTACATGCTACGATTTATCTGACGATATGTCGTCGGGGTCACGGTTTCTGTGACGCACTTCTGTCGTCGTTAGTGACGTTGTTGTGTGTAACACCTACAAGCGACTCTGAACGATCGCAAAAATAGTGAAAATCGTTAATAGTTGACACGTCGTTCATTTTCAAAATATTGTTCGTCATTTCGAATGCAGCAGACATATTGCTACGTTTGACACCCTGCCAACTACGAACAACATCGTTAGTGCGTCCGTTATCAGCAACGCGGGCGTGTTGTTATGAGCAATGCTCCACGCCTCATCTGCTCTGATTGGTATCATGCCAGGGTGTATGCTATAGACCAGGGGTGGGGAACCTCCGGCCCGCGGGCCATATACGGCCCGTCACGACTTTTTATGCGGCCCCCAGGCACATTCCCAGGGACCGCTGTGCTCTGGCAGCAGCCGCGCTTTTCCCGGCTGCCGGCCCTTTAAATCTCACTGCCTGATGCCTTGAAGGGTAGATGCTAGAATGTACGGGCTCTATCCAGATCCTGACTTCCACGACCTGACTGCAGCCCATACATTCCAGGCTTATCCCCGGCCTGTGTGCTCTGGTGGGCGGGGTAAGCAGCACGCTGCGATATGTCACAGAAGAGCTGCAGCAGATTTACCAGCCTCCCGGACCTGCTGTCTGCGTGACTCCTCCTCCCCCTCACTGTGAGTACGCAACCCATCGCTACCCCCCGCTAAGTGCTGTGTACTCCCTCGTGCTGTGTGTACCTCTCAATGCTGTGTACCCCCCAGTGCTGTGTACCCCCTCGTGCTGTGTACCCCCTAATGCTGTGTGTATCCCCTAATGCTGTGTGTACCCCCCAGTGCTGTGTGTACCCCCTAATGCAGTGTGTACCCCCTAATGCAGTGTGTACCCCCTAATGCTGTGTGTACCCCCTACTGCAGTGTGTACCCCCTAATGTTGAGTACACCCCTAGTACAGTGTGTACCCCTTAGTACTGTGTGTGCTCCCCTAGTAATGTCTGTACCCCTTGGGTGATGTCTATGCCCCCCCAGTGCTGTCCGCACCACCTAATGCTGTCCATGCTGCCACCAGTGCTGTCCATGCCACGGTCAGTGCTGTCTGTGCCCCCTTATGCTGTCCGTGCTCCCCAGTGCTGTGTGCCACCCCTCAGTACTATGTACCCCCCAGTGCTCTGAACTTGCTTCTGCTGTCTGTACCCTCCCACTGCTTTCTATGCCCCCCAGTCTGTGCCCTCCTGTTGATGTCTATGCTCCCCCAGACTTCTCTGTGTCTCCCTAGTGCTGCCACCTAGTGCAGTCCGTGCTGCCACCTAGTGCAGTCCGTGCTGCCACATAGTGCAGTCCGTGCTGCCACCTAGTGCAGTCCATGCTGCCACCTAGTGTAGTCCGTGCTGCCACCTAGTGTAGTCCGTGCAGCCACCTAGTGCAGTCCGTGCAGCCACCTAGTGCTGTCTGTGCCCCCTTATGCTGTCCGTGCTCCCCAGTGCTGTGTGCCACCCCTCAGTACTATGTACCCCCCAGTGCTCTGAACTTGCTACTGCTGTCTGTACCCTCCCACTGCTTTCTATGCCCCCCAGTCTGTGCCCTCCTTTTGATGTCTATGCTCCCCCAGACTTCTCTGTGTCTCCCTAGTGATGCCACCTAGTGCTGTCTGTGCTGCCACCTAGTGCTGTCCGTGCTGCCACCTAGTGCTGTCCGTGCTGCCACCTAGTGCAGTCCGTGCTGCCACCTAGTGCAGTCCGTGCTGCCACCTAGTGCAGTCCGTGCTGCCACCTAGTGCAGTCCGTGCTGCCACCTAGTGTAGTCCGTGCAGCCACCTAGTGTAGTCCGTGCAGCCACCTAGTGCAGTCCGTGCAGCCACCTAGTGCTGTCTGTGCCACAGCCAAGGCTGTCCATGCCCCCCTACTGATGTATATGCCCCAGCCCCCTCCTGTGATGCATATGCCCCAGCCCCCTCCTGTGATGTGTACTCCCAGTGTCTCCTGTAATTTATGCACCCCAGCCCCTCCTGTGATGTATATGCCCCAGCCCCTCCTGTGATCTATATGCCCCCAGCATCTCCAGACCGAGACAAACCTGGAAAAGCAGCTGTGAGAAACAAGATGATCAATATCACCGAACACACAGTCACACCAAACAGAAGCAGCTCCTGCCTCCACAGTAAGGGTGAGTTAATTAATCGTTTGACCAAATTTTTCAAGTTGATAATGTTGTGCGGCCCCCAAAGGTTAGTAGGAAATTCCAAATGGCCCCCGGCAGTAAAAAGGTTCCCCACCCCTGCTATAGACAATTATATGCCTCTGTCGTTGCCGGAATCGTTGGGAGGTCCACACGACCGCCTTGGTCAAACAATATATCTCTGAATGATGTAGCGTCGTTTGTGAGATGGGTATGTGTGACCGCTACAAAACGACCTATGAGTGATCTCGGCAAATCATAGCAACGATCTGGGCGTGTCACATCGCTAACGAGATTGCTAGCGATATCGTTGTGTGTAAAGCGGCCTTTAGGCATTAATGACAGCTGTGATCTGTCAACTTATGACAGCTGCCATCAAGCCATAGATTAGTGATGGAAGGCATCTATCAAACCCCCTTTACTAACCCTGTAAGTAAAAAGAAAAATACACAAACACCAAAAAGTCCTTTATTTGAAATAAAATATAAAAACCCTACTCTTTCTCTAATTTATTAACCCACCAAACACCCAGGTCCAATGTAATTCACAAAAAGTTCCATCACAATTTCCCCTGTGCTGCATATTGAAGTCGCAGTGCATGGGAAGAATAGAGAATGAGACTGAATGCTGTAGCTTCAGGTAGACACTAAGTAAACCGCAGCTGGGAGCGGTGACTAGAGTTGAGCGTGGTTCGTGTTTCGTGGTTCTCCAGTCCGCGGTTCGAGTGACTTTGGGGGCTGTTCTACATCGAACTAGAACTCGAGCTTTTTGCTAAAGCTCGATAGTTCTAGTTACGTTCGAGAGCGGTTCTAGCAGCAAAAAGCCAAGCTAATTACTAGCTAGCTTTCCGCTGTAATAGTGTAAAGGAGCTTTACACGCTACGACGTCGCTAATGCGAACTCGCTGGGGTCACGGAATTGGTGACGCACATCCAGCCGCATTAGCGATGTCGTTGCGTGTGACACCGATGAGCGATTTTGCATCGTTGCAAAAACGTGCAAAATCGCTCATCGGTGACATGGGGGTCCATTCTCAAAAATCGTTACTGCAGCAGTAACGAGGTTGTTCCTCGTTCCTGTGGAAACACACATCGCTATGTGTGACGCCGCAGGAACGAGGAAGCTCTCCTTACCTGCCTCGCGGCCGCTATGCGGAAGGAAGGAGGTGGGCGGGATGTTACGTCCCGCTCAGCTCCACCCCTCCACTGCTATTGGGCGGCCGCTCAGTGACGTCGCTGTGACGCCGCACGGACCGCCCCCTTAGAAAGGAGGCAGTTCGCCAGTCACAGCAATGTCGCCGGGCAGGTAAGTATGTGTGACGGGTCTGGGCGATGTTGTGCGGCACGGGCAGCGATTTGCCCGTGTCGCGCAACAGATGGGGGTGGGTACCCACGCTAGCGATATTGGGACCGATATCGCAGTGTGTAAAGCCCGCTTTAGTCACTCTGTGACTCACACTATTATGAAATTTCAGCGTATCGTGTGCGGGAACAGCGCATTCAGATCACTGCTGCAGGGATAATGGCGATCGCCATTTTTTCTTTTTTTTCCTTGTCTTCCTTCCCTAAGCGCGCGTGTGCAGTGGGGTGGGCCAGCATGTCAGCCAATCCCAGACACACACACAGCTAAGTGGACTTTTAGCCAGAGAAGCAACGGCATGTGTGATAGGATGTCCATGTCAAATGTCCCTGCATTATAAAAACGGACATCTGGCCGTCAGGACGCCATTATCTACCTTCTGCGTCTGGGTGTCAGTCACCGCTGGTGTAGCTCCTGTCTCCGATACTGCTGTGTACGCGCTACACACAGCGCTATACAGCATAGGGATAGAAGTTTCTTTTTGCCCTTGTAAGGGCTAATAACAGCAGGCTCAGAGCCATAGGTGACAGTCAGGTCCATGGAAACAGATTTTAACAGCTACAGAAGATAACAGCGTCTGTGTAGCTAAGGTCAGGGACTTCCTCGCTGCATTTCCCCATTAGGAGGGATATAAAGTGAGGCTTCCTTTCCTCTACACAGACCCACAACCCTGCCACTGTACCCTCCAGCCCTTTGCACACTCAAGCTCATTGTTCCTAAGCCATTATACTAGCAAACACTGAGGAAACTTAGTGGCTTCCTAAAAGTGGCTGTTGTACTCCATTTGTGCCCCACTGGTGCCAAGCTATTTGCAGCACCACTGCATTGCACACTCAAACTCATTTTTACTAAGCCATTATACTAGCAAACACTGAGGAAACTTAGTGGCATACTAAAAGTCGCTGTTGGACTTCATTATTGTCCCACTGGTGCAAAGATATTAGCAGCACCTTTGCATTGCACACTTAAACTCATTTTTACTAAGCCATTATACTAGCAAACACTGAGGAAACTTAGTGGCATCCAAAAAGTGGCTGTTGTACTCCATTTGTGTCCCACTGATACCAAGCTATTTCTAGCACCTCTGCATTACACCCTCCTGCTCTGTTTTAAATAAGCTATAATAATAGCAAAAAATCCTGCCAGTTAGTGGCATCCAAAAAGTGGCTGTTGTACTCCATTTATGCCCCACTGGTGCCAAGCTATTTCTAGCACCTCTGTATTACACCCTCCTGCTCTGTTTTTAATAAGCTATAATAATAGCAAAAAATGCTGCCAGTTAGTGGCATCCAAAAAGTGGCTGTTGTACTCCATTTGTGCCCCACTGGTGCCAAGCTATTTCTAGTACCTCTGCATTACACCCTCCTGCTCTGTTTTTAATACGCTATAATAATAGCAAAAAATGCTGCAACTTAGTGGCATCCAAAAAGTGGCTGTTGTACTCCATTTATGCCCCATTGGTGCCAAGCTATTTCTAGCACCTCTGCATTACACCCTCCTGCTCTGTTTTTAATAAGCTATTGTCGCGGGCGGAGGAGGGGACGCCGCGCTCTCCCTCTGCTCGGGTCCGGCTGCCGCTGCGGCTGCTGCGGCCTGCTGCTGCTGCTCGGTGGCTCGAGCGATGGGCCGGATCCCGGTGACTCGAGCGGCGCTCCTCGCCCGTGAGTGAAAGGGGATTGGTTTTTGGGATAGTTTATTGTCCGTGACGCCACCCACGGTTGTGGTGATTTGTTGACACCACCGCTGCTCTGTATGGGGATCCCGGGAGTGATGGTATGGAGCAGCTAGATGTTAGTCCTCCCTTCCGTGGGTAGGGGGTTGGTTGTCCCGGGGCCCAGTGATGAGGTGGGTGATGCAGGGCTTGGTGGGGTGCAGGGACGCGGGGACAGATGGTGGCTACAGAGAACCGGTCCCCCTCGGCCCAGGTCTCCGCCTCCTGCTCAGCCGCACCGGTTAACTGGCCCAGCACTACCGCTGCACGTTGCTTATCGGTCAGTGGGTACAGTTCTAGCAACGGGTTAAGCTTTTTCCGAAAGACCTGTAAAGCATCAGGTTTCCCGTCATACTGCGGTAGCCAGGTAGCTCCGGGCGCATAGGGCAAGGAGAACGGCATCACCTGAGCGAGCGCGGGGGCCGCGGCACCTCCCGCCAGCGCTGCCGGGACCTGGGCAGGCCCATTCCTATCCACGGGTGCCACTGCGGCTGCGACCACCGCTCCTCCAGCGGCTCCGTCGGGCGCAGACATCTTGATTCCGTCCCCCTTAGCTTCTTTCCGGCCCCTCCTCTATCGGGGCGGGGTTTTGGCCTTCGCGCCTCTACTACTCGAGAAGACGCTCGAGCGGGAATTTTTCGCGCCAAAGATGGCGACTTCTGGAATTTTCCGGCCGGACACCTCCGGCGGTCACAAGGCGCACCTCTACCCAACGGCAGAGCGGTAAGATCCTGTTCGTGACGCCAAGTTGTCGCGGGCGGAGGAGGGGACGCCGCGCTCTCCCTCTGCTCGGGTCCGGCTGCCGCTGCGGCTGCTGCGGCCTGCTGCTGCTGCTCGGTGGCTCGAGCGATTGGCCGGATCCCGGGGACTCGAGCAGCGCTCCTCGCCCGTGAGTGAAAGGGGATTGGTTTTTGGGATAGTTTATTGTCCGTGACGCCACCGCCATTGACACCACCGCTGCTCTGTATGGGGATCCCGGGAGTGATGGTATGGAGCAGCTAGATGTTAGTCCTCCCCTCCGTGGGTAGGGGGTTGGTTGTCCCGGGGCCCAGTGATGAGGTGGGTGATGCAGGGCTTGGTGGGGTGCAGGGACGCGGGGACAGCGCTGTGCCTTGCGGCACTGTAGTACTCACTCAGCCTGAGATGATGACACAGTTCTCGGTAAAACACACGGCTGGAAAGACGGTTCCCACGGACGGCTGCACTTGCTTTTCCCCAGTAGTTGACGGTGACGGTCCCTTTTCCTGCACCTAAGATGATGATGGTTGCGATGGGTTCCCACCGGTAACCCGCTCCCCGGCTTGGATATGTGCCGGAGGAGCCCTATTTTGCCCGCAGGCACTGGCCCTGAGAAACTGGTGCCCTGGCTTTGGCGGTGTCTCTCTGTAACGATTGGACTGTTGCCTTCAATCGGGACTTGCTTGTTGGGAGACCCAGAGGTCCCCTTCACTAACGGATTTGGCAAATTCACGGCGACTCCTAGCCTTGCCGGGATCCGAAAGGCCCCTGCCACTGGTGCTGACTGCTCTTCGTATACCACTCCGGTACCGTCGGGCCACCACCCGTCCGCGGTCCTTCCAGCAACCTCCAAGCAGTCACCCCTGCAGACAGTCACCGCCGTCTGCTGACCTTGCTGTCTCAGTCCGGGGCACACACCCGGACCAGCTTCAGGCTTTCTTAACTGTTGCACTTTCTGTCACTCCTCTCACTGTCCTCCTTTACCACTTCACCTCCTTCTACTTCCTCCTCCTAAACTGAACTCCTCACTCCTTCACTTCCCTAACTGTTCTGCCTGGTTTTCCCGCCTCCAGGGCTGTGAACTCCTCGGTGGGTGGAGCCAACCGCCTGGCCCACCCCCTGGTGTGGACATCAGCCCCTGGAGGAAGGCAACAAGGATTTTAGGTTAGCCTTGGTGTTCCTAACTGGGGTGTAGGGTGTGGTGGTGTTATGACCTGTGACCCCTGGCTTGCCCAGGGCGTCACACTATAATATTAGCAAAAAATGCTGCAACTTAGTGGCATCCAAAAAGTGCCTGTTGTACTCCATTTGTGCCCCACTTGTGCCAAGCTATTTCTAGCACCTCTGCATTACACCCTCCTGCTCTGTTTTTAATAAGCTATAATAATAGCAAAAAATGCTGAAACTTAGTGGCATCCAAAAAGTGGCTGTTTTACTCTATCTGTGCCCCACTTGTGCCAAGCTATTTCTAGCACCTCTGTATTACACCCTCCTGCTCTGTTTTTAATAAGCTATAATAATAGCAAAAAATGCTGCAACTTAGTGGCATCCAAAAAGTGGCTGTTTTACTCCAATTGTGCCCCACTGGTGCCAAGCTATTTCTCGCACCTCTGCATTACACCCTCCTGCTCTATTTTTAATAAGCTATAATAATAGCAAAAAATGGTGCAACTTAGTGGCATCCAAAAAGTGGCTGTTGTACTCCATTTGTGCCCCACTGGTGCCAAGCTATTTCTAGCACCTCTGCATGACACCCTCATGCACATTTTACAACGCTATTTTTATAGCAAACTCAGGAAATTCCTTGCTGCATTTTATCATTAGGAGGGATAGAAAGTGAGGCTTCCTTTATTGTCCTGGTACCCACAGAACACGACCACTGTACCCACCTGCCCACTTTTTCCACGCTATTTTATTTGCCCAAAGAGCTGACTCTTTTTCTGCCATCATAAAATTGTTTGGAATACTAAGTTATTGTTCCTTTGCTGCCAAGCAAGGTGCAACACATGTGCATTCTACACTCCTTTCCATTTGTGGAACGCAATAATTAACTGCAGGTAGTCCAACCAATCTTTCACGAAGGTGCAGGCGTGGATATAATGTTTCCCTCATCCAATGGTGGTTCTCTCGATGTCTGACAGCTCAACAATACCATCTGTTTGCACTTAAAAAACAAGTGACGACCGGCCATTCACACTCCCGCTTACGGGTAATGGGGTGGAAGTTCAGTGTGAAAAAGCATGTGTGACTGCTGTCCCCACAGTCACAGAGGATGAAGAGCACGCAGATGCACGTGATGGGGCAGGCGGTGGTTGCACAGCCCCGCTGGGCCGCATTGTAGCACAGTGAAATTCCCTTTGCGACTTATGCTTCATTTTAAGTCTTGTATTTGGTGGGATCCACAGTATGCAGCAAAACCACGCAACATGAAAAGCACTGTTTGCAGTTGGGTTCATAAATGATTGTTTCACTTTCCCAAAACAAACAATAAGAACCGTGCATTAAATTGAAATAATAGAACAATCTATTCAGTTGCCTACTGCTTGCTAAGCCCTCTGCGTAGCAGCAGTAATTGTGTGTGTGTGTGTGTGTGTGTGTGTGTGTGCGAAGACAACTTACTAGTGGCGCATCACAAGAGCTTCCCAGTTATCTACCTAAACATAGACGAAACACATCACCCACCCTGAATACTCTTGTTAGCTGAAGACTCACAGATAAGGCAGATGGTAACAGTGTGAATGCAAACCACACAGTTCTGCAACACAGTCATGTAAATCTTGAAAAGCAACATTCAATGCAAACATGTGTCGCTGTCCCTCTATGATTTAAACTGTACGTGACAATTTGACAGTGCAGAGGCAGCAAGTGTGATTGTCTATATAGTCGTCCTACCCAGAACAGATATGTGTTTTAATAATAAAACAAAGTGTTGCGTGCACGCATTACTGTCTGGGCACAACCTACCGTACCCGTCCCCAACACAACACCTGTGGGGCTTCACACTGAAAGAGTAAAGAATCTATGGACAGGTACTTGCATTCCATGCCGGGTCTAAGTCCTGTGTTGTGCCTAGACAGCATGCTGAAGCGGATAGTCTTTTTTTCATAAACTGTATTTTATGCTACTGAGCATGCTCAGGCACTTACTGCATCAGAGGCTAGGTCGGATAATGAACTCTTTGGCCCTGCCCCTGCTGTGGGTGGCCCATATAGACCACAGGTCATCAGGTGTCCTGACAATTTGGCCAGGCCACTCCCAACAGGCTTGCAGAGGCCCACCCTCATGACTTGTCACCTCATTGTTGTTGGTCAGACGATGACTGTTGAGGTGTTTTGGTTGTGGCAGCCATGAGGTCATCATTCAAGTATCGGTTCAAAATAGGACGCTAGTTATGCCACTCATGACGTGTCACTCTGCTTTTGTCTCCAGGAGGTGCATTGTGGTCCACCCTGGTTTGGGGCGGACCCAGGTTATAAAAGGGGCTGGAGCCAAGAAGAAGGTGCCCAGTCTTCTATTATGCTCCAAAAGAGCACACTTCCATGTCTTGAACCCATTGCGGCTTTAAGCCAGAGGTAGTCAGGGATAAGTCATCGATGCAGGCCGCCACCACAGTTGGTAACGCAGAACGTTTAAGAACAGCTCCTGTCCTACCAGTCCTGCTAGTGCAGCCCAGTGGCATAAACATGCCTGCTGCTCCTGATGCGCCTGCTGTCCACAGGTGTGTCCCCTACCACGCGGACAGCGTAACCAATGGCCCCTGTGTTGTTAACAGGGAGTTCCGGGGCTGGGTGGTCGTGTGGACCCTGTCACGCTAACAGGGCTCCCAGTCTCCAGATCCGAGTGGCGTCATACTCGGTTTAGGCTACTATTTGTTTCAGAGTCAACCTGCTCTGTATCCTCCACCTAACCTTCCAGTTGCCAACCTAACCTTTTCCATCTGTGAGCACGGTGGACACCGAATGGCGATTGGGATATCTACCTTTCTCTTACTTTTCTTCTTAATATTTTTTATATAGTGGTAACATAGTATATACCACCTTATCCAAATCTGCCAATCCCACCATACCAGATGTTGTTTCTTCAGCAAATGTTAATGTTGCTTAACCACCAAACCCACGGACACAAACTTTTTTACCCTTTCCAACACACCTGTTCCCCTTTCCACCAGCATCTGTCCTTTTTCAACTCAGTTTGTATATGACCAAAAATGCAACTCTGCAGAGACACCGTACTCAACGCCGTCTCAGCACAGCAGCCAGCCCTCGGTCCCTCAGATGTGGACAAGTAAGACCATTTCCTCCTATCGATGAAAAAGCATTGAGATTCACTATGTGCACCACTGGTGTTTAGTGGAAAAGCAGATGTAAGATTGCGTAACACCTTCTGCTGATACTCCTGCATACGTGCGTCCCTTTCTATGGCAGGAGTTATTTCGCAAAATTTTGTGTTGTACTGGGGATCTAACAGTGTGGCAACCCAGTAGTCAGCGTGACTTGGAATTCGTACAATCCGAGGGTCATGTTGTAGGTAGTGCAGCAAGAAGGCGCTCATGTGTCTTGAGCATCCAGGAGGACCAAGTCCTTGGTATGTTGGTGGCGGAGAGGTGAGAATTGTGCCTCCTTCCTCTGCCCTCTCCCCACAACCTCGCACAACCGAAATGTGAGCAAGCTCTCACTAATCTGCTGAGTCTTCCATGCCCATCGCCAGTTCGTCCTCCATTTCTTCCTGGGCTCCTGCACCTTCCTCAACTGTTTTGCTGATACTGTGCACCCTTGATAATCCCTCTCCCCCACTGTACCATGACTGCCACCAAGGTGCCGCTGACCGTCTGGACCTTGTAGTTCTTGTTATCCCTTCCGCATATGACTCCTCCAGTACTTCCTCCCTTCCTCTTGGACCAACACCTGACTCCGAATAATGCTTACAGTGTGCTCCATCATGTAGATGTAGACCAAAATTGTCACGCTGAGAATGTCATCGCCAGTGTTAAACATCTGCATCGACATTTGTAAACTGTGTAGAACGGTGCATATGTCCTTGATCTGACACCACTCCAGCAGCGTGATCTGCACCACCTCTGGATCAAGTTAGCCCAGGGTATACATCATAACGTATTTCAGCAGCGCTCTGCGGTGCTGCCACAGACGCTGCAATATGTGCAGATTCAAATTCCTGCGTGTTGGAACATCGCATTTCAGACGTTTAACCGCCAGAACTTAAGACTTCAGGAGCGATGAAAGTTGTTGAGCTACTGGGTGCGAACGATGGAAGTGAGCACATAGCGAGCGTGCCCGCTGTACAAGGCCATGTAGGCCGGGATGTTGTTTTAAAAATTGCTGGAGAATCAGATTAAACACGTGAGCCATACAAGTCACGTGTGTCACATTGGCCTGACGAAGGCACGCTGCCATGTTTGCATCATTGCCGCACACGGCTGTTAAGTCACCACTGTAGTCCGCTACGTCAATTTGTACTCCTGTCGCAAGGTGACAACGTGTTCCTTTCGTGCATAGTGCTGATGATGGGAGAGGAGTCGACGCCAGCGGCGCAGGTGGACGCAGGTTATGCTCACCCACTGGGCTGCGTTACCTTGACATATGCAGAACCAATGGCTGAATGCAGGTGGTGGGTATCTCACAGATGAAGTACCATCATTCAGCTACAACCAATGAGAAGACACAACACCCTTTTTTAGGCCCCTCCTGTTTGAAGACCACTGCCAGACATAGCTATGATCCTCTGGTTACTGTTACCCCCATTTTAGTTTTATGAGTTTGTGTGCTTGTTACCTGACTACTTTTCCTGCTTGCAGTTTAGGTACCTCGTTGGCCGATTTGCATTTCACCTCTGCTTGTTTTCTGATTAAGTCCTGTCCCTCCCATTCTGTTCCTCTTCCTCAATTAATGTTTTGACCCTGTATGACTACTATTCTCTGGAACTGCAGCCTTCCACAGGTATTGATCAACTTGGGCCCTGTGTCATTCAAAATCACTGTATAGGGGTTAAAGGGTTTCAGGGTTCTGGGGGTCCAGCTTGGTGAGTGGGTTCCCTCTAGCCTATCCTTTACAGCCCGTCTGAGTGTGTCGATCCAGGCAGGCGTTACACCGTGCCCTTGACAGAAAGACATGTAGGCCGGGATAGTGTTTTAAAAATTGCTGGAGATTCGGATTCAACACGTGAGCCATACAAGGCATGTGTGTCAAATTGCCCTGAAGAAGGGCCGCAGACTATTTAGCATCATTGTCGCACCCGGCATTCCCTGGCTGCTGGTTGAGTGGAGACAACCATTGATGAAACTCGGTCTCACTCTACCGAGCTAACCATCCACAACTCATCAGCGGTGTCTCACATTTCCCCTACATTTCAAAGTAAACATTTGAACCGCCTGATGGCCTTGAGCTCTGTTGCCAGCATAGTAAGGAGGTGTGTGGGATTCCTTGGGCGCAGTTAGAAGGAAGGGTGGCCTGACCACACAGGGTTTGGGCTGAGGTGCAGGAACAAGACGAGGTTGATGAGGCAGAAGCAGTGGAGGAACTTGTACATACAGAGGAAGGATTGAAACACACAACTCGTGGGGACGGAAAGACTTGTACAGCAGACACTTCTCCATCTATCACCATAGTTACCCAGTGCCCAGTCAGCGACATGTAATGCCCCTGTCCATGCTTACTTTTCCAAGTATCTGTGGTGAAATGCACCCGGTCACACACAGAGTTTCTCAAGGAAGCGGTGATGTTGTGTGCGACCTGCTGTGTTAGCGCGGGCACCCCTTTCTTGGAGAAGGAGTGGCAAATGACCATCGGCTCTTGGGGCACTGCAATGGGCATAAGGTCTTGAAAATACTCGGTGACAAAAGGGTGTAAAGGCAGCCTTTCTGTAGCCAACAAGTTTGAGATGCTGAAACTAAACCTCTTAGGCATGTCATGCACTTCGAAAATCATATATAAAACAGCGAGGGGACTCCAACCACAGTCTCCCTCGTTGCCACTAATTAGGCCACACCCCCCCCACTTGACTGGCATCAGTTGATCCCCCTTTTGAAAATGAAAAAGATGCTTTGCATGAAGCACTCTCAAAAATACGCGTGCCTTTCGCCTCCCCTGGATGACCCAGGGGAAGAAAAGTCCCCAAGGAGTACGTGGCGAGCTCAGGCAATTTATCCAGATTGGAAGCCTAAAATGAGCAAGGCTCAAGTTGCACAGTAATGGCATCGATGTTCCCTTGCATATACTCAAAAAACCCGTCCCCTGGTTGTAGTTTATTTAAAAAGGAAAAAAAACAACAAAAAAATCTGTATTTTACTCACCCTACCCAGGAAAGACTGAGCTGCCTATGATCGCTTCTATGAAAGCTGCCTAATACGGCAGAAATTGAAATGCATTGAGTTTTCTCACTTATCTTGCAGTTATGTGTTTTATTTGCAGGTTTTCCACATAGAGTTTAATGAGATGCAGACAATCTGTATGTAAAATGCATATGTGTTTCTATTGGGATTCTGCAACAAAACATGTCATCCATGCACGACATTACCAATAAAGCATTATCAAAGCTCCGCAGACAGAAAGATTACTAAAGTAAGAAACAAGAGAAAAAAAGTCTTTAAATTTGCCCATATATCTTCACATCTCCAGGTCAACAGGGACTCAAACCAATATTTATACCAGTAAATTATATTGGTATATATATAATTATATTGAGTGTCAAAAAAGAGGGTGCAGGGAAATGGAAAAAGTACAAATTACAAAAGTACACAGGACATACGAAATAGGAGGGTGAAAAACATATTTTGCAGTGGTTTACATACAACAGCAGCACTGTCCCCATTACGGCGCACATTCTAATTCCCTATCTGTATGTCTTTGGCGTGTGAGAGTAAACTGGAGAACCAGAAGGAAACCCACACAAACATGGGAAGAACATACAAAGTCCTTGCAGATGTTGTCCTTGGTGGGATTTGAACCCAGGATGTGATTAGATCATAGCTGTGGAAGAGAGGAAGAGATAAATCTTTCCATCTGCTGCATTGTAAGCTCATGCGTATATCGCACTTCGCTCGGACGTCATCTAAGTGCAGTTGCAGTCCAATATTTCACTCACACCCATAGACTTGTATGGGTGCGAGTGATGAGAGACTCATAGACAATTGCAGCATGCTGCATTCTTTCCTCAGTCCTGTTAGAGTTGAAGAAAAACTCGCAGATCTGAGCTGCAGCATTGTCTTACATGGAGCTGAGTGCAAAGCGACATTTTCTCATACTGCACATGTGTGAGTCATATGCCAGGGTAACTCTAGCCTTAGAATTACATATAATTTAATATCTGGACAGCTATGGTTTTATTTTTTTGCCTGTGTGGATTGGTTATACTGACATCTGGTGAGAAATTCATGTCATTAGTACCTTTAAAAAATATATTTCACACACTGTATATGTAAAAAAACATGTGTGATCAATACAAATGACTTGCACCTTCCTCTAAGTACCTTTCAAAAGAGACCAGGGAAAAATGTAGAGGAAAGGTTGTTTTGGCAACTAAATAGGAAAGGGATCTTCACAGATAGAGCAGTCAATAAAATACAAAAAGACAGTTTGCACTCTGATAATGCTAAAGTATGGAAACCATGAATGTGTGAACATGGACCTGCATTACAGCTAAGGAAAATCTGAGAAAAATGAGATATTTAGCATATATAAATGGCCATTTGTATGGCGCATCAGTAATGTCACTGATCATGGCAACGCAACCTTCTTTTATGGAATCTTCTTTATGACATGTGTTTATGAGCTCATAACAGTTGTCATGGTTACTACAGGGGCCTACTACATGAAGGACCAAAACTTTAACCCTTTCACCATTGGCAATTCTTTTCACTTTAGAAGTCAATCATTGCATTTGTTATCAAGCAGGCGCCCTATTATTATGGCCTCCCATAGATTCCAAAAGAAATAGAGGTCGTGGATTAAACGTTGTGTTTTTCATGAATATTGTGCATGTCTTGCATGGAAAGGTTGGACTTATAAATATTAATTTGCACATATAAAGTTAAGGGCAAATTACTTGTAAAACAATTGCATTTTAAGCAATTTCCTAATATACATCCTACATAGTTACCGGATGAATAGACATGGGTCCATCAAGTTCAACCTATCCTCAAAGTTATATATTTTCTGTCTCTTGATTATATATTTTCTGTCTCTTGATTTAGCATATATAAATGGCCATTTGTATATCTGCCCAGTTGCCCCTTCACGGCATATCTCGTAACTGGGTCCCTAACGCTATGCTGAAGCCTCTCTCTAGGTTAAAAACCTCCTGTGTATGGGCAAGTAGGAACCTGCAATATAGGATAAGATTACCTGTGGCAACTGGGGGAAGGGTGCACGGTCAGAAGGTATGACCCTCTTCATATAGACAAAAAAAGACTGACTGCACTCCTCGACCTGAGATGTGAACAGGTGCATAACTGAACATTGCCACAGGTAATCTTATCCTATATAGCAGGTTCCTACTTGCCCATACACAGAAGGTTTTTATTAAATTATATGTAATTCTAAGGCTAGAGTTACCCTGGCATATGACTCACACATGTGCAGTATGAGAAAATGTCGCATTGCACTCAGTTCCATGTAAGACAATGCTGCAGCTCAGATCTGCGAGTTTTTCCTCAACTCTAACAGGACTGAGGAAAGAATGCAGCATGCTGCAATTGTCTATGAGTCTCTCATCACTCGCACCCATACAAGTCTATGGGTGCGAGTGAAACATTGGACTGCAACTGCACTTAGATGACGTCCGAGCGAAGTGCGATATACGCACGAGCTTACAATGCAGCAGATGGAAAGATTTATCTCTTCCTCTCCTCCACAGCTATGATCTAATCACATCCTGGGTTCAAATCCCACCAAGGACAACATCTGCAAGGACTTTGTATGTTCTCCCCATGTTTGTGTGGGTTTCCTTCTGGTTCTCCAGTTTACTCTCACACGCCAAAGACATACATATAGGGAATTTAGATTGTGTGCCGTAATGGGGACAGTGCTGCTATTGTATGTAAACCACTGCAAAATATGTTTTTCACCCTCCTATTTCGTATGTCCTGTGTACTTTTGTAATTTGTAATTTTTCCATTTCCCTGCACCCTCTTTTTTGACACTCAGTATAATTTACTGTTATAACTATTGGTTTGAGTCCCTGTTGACCTGGAGATGTGAAGATATATGGGCAAATTGAAAGACTTTTTTTCTCTTGTTTCTTACTTTAGTAATCTTCCTGTCTGCGGAGCTTTGATAATGCTTTATTGGTAATGTCGTGCATGGATGACATGTTTTGTTGCAGAATCCCAATAGAAACACATATGCATTTTACATACAGATTGTCTGCATCTCATTAAACTCTATGTGGAAAACCTGCAAATAAAACACATAACTGCAAGATAAGTGAGAAAACTCAATGCATTTCAATTTCTGCCGTATTAGGCAGCTTTCATAGAAGCGATCATAGGCAGCTCAGTCTTTCCTGGGTAGGGTGAGTAAAATACAGGTTTTTTTGTTGTTTTTTTTCCTTTTTAAATAAACTACAACCAGGGGACGGGTTTTCCCAAACCGGAAAACTCCTTTAATGCTTGTAACCTTTCCGGCTTACCTGCAACCCAAAATGTGAAATCAGCCGCTTATGTGACTGTAGTGAGAAAGTCAGGATGGATTCATGGCACTTTTACATAGCGAGATTTTCCATCAGTATTTGTTTGAGAGAGCAGAGGTAGATCCAAAACACAGAAGAGGTGCAAATGTTTCAGTTATTCTTTTTCTCTGTGTTTGTTACCCTTTGATTTGAGGGACTTACAAATAGTGATGGAAAATACTGACCAAAATACTGACTGTGTGTGTGTAATAGTGCTGTAAAATACGTCCTTATTCCAAGAATGCGGGAGTTATACTGTAATGCGCTGTCTTATCTGCTTCATCCTTTTCATGAGAGCAGGAGCAACTAATGGGGCAAGATGCACTTACTGAGTAAGTGAGGGTCCTGTGTCACCGGCAGATTCCCTGCCGTGTGACTATATGTGGTATGTGATAGACTCCCAAACAAAATGAACCAGACAGAAATAAACAAAATAAATACACAACACATTGCAATTAGGTGTCAAATGGTCCCAATTTTATTCAAATTTACATGACACTGAAAATGGCACACCCCCGACTCACGGAGAGTCACCCTCCAGAGCTCAGGAGAGGAAAAACCCCCTGTGGGGGAAACCTCTAGGGAACCATGGCCGGAGGATTGCCCTTCCCCTGGGCTTATAGAGTTAGCGCCGATATATAACAGATGTATATCATAAACAAAAAACTCCTAAAACCTAGAATTTATTAAAAAAATTGTTTAAAAGAACTGAGAGTCCTCAGTGGTTGATACCTTTTAGAATTTATTAATAAGGTTAAAAGGAGGGGAAACCCCACATCCAATACATTAAATAAGAAAACAACACACAAGGGGGCTGACCCTAATGAGCCCTATGACTGTCCCTACCTTGCAGCGGAGGTCGGCGCCCTATTACCTGCGCAGTTGGCGCCCCCGCTCACCGTCGACTTTTACCTAATGAGTCCCTATTAGTCCCTATTGTGAGATAAAGTGATTAATAATCTAAGATCAAATAACAGATGTACATACAGTATAACAGATGTAACAGCAGTTTTACAATTTGTACATTTTACCAGATTTACAGACAATGAAATAATACATTTATACTATAAATGTGATAATCTGGATGTGGGGGAGATCTGGATGCTATATCTGTCACCCCAAGAATTGCTACAACTAATTTGGTTGACCTCATTGAACAATTTCTCCCTCACAGATCCAGGTTCAACTCTCCAGAAGTTGCACACTTGGGTACAGGGTTTGTTCATTTCGGATAACCTCTAATTGGTTGAATATCCCTCCCAATTTATCACCCATTAAAGGCATAGCCAGGAATTTCTAAATGAGAGCTACTCTCTGGAGAGGGTAACAGAAGTGGATCCTGTGCTGGGGACCCCCCTCAGTTACCTTCATATACCCTGGGGGTGTCTAAAGCAGACAACCTCTTTACCTGCTAGAACCTCCAAATTACACCAAGGTGGGCACATTACGTGGGGTGGTCAAGCTCAACGTCCTCAGGCGCATCAGTAATGTCACTGATCATGGCAACGCAACCTTCTTTTATGGAATCTTCTTTATGACATGTGTTTATGAGCTCATAACAGTTGTCATGGTTACTACAGGGGCCTACTACATGAAGGACCAAAACTTTAACCCTTTCACCATTGGCAATTCTTTTCACTTTAGAAGTCAATCATTGCATTTGTTATCAAGCAGGCGCCCTATTATTATGGCCTCCCATAGATTCCAAAAGAAATAGAGGTCGTGGATTAAACGTTGTGTTTTTCATGAATATTGTGCATGTCTTGCATGGAAAGGTTGGGCTTATAAATATTAATTTGCACATATAAAGTTAAGGGCAAATTACTTGTAAAACAATTGCATTTTAAGCAATTTCCTAATATACATCCTACATACGGTAGTTACCGGATGAATAGACATGGGTCCATCAAGTTCAACCTATCCTCAAAGTTATATATTTTCTGTCTCTTGATTATTTATATCCCACATTGCCTTGTGTAGTGAGATATGCATCCAGCCATTTTTTAAATGTTATTACTATAGTGTCTGCCATTACTACCTCTTGGCTAGAATATTTCACAGTCTGACTGCTCTAACTATAGACAAAAAAAGACTGACTGCACTCCTCGACCTGACGAGGTGTGAACAGGTGCATAACTGAACATGACATAAAATACAAAAATACAGTTTGCACTCTGATAATGCTAAAGTATGGAAACCATGAATGTGTGAACATGGACCTGCTTTACTGCTAAGGAAAATCTGAGAAAAATTAGATATTTAGCATATATAAATGGCCATTTGTATATCTGCCCAGTTGCCCCTTCACGGCATATCTCGTAACTGGGTCCCTAACGCTATGCTGAAGCCTCTCTCTAGGTTAAAAACCTCCTGTGTATGGGCAAGTAGGAACCTGCTATATAGGATAATAGAAGAAAGCAGTGGAAAAATCCAGCTGGACTCCAAAGGGATAAATAAAAATGCTTCTTTATTTATATCAACTCGATTAAAAATATATATCCATTTCTCAAGTAAAGACACCGGCTTGTTCACACTGATGCATGGCAGATGTATACTACTACGCGTTTCGGCGGAACGCCTTCCTCAGGTCATAGTCAGTACAAGATTAAGAGGATATTTATAAATGTTTTTCCTGAGCAGCGAAGTAACTCACATGTTCTCAATAAATTAATTATATAGGGGAGTATACACTGCTCAGGTAAAATCACAAATTCACAAGAGGAAAGTACAAAAAGACCATGAAGTATTTATCTAACCTTAAATTACATAGGTATCCATCCAGATAAAATACAGAAAAAAATATATATATGTCAATTAACATCTAGGTATGAAAATCTTATATATAGATAAATATACATATCTTTTTTTCTTTCTTTTTTTTCCCATAAATGGACATGAAAATCAATAGACACAATAAAACCCCACTTTATAGATGTAGATAATCACATTCGTTTGTCAAAACACATTATAGGAAGCAAGACATATAAAAAGGACACTGCCCACAGGTATAAGAAGAGAGAGAGAGAAAAAAAAAAAAAAAAAAAAAAAATAAAAAATTATAATGTCTCGCAGTTGTCAGCCGAGGCCTACCCGTATATGTAAGGCTCAAACAGAACACATATCAATATTAATGAGCGACAGAAATATCAGTGTTGAGATCTACAACAACAAATCAACCACGCTCATACAATGGAAGTGTAAAGTGCTGTTGTATTAGTCTCGCAGTTGTCAGCCAAAAAAAAAAAAAAAAAAAAGTTAAATTTCTCTCTTTTTTTCAAAAACCTCAATAGCATAAGATCAAATCATGTCTGCTATTTAATCCCTTTGGGAGGCGGGTATCCAACATAAAAATCCACCGACTTTCATGATTAAGTAGCTTTCTCCTATAGTCGCCTCCTCTCAATGGTTTAAAAACCTTCTCTATACCCTTGAATTTAAAAGCTGTCAAATTGCCCTTGTGGACTGTGGCAAAATGTCTAGATACCGCAGAGATACCAATGGTATTAGCGTTCACTGAATCGGACATGTGCTTGCGTATACGTTTTTTAAGTGGCCCCACTGTACAGCCTACGTACTGAATCTGGCATTGTTCACACTCTATCAGATGTACCACATGATCACTATTACAGTTAATGAAAGTATTAATGTTAAAGCTATTACCATTGTGGAAAGATACAAAGGTATCACTCTTGCTAACAAAACTGCAGCATTTACATTTAGCGGCACCGCACTTAAAAAAACCTTTGACTTCTAACCACGTGGTAGATCTGACCGGCCGTGCGGAGACAAATGTGCTAGGAGACAAAATACTCTGCAAAGTGGGAGCCTTTCTGGCAACAAATCTAACTGCATTCTTGCTCATGATTTCCTTCAATCTCAGATCTTGGTTCAGCAGAGGTAAGTATTTTTTTATGATATTTTTTATACTGTCAAATTGATCGCTGAATTGCGTAGAGAAGGTAATAAAACAATTATCGTTGTCCCTCTGTTTAGATTTGTCGGTAAGGAGGTCTACTCTATTTACTCTATCAACTATATGCTCTGCTCTGTCTAATACCCACCCAGGATAATCTCGTGCTCTGAGTCTGTCTTTAACCCTTTGTGCCTCTTTTTTGTATGTAGCTGGGCTGGAACTATTTCTCTTAGTACGGATCAATTCTCCCACTGGAATATTTCTCAGAACATGTTTAGGATGGCAGGAAGATGCATTCAGTGTGTTATTAGTGGCCAGAGGTTTCCTAAATGGAGAAATACATACTCTGTTATCTTTGATGGAGAATTCAATGTCCAAAAAATTAATTTTTGTTTTATGTAGATTGTGTGTGAATTTCAGATTGAACTCATTATTATCCAAATATGAAAACAATTCCTCAGCTCTGGATTCTGTGCTCCTCCATACGAGTAACATGTCATCTATGTATCTCCCCAGCCACAAAATATCACTAAAAAAAGGTGAATTAGTACTGTATAAAAACCTCTCTTCCCAAACCGCCATAACAATGTTAGCAAGGGAGGGTGAGAAAACCGCTCCCATGCTAACACCACTCCGCTGCAAAAAAAAACGTTTATCAAATGAAAAATAATTGTGACTGAGGAGATACTTGACCGCAATTAGCAAAAATTCGACAATAGAAGGGTTATAATTGCTGAAACTGTTCAAAAAATATTCCAAACAATTAATGGCTACATCATGAGGTATTGCCGGGTACAAACCAATAACATCTACTGTGATCCAGGTGTATTCTTTTTTCCATTCCATATTATCAAAAAGGGAAATAATCGATTTGGAATCTCTAATGTAGCTAGGGATGAGTCTGACCAGCGGCTGCAAATAATGGTCGACCCACTCACCCAGCTTTTCATTGAGACCCCCAATACCCGCTATTATGGGTCTAAGGGGAGGTGGAAATAACCCCTTATGTGTTTTAGGTAAGGAATGATACACCGGGACCACAGGATGATTCACAAATAAATAGTCTTTAAGTTTACCATCAATTGCATTAATAGTTAAACCCTCATTCAAAATAGACAATAACTCAGACTTATATTTTTCTGTAGGATCAGACATAAGTTCCAAATACATGTGATCGTTAGAAAGATCTATGAAATTCAATTTCTTATAAAGTCCAGAGTTCATAATGACCAAAGCCCCTCCTTTATCTGATTGTCTTATCATTAGATCTTTGTTGTTCCGTAAATCTTTTAGTGCTTTCCGCTCACTACTAGACAAATTATGAGACACATTTGTAATATTTGTAGTATGTCTCTCCAGCTCCAAAAGTTCAGATTCAATCAATTCCTGGAATGAATCCAGAATGTGCGGTCTTGATTGCAATGGGTAAAAGGCAGGGTTAGGTGTTGCAAATGAATTATTAAGACATATAACATCCTCATTGGCATTTTTCTCTAAATGTCTCAAATCCCATAACACAGTCTGTTCTTGCAAAGTCAGAAAATCTTGTGAGATCACTTGGGAAGTTGAGACTGTAGGGGCACATATCTCATTGCTTTTGTCAAAGTGACATTTGACTGTAAGGTTCCTCACAAATTTATTAATGTCACATAGAGTATTAAATATATCAAAGTCTCTGGATGGGGAAAACCCCAATCCCTTCGATAAAACATTAATTTGTGTTTGTGACAATATATAACTGGATATATTCCAGATTGGAACACTCACCAATTCTTCAGACTCCGAGTATGGTATTTTCTTCCTGTGTTTCTTGCCTCCCCTTCGTCGTTTTTTGCACGCTTGCGGTTTTTATTGCTGTGGTTGGGAAACCACTGGTTATTTCCCACAGAAGTGGAGGTAGAGGCATTGGATGTATCAGAGAAATCATCTGAAGCATTGGAAACTGTGTGCTCTGAGAGAAAGCTGGAACCGGCAAATGAAACTTTGTTTCTCATAGATGATTTTCTTTTGTAGGAAAAAGATCTCTTATTCCAGCTGTATACTTGATTATTAGCATAGTCATCTTTGTCTCTGATAAATTTCTTTTTCTTCATCTCTGTAATGTGTTCCTCTAATTTTGCAAGGTTATTTGAGATATTCTCCTGTAATTTGCCAAAATGCTTGTTACCAGAAAAAACATTAGCTGCAGTTTGTAGGTCTTTAATTTCCTTTTTTATATCGACCAAGTCTTTCTCTTCCTCTTGCAAAATTAGTTTAATAAGATTCAAGGAACATTGAGACAAAATATTATTCCATTTATCTTGAAAGGTTTGATCATATTGTGAAGTCACTCTTTTATGGATACGGAGACCTCTGGGAATCATATCATTATTGAGATAAGTCTGCAATGAGTTATGGTCCCACCAGATCCTCATTTCTTTGGACATTTTATGTTCCAGATCTTTCATAATATTAAATAAATCATCAGGAGGAACCTCTGTCCTTTCTTTGGGTGTAGAAAAAATCATGGCTGCTTTATCAAGCCTGGCAGAGCAATTTTCATAGTCCAAAAAATTCCTTCTGGATGAATCCATATTAAATCACAATTGTGAGTAGCAATCAGTGTGAAAATAGTTTTGCAGGAGCTGGTTTAAGTAGAGCAAATAGACAAGTACAAAAAACAAACAAAACCGCTCACCACTGCAGAGACAAGCCTGAATATATCCTCCTGTTAGTCCCCTTTGGTCCGGCACGGATTACGGCAGCAAGCCGAGAAGATAATAGAAGAAAGCAGTGGAAAAATCCAGCTGGACTCCAAAGGGATAAATAAAAATGCTTCTTTATTTATATCAACTCGATTAAAAATATATATCCATTTCTCAAGTAAAGACACCGGCTTGTTCACACTGATGCATGGCAGATGTATACTACTACGCGTTTCGGCGGAACGCCTTCCTCAGGTCATAGTCAGTACAAGATTAAGAGGATATTTATAAATGTTTTTCCTGAGCAGCGAAGTAACTCACATGTTCTCAATAAATTAATTATATAGGGGAGTATACACTGCTCAGGTAAAATCACAAATTCACAAGAGGAAAGTACAAAAAGACCATGAAGTATTTATCTAACCTTAAATTACATAGGTATCCATCCAGATAAAATACAGAAAAAAATATATATATGTCAATTAACATCTAGGTATGAAAATCTTATATATAGATAAATATACATATCTTTTTTTCTTTCTTTTTTTTCCCATAAATGGACATGAAAATCAATAGACACAATAAAACCCCACTTTATAGATGTAGATAATCACATTCGTTTGTCAAAACACATTATAGGAAGCAAGACATATAAAAAGGACACTGCCCACAGGTATAAGAAGATATATACCTGTGGGCAGTGTCCTTTTTATATGTCTTGCTTCCTATAATGTGTTTTGACAAACGAATGTGATTATCTACATCTATAAAGTGGGGTTTTAATGTGTCTATTGATTTTCATGTCCATTTATGGGAAAAAAAAGAAAGAAAAAAAGATATGTATATTTATCTATATATAAGATTTTCATACCTAGATGTTAATTGACATATATATATTTTTTTCTGTATTTTATCTGGATGGATACCTATGTAATTTAAGGTTAGATAAATACTTCATGGTCTTTTTGTACTTTCCTCTTGTGAATTTGTGATTTTACCTGAGCAGTGTATACTCCCCTATATAATTAATTTATTGAGAACATGTGAGTTACTTCGCTGCTCAGGAAAAACATTTATAAATATCCTCTTAATCTTGTACTGACTATGACCTGAGGAAGGCGTTCCGCCGAAACGCGTAGTAGTATACATCTGCCATGCATCAGTGTGAACAAGCCGGTGTCTTTACTTGAGAAATGGATATATATTTTTATCGAGTTGATATAAATAAAGAAGCATTTTTATTTATCCCTTTGGAGTCCAGCTGGATTTTTCCACTGCTTTCTTCTATTATCTTCTCGGCTTGCTGCCGTAATCCGTGCCGGACCAAAGGGGACTAACAGGAGGATATATTCAGGCTTGTCTCTGCAGTGGTGAGCGGTTTTGTTTGTTTTTTGTACTCGTGCTATATAGGATAAGATTACCTGTGGCAACTGGGGGAAGGGTGCACGGTCAGAAGGTATGACCCTCTTCATATAGACAAAAAAAGACTGACTGCACTCCTCGACCTGAGATGTGAACAGGTGCATAACTGAACATTGCCACAGGTAATCTTATCCTATATAGCAGGTTCCTACTTGCCCATACACAGGAGGTTATTAAATTATATGTAATTCTAAGGCTAGAGTTACCCTGGCATATGACTCACACATGTGCAGTATGAGAAAATGTCGCATTGCACTCAGCTCCATGTAAGACAATGCTGCTGCTCAGATCTGCGAGTTTTTCCTCAACTCTAACAGGACTGAGGAAAGAATGCAGCATGCTGCAATTGTCTATGAGTCTCTCATCACTCGCACCCATACAAGTCTATGGGTGCGAGTGAAACATTGGACTGCAACTGCACTTAGATGACGTCCGAGCGAAGTGCGATATACGCACGAGCTTACAATGCAGCAGATGGAAAGATTTATCTCTTCCTCTCCTCCACAGCTATGATCTAATCACATCCTGGGTTCAAATCCCACCAAGGACAACATCTGCAAGGACTTTGTATGTTCTCCCCATGTTTGTGTGGGTTTCCCTCTGGTTCTCCAGTTTACTCTCACACGCCAAAGACATACAGATAGGGAATTTAGATTGTGTGCCGTAATGGGGACAGTGCTGCTATTGTATGTAAACCACTGCAAAATATGTTTTTCACCCTCCTATTTCGTATGTCCTGTGTACTTTTGTAATTTGTAATTTTTCCATTTCCCTGCACCCTCTTTTTTGACACTCAGTATAATTTACTGTTATAACTATTGGTTTGAGTCCCTGTTGACCTGGAGATGTGAAGATATATGGGCAAATTTAAAGACTTTTTTTCTCTTGTTTCTTACTTTAGTAATCTTCCTGTCTGCGGAGCTTTGATACTGCTTTATTGGTAATGTCGTGCATGGATGACATGTTTTGTTGCAGAATCCCAATAGAAACACATATGCATTTTACATACAGATTGTCCGCATCTCATTAAACTCTATGTGGAAAACCTGCAAATAAAACACATAACTGCAAGATAAGTGAGAAAACTCAATGCATTTCAATTTCTGCCGTATTAGGCAGCTTTCATAGAAGCGATCATAGGCAGCTCAGTCTTTCCTGGGTAGGGTGAGTAAAATAGAGGTTTTTTTGTTGTTTTTTTTCCTTTTTAAATAAACTACAACCAGGGGACGGGTTTTCCCAAACCGGAAAACTCCTTTAATGCTTGTAACCTCTCCGGCTTACCTGCAACCCAAAATGTGAAATCAGCCGCTTATGTGACTGTAGTGAGAAAGTCAGGATGGATTCATGGCACTTTTACACAGCGAGATTTTCCATCAGTATTTGCTTGAGAGAACAGAGGTAGATCCAAAACACAGACGAGGTGCAAATGTTTCAGTTATTCTTTTTCTCTGTGTTTGTTACCCTTTGATTTGAGGGACTTACAAATAGTGATGGAAAATACTGACCAAAATACTGACTGTGTTTGTGTAATAGTGCTGTAAAATACGTCCTTATTCCAAGAATGCGGGAGTTATACTGTAATGCGCTGTCTTCTCTGCTTCATCCTTTTCACGAGAGCAGGAGCAACTAATGGGGCAAGATGCACTTACTGAGTAAGTGAGGGTCCTGTGTCACCGGCAGATTCCCTGCCATGTGACACTATGTGGTATGTGATAGACTCCCAAACAAAATGAACCAGACAGAAATAAACAAAATAAATACACAACACATTGCAATTAGGTGTCAAATGGTCCCAATTTTATTCAAATTTACATGACACTGAAAATGGCACACCCCCGACTCACGGAGAGTCACCCTCCAGAGCTCAGGAGAGGAAAAACCCCCTGTGGGGGAAACCTCTAGGGAACCATGGCCGGAGGATTGCCCTTCCCCTGGGCTTATAGAGTTAGCGCCGATATATAACAGATGTATATCATAAACAAAAAACTCCTAAAACCTAGAATTTATTAAAAAAATTGTTTAAAAGAACTGAGAGTCCTCAGTGGTTGATACCTTTTAGAATTTATTAATAAGGTTAAAAGGAGGGGAAACCCCACATCCAATACATTAAATAAGAAAACAACACACAAGGGGGCTGACCCTAATGAGCCCTATGACTGTCCCTACCTTGCAGCGGAGGTCGGCGCCCTATTACCTGCACAGTTGGCGCCCCCGCTCACCGTCGACTTTTACCTAATGAGTCCCTATTAGTCCCTATTGTGAGATAAAGTGATTAACAATCTAAGATCAAATAACAGATGTACATACAGTATAACAGATGTAACAGCAGTTTTACAATTTGTACATTTTACCAGATTTACAGACAATGAAATAATAAATTTAGACTATAAATGTACTAATCTGGATGTGGGGGAGATCTGGATGCTATATCTGTCACCCCAAGAATTGCTACAACTAATTTGGTTGACCTCATTGAACAATTTCTCCCTCACAGATCCAGGTTCAACTCTCCAGAAGTTGCACACTTGGGTACAGGGTTTGTTCATTTTGGATAACCTCTAATTGGTTGAATATCCCTCCCAATTTATCACCCATTAAAGGCATAGCCAGGAATTTCTAAATGAGAGCTACTCTCTGGAGAGGGTAACAGAAGTGGATCCTGTGCTGGGGACCCCCCTCAGTTACCTTCATATACCCTGGGGGTGTCTAAAACAGACAACCTCTTTACCTGCTAGAACCTCCAAATTACACCAAGGTGGGCACATTACGTGGGGTGGTCAAGCTCAACGTCCTCAGGCGCATCAGTAATGTCACTGATCATGGCAACGCAACCTTCTTTTATGGAATCTTCTTTATGACATGTGTTTATGAGCTCATAACAGTTGTCATGGTTACTACAGGGGCCTACTACATGAAGGACCAAAACTTTAACCCTTTCACCATTGGCAATTCTTTTCACTTTAGAAGTCAATCATTGCATTTGTTATCAAGCAGGCGCCCTATTATTATGGCCTCCCATTGATTCCAAAAGAAATAGAGGTCGTGGATTAAACGTTGTGTTTTTCATGAATATTGTGCATGTCTTGCATGGAAAGGTTGGGCTTATAAATATTAATTTGCACATATAAAGTTAAGGGCAAATTACTTGTAAAACAATTGCATTTTAAGCAATGTCCTAATATACATCCTACATAGTTACCGGATGAATAGACATGGGTCCATCAAGTTCAACCTATCCTCAAAGTTATATATTTTCTGTCTCTTGATTATTTATATCCCACATTGCCTTGTGTAGTGAGATATGCATCCAGCCATTTTTTAAATGTTATTACTATAGTGTCTGCCATTACTACCTCTTGGCTAGAATATTTCACAGTCTGACTGCTCTAACTATAGACAAAAAAAGACTGACTGCACTCCTCGACCTGACGAGGTGTGAACAGGTGCATAACTGAACATGACATAAAATACAAAAATACAGTTTGCACTCTGATAATGCTTAAGTATGGAAACCATGAATGTGTGAACATGGACCTGCATTACTGCTAAGGAAAATCTGAGAAAAATTAGATATTTAGCATATATAAATGGCCATTTGTATATCTGCCCAGTTGCCCCTTCACGGCATATCTCGTAACTGGGTCCCTAACGCTGTGCTGAAGCCTCTCTCTAGGTTAAAAACCTCCTGTGTATGGGCAAGTAGGAACCTGCTATATAGGATAAGATTACCTGTGGCAACTGGGGGAAGGGTGCACGGTCAGAAGGTATGACCCTCTTCATATAGACAAAAAAAGACTGACTGCACTCCTCGACCTGAGATGTGAACAGGTGCATAACTGAACATTACCACAGGTAATCTTATCCTATATAGCAGGTTCCTACTTGCCCATACACAGGAGGTTTTTAATAAATTATATGTAATTCTAAGGCTAGAGTTACCTTGGCATATGACTCACACATGTGCAGTATGAGAAAATGTCGCATTGCACTCAGCTCCATGTAAGACAATGCTGCAGCTCAGATCTGCGAGTTTTTCCTCAACTCTAACAGGACTGAGGAAAGAATGCAGCATGCTGCAATTGTCTATGAGTCTCTCATCACTCGCACCCATACAAGTTTATGGGTGCGAGTGAAACATTGGACTGCAACTGCACTTAGATGACGTCCGAGCGAAGTGCGATATACGTACGAGCTTACAATGCAGCAGATGGAAAGGTTTATCTCTTCCTCTCCTCCACAGCTATGATCTAATCACATCCTGGGTTCAAATCCCACCAAGGACAACATCTGCAAGGACTTTGTATGTTCTCCCCATGTTTGTGTGGGTTTCTTTCTGGTTCTCCAGTTTACTCTTACACGCCAAAGACATACAGATAGGGAATTTAGATTGTGTGCCATAATGGGGACAGTGCTGCTGTTGTATGTAAACCACTGCAAAATATGTTTTTCACCCTCCTATTTCGTATGTCCTGTGTACTTTTGTAATTTGTAATTTTTCCATTTCCCTGCACCCTCTTTTTTGACACTCAGTATAATTTACTGTTATAACTATTGGTTTGAGTCCCTGTTGACCTGGAGATGTGAAGATATATGGGCAAATTGAAAGACTTTTTTTCTCTTGTTTCTTACTTTAGTAATCTTCCTGTCTGCGGAGCTTTGATAATGCTTTATTGGTAATGTCGTGCATGGATGACATGTTTTGTTGCAGAATCCCAATAGAAACACATATGCATTTTACATACAGATTGTCTGCATCTCATTAAACTCTATGTGGAAAACCTGCAAATAAAACACATAACTGCAAGATAAGTGAGAAAACTCAATGCATTTCAATTTCTGCCGTATTAGGCAGCTTTCATAGAAGCGATCATAGGCAGCTCAGTCTTTCCTGGGTAGGGTGAGTAAAATACAGTTTTTTTTGTTGTTTTTTTTCCTTTTTAAATAAACTACAACCAGGGGACGGGTTTTCCCAAACCGGAAAACTCCTTTAATGCTTGTAACCTCTCCGGCTTACCTGCAACCCAAAATGTGAAATCAGCCGCTTATGTGACTGTAGTGAGAAAGTCAGGATGGATTCATGGCACTTTTACATAGCGAGATTTTCCATCAGTATTTGCTTGAGAGAACAGAGGTAGATCCAAAACACAGAAGAGGTGCAAATGTTTCAGTTATTCTTTTTTTCTGTGTTTGTTACCCTTTGATTTGAGGGACTTACAAATAGTGATGGAAAATAGGCAGCTTTCATAGAAGCGATCATAGGCAGCTCAGTCTTTCCTGGGTAGGGTGAGTAAAATACAGTTTTTTTTGTTGTTTTTTTTCCTTTTTAAATAAACTACAACCAGGGGACAGGTTGACATCCCTTTGTCACGTGATAGTATTTTGAACACGCCCCTATCACGTGACAAAGGGACGTCATCCCTGGAAGCAGCCCATACAGTCTAGCATCTACACTGAGCACAGTGTGACGCTGGAGAGGTTTGCGCGCTCACGAGATTATGGGCGGGTACTTGCTGATAACAGTCACAGTCCCGCCCATAATCACTTGCCTGCGCACACGTCACCAGCAGTCACAGTGCTCAGTCCCGTGAGACTGGCACTGGGCATGCGCAGGGATGGCTGGAGCAGTGGGCGGTGTCCAAAAGTATGGAAATCAGCGATGGGGGCGGCATACAGGATCAGGGGGCAGAATATCGGCCATCAGGCTGCCCGCCCCCGTGTCAGATTTATAGAATCCGAAGCCAAAAAGGTACCTCTTTATAAACTCTTTTTTTTGGTCAGAAAGGGGGCACAATAATAACAGGGACCTTTCTAGAATGCAGCCCAGGAGCTGCAGAGGGGGAATCTGTTAGGTTTTAGGGGAAATTTCTGCTGACAGGTTCCCTTTAATGCTTGTAACCTCTCCGGCTTACCTGCAACCCAAAATGTGAAATCAGCCGCTTATGTGACTGTAGTGAGAAAGTCAGGATGGATTCATGGCACTTTTACATAGCGAGATTTTCCATCAGTATTTCCTTGAGAGAACAGAGGTAGATCCAAAACACAGAAGAGGTGCAAATGTTTCAGTTATTCTTTTTCTCTGTGTTTGTTACCCTTTGATTTGAGGGACTTACAAATAGTGATGGAAAATACTGACCAAAATACTGACTGGGTGTGTGTAATAGTGCTGTAAAATACGTCCTTATTCCAAGAATGCGGGAGTTATACTGTAATGCGCTGTCTTCTCTGCTTCATCCTTTTCACGAGAGCAGGAGCAACTAATGGGGCAAGATGCACTTATTGAGTAAGTGAGGGTCCTGTGTCACCGGCAGACTCCCTGCCGTGTGACTCTATGTGGTATGTGATAGACTTCCAAACAAAATGAACCAGACAGAATCAAACAAAATAAATACACAACACATTGCAATTAGGTGTCAAATGGTCCCAATTTTATTCAAATTTACATGACACTGAAAATGGCACACCCCCGACTCACGGAGAGTCACCCTCCAGAGCTCAGGAGAGGATAAACCCCCTGTGGGGGAAACCTCTAGGGAACCATGGCCGGAGGATTGCCCTTCCCCTGGGCTTATAGAGTTAGCGCCGATATATAACAGATGTATATCATAAACAAAAAACTCCTAAAACCTAGAATTTATTAAAAAAAATTGTTTAAAAGAACTGAGAGTCCTCAGTGGTTGATACCTTATAGAATTTATTAATAAGGTTAAAAGGAGGGGAAACCCCACATCCAATACATTAAATAAGAAAACAACACACAAGGGGGCTGACCCTAATGAGCCCTATGACTGTCCCTACCTTGCAGCGGAGGTCGGCGCCCTATTACCTGCGCAGTTGGCGCCCCGGGCTCACCGTCGACTTTTACCTAATGAGTCCCTATTAGTCCCTATTGTGAGATAAAGTGATTAACAATCTAAGATCAAATAACAGATGTACATACAGTATAACAGATGTAACAGCAGTTTTACAATTTGTACATTTTACCAGATTTACAGACAATGAAATAATAAATTTAGACTATAAATGTGATAATCTGGATGTGGGGGAGATCTGGATGCTATATCTGTCACCCCAAGAATTGCTACAACTAATTTGGTTGACCTCATTGAACAATTTCTCCCTCACAGATCCAGGTTCAACTCTCCAGAAGTTGCACACTTGGGTACAGGGTTTGTTCATTTCGGATAACCTCTAATTGGTTGAATATCCCTCCCAATTTATCACCCATTAAAGGCATAGCCAGGAATTTCTAAATGAGAGCTACTCTCTGGAGAGGGTAACAGAAGTGGATCCTGTGCTGGGGACCCCCCTCAGTTACCTTCATGTACCCTGAGGGTGTCTAAAGCAGACAACCTCTTTACCTGCTAGAACCTCCAAATTACACCAAGGTGGGCACATTACGTGGGGTGGTCAAGCTCAACGTCCTCAGGCGCATCAGTAATGTCACTGATCATGGCAACGCAACCTTCTTTTATGGAATTTTCTTTATGACATGTGTTTATGAGCTCATAACAGTTGTCATGGTTACTACAGGGGCCTACTACATGAAGGACCAAAACTTTAACCCTTTCACCATTGGCAATTCTTTTCACTTTAGAAGTCAATTATTGCATTTGTTATCAAGCAGGCGCCCTATTATTATGGCCTCCCATAGATTCCAAAAGAAATAGAGGTCGTGGATTAAACGTTGTGTTTTTCATGAATATTGTGCATGTCTTGCATGGAAAGGTTGGGCTTATAAATATTAATTTGCACATAAAAAGTTAAGGGCAAATTACTTGTAAAAAAATTGCATTTTAAGCAATTTCCTAATATACATCCTACATAGTTACCGGATGAATAGACATGGGTCCATCAAGTTCAACCTATCCTCAAAGTTATATATTTTCTGTCTCTTGATTATTTATATCCCACATTGCCTTGTGTAGTGAGATATGCATCCAGCCATTTTTTAAATGTTATTACTATAGTGTCTGCCATTACTACCTCTTGGCTAGAATATTTCACAGTCTGACTGCTCTAACTATAGACAAAAAAAGACTGACTGCACTCCTCGACCTGACGAGGTGTGAACAGGTGCATAACTGAACATGACATAAAATACAAAAATACAGTTTGCACTCTGATAATGCTAAAGTATGGAAACCATGAATGTGTGAACATGGACCTGCATTACTGCTAAGGAAAATCTGAGAAAAATGAGATATTTAGCATATATAAATGGCCATTTGTATATCTGCCCAGTTGCCCCTTCACGGCATATCTCGTAACTGGGTCCCTAACGCTGTGCTGAAGCCTCTCTCTAGGTTAAAAACCTCCTGTGTATGGGCAAGTAGGAACCTGCTATATAGGATAAGATTACCTGTGGCAACTGGGGGAAGGGTGCACGGTCAGAAGGTATAACCCTCTTCATATAGACAAAAAAAAAAGACTGACTGCACTCCTCGACCTGAGATGTGAACAGGTGCATAACTGAACATTGCCACAGGTAATCTTATCCTATATAGCAGGTTCCTACTTGCCCATACACAGGAGGTTTTTATTAAATTATATGTAATTCTAAGGCTAGAGTTATCCTGGCATATGACTCACACATGTGCAGTATGAGAAAATGTCGCATTGCACTCAGCTCCATGTAAGACAATGCTGCAGCTCAGATCTGCGAGTTTTTCCTCAACTCTAACAGGACTGAGGAAAGAATGCAGCATGCTGCAATTTTCTATGAGTCTCTCATCACTCGCACCCATACAAGTCTATGGGTGCGAGTGAAACATTGGACTGCAACTGCACTTAGATGACGTCCGAGCGAAGTGCGATAAACGCACGAGCTTACAATGCAGCAGATGGAAAGATTTATCTCTTCCTCTCCTCCACAGCTATGATCTAATCACATCCTGGGTTCAAATCCCACCAAGGACAACATCTGCAAGGACTTTGTATGTTCTCCCCATGTTTGTGTGGGTTTCCCTCTGGTTCTCCAGTTTACTCTCACACGCCAAAGACATACATATAGGGAATTTAGATTGTGTGCCGTAATGGGGACAGTGCTGCTGTTGTATGTAAACCACTGCAAAATATGTTTTTCACCCTCCTATTTCGTATGTCCTGTGTACTTTTGTAATTTGTAATTTTTCCATTTCCCTGCACCCTCTCTTTTGACACTCAGTATAATTTACTGTTATAACTATTGGTTTGAGTCCCTGTTGACCTGGAGATGTGAAGATATATGGGCAAATTTAAAGACTTTTTTTCTCTTGTTTCTTACTTTAGTAATCTTTCTGTCTGCGGAGCTTTGATAATGCTTTATTGGTAATGTCGTGCATGGATGACATGTTTTGTTGCAGAATCCCAATAGAAACACATATGCATTTTACATACAGATTGTCTGCATCTCATTAAACTCTATGTGGAAAACTTGCAAATAAAACACATAACTGCAAGATAAGTGAGAAAACTCAATGCATTTCAATTTCTGCCGTATTAGGCAGCTTTCATAGAAGCGATCATAGGCAGCTCAGTCTTTCCTGGGTAAGGTGAGTAAAATACAGGTTTTTTTGTTGTTTTTTTTCCTTTTTAAATAAACTACAACCAGGGGACGGGTTTTCCCAAACCGGAAAACTCCTTTAATGCTTGTAACTAGAGTTGAGCGCGGTTCGTGGTTCGTGGTTCTCCAGTTCTAGGCTCGAGTGATTTTTGGGCTGTTCGAGATCGAACTAGAACTCGAGCTTTTTGCTAAAAGCTCGATAGTTCTAGATACGTTCGAGAACGGTTCTAGCAGCAAAAAGCAGGGCTTTTTACAGCTACAGTGAGCAGGAGCCATCGCTGGCAGCCTGCCACAAGCTGGTAACCAAGATAAACATCGGGTATCCAAGAAAAGCGCTTTGGTTAGCAACCCGATGTTTATCTTAGTTACGTGCAGGAAGCCCACACTTTCCCGCTCAGCTCGCTCCACCCCCTCCTGCCCGCGGCATGTACACATACATACACATACACAAACACACACACTCACACACATCCACCCCCCCCCCTCCCCGCCCGCCCGCCCGCCCGCCCGCTCGCTCGCTCGCTCGGCTTACCTGCGGTGATGAAGTCCCGCCATCCCGACCTCAGCGCTGTCACTGTCCTCCATGGCCGCCGCTTGTCACATCACCTATCGCTTCCGACCCGAGACTGACACTGGCGGTGACGTCACGGACCTCTCGCGATACTTGATGTGAAGGCGCCGGTCATTGACCTCAGTGACAGGGGCTGTCGGCAGTGCTGGAGATCAGCGCAGGTAATGTACCTCACTGACAGCAGCACTTGTCACCCCCCTGCAGTGACCTGGGCTGACCCATTGATGTTAGCTCAGGTCACTGCACTGCTCTCCCAGCCAATGGGGAACATCCTGCTCTTCATTGACTGGGACAGTGTGCATAGTCATGGCAACCCCTTGGATTACACCAGACCTGGATTTGTTTTTCAATCTAATAAATTGGTTAAAGAGGGAATGTTTTGGGGAGTGTTTTTTCAAATAAAAATGTGTTTGTCGTGTATTTTTTTTTTATTACTGACTGGGTTGGTGATGTCGGGTATCTGATAGACGCCTGACCTCACCAACCCCAGGGCTTGATGCCAGGTGACATTACACATCTGGTATTAACCCCAAATATTACCCCGTTTGCCACCGCACCAGGGCGCGGGATGAGCTGGGGCGAAGCACCAGGATTGGCGCATCTAATGGATGCGCCACTTCTGGGGCGGCTGCGGCCTGCTATTTTTAGGCTGGGGAGATTCCAATAACCATGGACCTCCCTAGTCTGAGAATATCAGGCCCCAGCTGTCTGCTTTACCTTGGCTGGTGATCCAATTTTGGGGGACCCCTACGTGTTTTTTTTTTTAATTATTTATTTAATTTAAAATAACAGCGTGGGGTGCCCTCAGTTTTGGATTACCAGCCAAGGTGAGGTTGCCAGCTGTGGTCTGCAGGCTGCAGCCGTCTGCTTTACCCTAGCTGGCTACAAAACTAGGGGGAACCCTATGTCATTTTTTTTTCATTTTTTTGGCTAAATACAAAGCTAAGCACCCCTTAGTGCCACATGAAAGGTACCAAAGGGTGTTCCACTTTTTCTCCATTTTTTTCTCCACTTTCTCTCCACTTTTTCTCCACTTTTTCTCCATTTTTTTCTCCACTTATTCTCCACTTTTTCTCCTCTTATTCTCCACTTTTTCTCCACTTTTTCTCCACTTTTTCTCCTCTTATTCTCCACTTTTTCTCCACTTTTTCTCCATTTTTTTCTCCACTTTCTCCACTTTTTCTCCACTTTTTTCTCCACTTTTTCTCCTCTTATGCTCCACTTTTTCTCCTCTTAATCTCCACTTTTTCTCCACTTTTTCTCCACTTTTTCTCCACTTTTTTCTCCACTTTTTCTCCTCTTATGCTCCACTTTTTCTCCACTTTTTCTCCACTTTTTCTCCACTTTTTCTTCACTTTTTCTCCTCTTAATCTCCACTTTTTCTCCTCTTATGCTCCACTTTTTCTCCACTTTTTCTCCACTTTTTCTCCACGTTTTCTCCACTTTTTTCTCCACTTTTTCTCCTCTTATGCTCCACTTTTTCTCCACTTTTTCTCCACTTTTTCTCCACGTTTTCTCCACGTTTTCTCCACTTTTTTCTCCACTTTTTCTCCTCTTATGCTCCACTTTTTCTCCACTTTTTCTCCACTTTTTCTCCTCTTAATCTCCACTTTTTCTCCACTTTTTCTCCACTTTTTCTCCACTTTTTCTCCACTTTTTCTCCACTTTTTTCTCCACTTTTTCTCCACTTTTTCTCCTCTTATGCTCCACTTTTTCTCCACTTTTTCTCCACTTTTTCTCCTCTTATGCTCCACTTTTTCTCCACTTTTTCTCCACTTTTTCTCCTCTTATGCTCCACTTTTTCTCCACTTTTTCTCCACTTTTTTCTCCACTTTTTCTCCTCTTATGCTCCACTTTTTCTCCACTTTTTCTCCACTTTTTCTCCACTTTTTCTCCTCTTATGCTCCACTTTTTCTCCACTTTTTCTCCACTTTTTCTCCATTTTTTTCTCCACTTATTCTCCACTTTTTCTCCTCTTATTCTCCACTTTTCCTCCACTTTTTCTCCACTTTTTCTCCTCTTATTCTCCACTTTTTCTCCACTTTTTCTCCACTTTTTCTCCATTTTTTTCTCCACTTTCTCCACTTTTTCTCCACTTTTTTCTCCACTTTTTCTCCTCTTATGCTCCACTTTTTCTCCTCTTAATCTCCACTTTTTCTCCACTTTTTCTCCACTTTTTCTCCACTTTTTTCTCCACTTTTTCTCCTCTTATGCTCCACTTTTTCTCCACTTTTTCTCCACTTTTTCTCCACTTTTTCTCCTCTTAATCTCCACTTTTTCTCCTCTTATGCTCCACTTTTTCTCCACTTTTTCTCCACGTTTTCTCCACTTTTTTCTCCACTTTTTCTCCTCTTATGCTCCACTTTTTCTCCACTTTTTCTCCACTTTTTCTCCACGTTTTCTCCACGTTTTCTCCACTTTTTTCTCCACTTTTTCTCCTCTTATGCTCCACTTTTTCTCCACTTTTTCTCCTCTTAATCTCCACTTTTTCTCCACTTTTTCTCCACTTTTTCTCCTCTTATGCTCCACTTTTTCTCCACTTTTTCTCCATTTTTTCTCCACGTTTTCTCCACGTTTTCTCCACTTTTTTCTCCACTTTTTCTCCTCTTATGCTCCACTTTTTCTCCACTTTTTCTCCACTTTTTCTCTTCTTAATCTCCACTTTTTCTCCACTTTTTCTCCACTTTTTTCTCCACTTTTTCTCCACTTTTTCTCCTCTTATGCTCCACTTTTTCTCCACTTTTTCTCCACTTTTTCTCCTCTTATGCTCCACTTTTTCTCCACTTTTTCTCCATTTTTTCTCCTCTTATGCTCCACTTTTTCTCCACTTTTTCTCCACTTTTTTCTCCACTTTTTCTCCTCTTATGCTCCACTTTTTCTCCACTTTTTCTCCACTTTTTCTCCACTTTTTCTCCTCTTATGCTCCACTTTTTCTCCACTTTTTCTCCATTTTTTTCTCCACTTATTCTCCACTTTTTCTCCTCTTATTCTCCACTTTTTCTCCACTTTTTCTCCACTTTTTCTCCTCTTATTCTCCACTTTTTCTCCACTTTTTCTCCATTTTTTTCTCCACTTTCTCCACTTTTTCTCCACTTTTTTCTCCACTTTTTCTCCTCTTATGCTCCACTTTTTCTCCTCTTAATCTCCACTTTTTCTCCACTTTTTCTCCACTTTTTCTCCACTTTTTCTCCACTTTTTCTCCACTTTTTTCTCCACTTTTTCTCCACTTTTTCTCCTCTTATGCTCCACTTTTTCTCCACTTTTTCTCCACTTTTTCTCCTCTTATGCTCCACTTTTTCTCCACTTTTTCTCCACTTTTTCTCCTCTTATGCTCCACTTTTTCTCCACTTTTTCTCCACTTTTTTCTCCACTTTTTCTCCTCTTATGCTCCACTTTTTCTCCACTTTTTCTCCACTTTTTCTCCACTTTTTCTCCTCTTATGCTCCACTTTTTCTCCACTTTTTCTCCACTTTTTCTCCATTTTTTTCTCCACTTATTCTCCACTTTTTCTCCTCTTATTCTCCACTTTTCCTCCACTTTTTCTCCACTTTTTCTCCTCTTATTCTCCACTTTTTCTCCACTTTTTCTCCACTTTTTCTCCATTTTTTTCTCCACTTTCTCCACTTTTTCTCCACTTTTTTCTCCACTTTTTCTCCTCTTATGCTCCACTTTTTCTCCTCTTAATCTCCACTTTTTCTCCACTTTTTCTCCACTTTTTTCTCCACTTTTTCTCCTCTTATGCTCCACTTTTTCTCCACTTTTTCTCCACTTTTTCTCCACTTTTTCTCCTCTTAATCTCCACTTTTTCTCCTCTTATGCTCCACTTTTTCTCCACTTTTTCTCCACGTTTTCTCCACTTTTTTCTCCACTTTTTCTCCTCTTATGCTCCACTTTTTCTCCACTTTTTCTCCACTTTTTCTCCACGTTTTCTCCACGTTTTCTCCACTTTTTTCTCCACTTTTTCTCCTCTTATGCTCCACTTTTTCTCCACTTTTTCTCCTCTTAATCTCCACTTTTTCTCCACTTTTTCTCCACTTTTTCTCCTCTTATGCTCCACTTTTTCTCCACTTTTTCTCCATTTTTTCTCCACGTTTTCTCCACGTTTTCTCCACTTTTTTCTCCACTTTTTCTCCTCTTATGCTCCACTTTTTCTCCACTTTTTCTCCACTTTTTCTCTTCTTAATCTCCACTTTTTCTCCACTTTTTCTCCACTTTTTCTCCACTTTTTCTCCACTTTTTTCTCCACTTTTTCTCCACTTTTTCTCCTCTTATGCTCCACTTTTTCTCCACTTTTTCTCCACTTTTTCTCCACTTTTTCTCCTCTTATGCTCCACTTTTTCTCCACTTTTTCTCCATTTTTTCTCCTCTTATGCTCCACTTTTTCTCCACTTTTTCTCCACTTTTTTCTCCACTTTTTCTCCTCTTATGCTCCACTTTTTCTCCACTTTTTCTCCACTTTTTCTCCACTTTTTCTCCTCTTATGCTCCACTTTTTCTCCACTTTTTCTCCATTTTTTTCTCCACTTATTCTCCACTTTTTCTCCTCTTATTCTCCACTTTTTCTCCACTTTTTCTCCACTTTTTCTCCTCTTATTCTCCACTTTTTCTCCACTTTTTCTCCATTTTTTTCTCCACTTTCTCCACTTTTTCTCCACTTTTTTCTCCACTTTTTCTCCTCTTATGCTCCACTTTTTCTCCTCTTAATCTCCACTTTTTCTCCACTTTTTCTCCACTTTTTCTCCACTTTTTTCTCCACTTTTTCTCCTCTTATGCTCCACTTTTTCTCCACTTTTTCTCCACTTTTTCTCCACTTTTTCTCCACTTTTTCTCCTCTTAATCTCCACTTTTTCTCCTCTTATGCTCCACTTTTTCTCCACGTTTTCTCCACTTTTTCTCCACTTTTTCTCCTCTTATGCTCCACTTTTTCTCCACTTTTTCTCCTCTTAATCTCCACTTTTTCTCCTCTTATGCTCCACTTTTTCTCCACTTTTTCTCCACTTTTTCTCCTCTTATGCTCCACTTTTTCTCCACTTTTTCTCCTCTTATGCTCCACTTTTTCTCCACTTTTTCTCCACTTTTTTCTCCACTTTTTCTCCTCTTATGCTCCACTTTTTCTCCACTTTTTCTCCACTTTTTCTCCACTTTTTCTCCACTTTTTTCTCCACTTTTTCTCCACTTTTTTCTCCACTTTTTCTCCACTTTTTCTCCTCTTATGTTCCACTTATTCTCCACTTTTTCTCCACTTTTTCTCTACTTTTTCTATGGTCGGTCTACCCATTAGCTCTGCCATGCATAGTGTAGCTCTATACCTACTGCACATGTTACTTTATGATTGACATCTCTTTCGTACCAGAGCTGTCTAAGTCTACTCTGACCCCATATTTGTCATTACTATATGGTCCTTGTACTGTATTATGACATTTGTATCATGTGTTTCATTTCTTGCTGTGTTGCAATTTTTTTGCTGCATCCCAATTGTACCTCTACATTGTTCGAGTTTATGTTATTGTTCTCTCACTCTTATGTGATACTGATTATTGTCATTTTTCATGATTACATGCAGATAAGTCCAATCTGACGAAGGCTCAGGCCGAAACGTCATTTGTAACTTGTTTTGGACAAAAACATATATGCTTATGAAAAAAAAAATTTCTTAATACGGACCAATAAAGAGTGATTTTGCATTACTATCCGTTGTGACTTACTGACTTAGTCTGGGAGATATAGAGTGCCGAGGTTACTCACTAATTTTATCTATTATTACCTCTGAGCACCTATATACCAGTGAGCAGAGCTTCCTCTACAGTAGTTCTCCTGATTAGGCATGCCCTTACCTCATGAGCAGGGCATTGCAGCTTTGGTAGCAACCATTACGACATGGACTCTGCTGCTGTGGACCCGGGGAGAGTGAGTGCAGATTCATTGCACCCACACTCCTCACATGAAGGGTCCGCACTCCTAGAAAATGGGGGATACGTTCCCTGAGTGTCTCCCCCCCATATTCTAGACGGTCCAGAGTCGTCGTGGGACCCCTTTATTTTTTTTCTTACAATAAATTGGTGAAAGAGGAAATGTTTTGGGGACTGTTTTTTTCAAATAAATTTCTTTTGTCGATTTTTTGTTTTTGTTAGTACTGACAGTTTATGATGTTGGGTATCTAATAGACGCCATGACATCACAAACTGCTGGGCTTGATCTCAGGTGACTTTACAGCTAGTATCAACCCGATTTATTACCCCGTTTGCCACTGCACCAGGGCACGGGATGAGCTGGGGTGAAGCGCCAGGATTGGCGCATCTAGTGGATGCGCCACGTCTGGGGTGCCTGCGGCCTGCTATTTTTAGGCTGTGAAGGCCCAATAACTATGGACCTTCCCACCCTGAGAATACCAGACCACAGCTGTCCGCTTTACCTTGGCTGGTGATCCAATTTGGGGGGTCCCCTACTTTTATTGTGTAATTAATAATATTTATAAAATAATTATAAAAAAGAGCCTGAGGGGACCTCCACATTGGATCCCCAACCACGGTAAAGCTGCCAGCTGTGGTTTTCAGGCTACAGCCGTCTGCTTTACCCTAGCTGGCTATCAAAAATGGGGGGACCCAACGTAATTTTTTTTTTTTTAACTATTTTTTAAATAGAAAAAATTAATGGGCTTCCCTGTATTTTGATTGCCAACCAAGGTAACGGCAGGCAGATGGGGGTGGCAACCCATAGCTGTCTGCTTTATCTGCGCTGAGAATCAAAAATACCGCGGAGCGCTACGTCATTTTTTTAAAGATTTATTTTTACAGCACTGTGATGTCCAGCAATCAAAATACAGGGAAGCCCATTTTATTTTTAGTTATTTAAATAAATAATTAAAAAAAATATATGTTAGCTCCCACTGCATTTTTTGTATTGCTAGCTAAGGGTAATCCAAGCAGCTACTGGCTGCTAACCCCCACTGCTTGGTGTTACCTTCACTGGCAATGGAAAATCCAGGGAAGCATTTTTTTTTTTTTGCCAAAAAGCTACAAAAAAAGGACGTGAGCTTCGCCATATTTTTGTATGCTAGCCAGGTATAGCAGGCAGGTGCTGGAAGAGTTGGATACAGCGCCAGAAGATGGCGCTTCTATGAAAATGCCATTTTCTGAGGTGGCTGCAGACTGCAATTCGCAGCAGTGGGGCCCAGAAAGCTCAGGCCAACCGGTGGTGCGGATTCCAATCCCAGCTGCCTAGTTGTACCTGGCTGGACACAAAAATGGGGCAAAGCCTACGTCATTTGTTTTCTAATTATTTCATGAAATTCATGAAATAATAAAAAAAGGGCTTCCCTTTATTTTTGGTTCCCAGCCGGGTACAAATAGGCAACTGGGGGTTGGGGGCAGCCGTACCTGCCTGCTGTACCTGGCTAGCATACAAAAATATGGCGAAGCCACATAATTTTTTCAGGGGGCAAAAAACTTCTGCATACAGTCCTGGATGGAGTATGCTGAGCCTTGTAGTTCTGCAGCTGCTGTCTGTCTGTATGGAGAAGAGCAGACAGCAGCTGCAGAACTACAAGGCTCAGCATACTCCATCCAGGACTGTATGCAGAAGTTTTTTGCCCACCAAAAAAATGACGTGGGCTTCGCCATATTTTTGTATGCTAGCCAGGTACAGCTGGCAGCCACGGGCTGCCTCCAACCCCCAGTTGCCTATTTGTACCCGGCTGGGAACCAAAAATATAGGGAAGCCCGTTTTTTTTAATTATTTCACTTATTTCATGAAATAATTAAAAAACAAATGACGTGGGCTTCGCCCTATTTTTGTGTCCAGCCGGGTACAACTAGGCAGCTGGGGATTGGAATCCGCAGCACAGGTTAGCCCGAGGTTTGTGGGCGCCTCTGCTGCGGATTTCAGTCCGCAGCCGTCGCAGAAAATGGCGCTCTCATAGAAGCGCCATCATCTGGCGCTGTATCCAACTCTTCCAACAGCCCTGGAGCCGGGTGGCTTGTTGGGTAATCATGAGTTAATACTGGCTTTGTTTTACCAGCCAGTATTAAGCCAGAGATTCTTAATGTCAGGCACGTTTGACCCGGCCATTAAGAATCTCCAATAAAGGGTTAAAAAAAGACACCACACAGAGAAAAAATACTTTAATAGAAATAAATACACAGACACATTAGAGACTCCATCTTTATTACCCCCTGTCAGCCCTACACGATCCTGCTCTTCTGTCTTCTTTCTTTCTAGTGTAGTAGTAGTGACGATTGTAGTGAGGGGCATCACTTGGGGCTGGGGAACCTCCATCCTAACTACAATGCTCACTACAATCGGGAAGCAGCGTGCAGCCTTCACTCCGTGAGTGATCACTGCTGGCTGCTAGCGGTAACGCTGACAGACGCGTTACCATAGCAACGGTGCTCCCGGAGCCGCGGTTAGCGGTGACGTCACCGCTAACTGCGTTGCTATGGCAACGGTGATCTCCGTTAATGACCGGCTGTGTCAGCCGGTCCCTAACGGAACGGGGAGTCGACCGTGTGCTAGAGCATGTCGCCGGTACACGGCGATACACATATGTGCACCGTGTACTGGAGAGATGCACTCGCAGGTCCTACATGACGTGTCATAGTCATGTGACCAGTCTGTAGCCAATGAGATAATAGCCACGTGACTGGTCACATGGCTATTTTGACGTCACGATAGGTCCTGCTTCTCTGCTGGCAGTGCAGGTCACCGGGAGGATTCAGCGATCATCGGATGGAATAGCGGCAGGAGACAGAGTGCAGAAGGGATCGCGAGGACCGGTAAGTGTTATGGCAATGTTTATTAACTGTTTGTGTACATTTATAATGCATTTTTATGTGTTTGTGATTGCCTCCCATTATAGCCTATACGTTCGAGTTCGGTTCGTCGAACGTTCGACGAACCGAACTCGAACGGGACCCCCGTTCGGCGAACCGGCCTCGAGCCGAACCGGGACCGGTTCGCTCATCTCTACTTGTAACCTCTCCGGCTTACCTGCAACCCAAAATGTGAAATCAGCCGCTTATGTGACTGTAGTGAGAAAGTCAGGATGGATTCATGGCACTTTTACATAGCGAGATTTTCCATCAGTATTTGCTTGAGAGAAAAGAGGTAGATCCAAAACACAGAAGAGGTGCAAATGTTTCAGTTATTCTTTTTCTCTGTGTTTGTTACCCTTTGATTTGAGGGACTTACAAATAGTGATGGAAAATACTGACCAAAATACTGACTGTGTGTGTGTAATAGTGCTGTAAAGTACGTCCTTATTCCAAGAATGCGGGAGTTATACTGTAATGCGCTGTCTTCTCTGCTTCATCCTTTTCACGAGAGCAGGAGCAACAAATGGGGCAAGATGCACTTATTGAGTAAGTGAGGGTCCTGTGTCACCGGCAGATTCCCTGCCGTGTGACTCTATGTGGTATGTGATAGACTCCCAAACAAAATGAACCAGACAGAAATAAACAAAATAAATACACAACACATTGCAATTAAGTGTCAAATGGTCCCAATTTTATTCAAATTTACATGACACTGAAAATGGCACCCCCCCGACTCACGGAGAGTCACCCTCCAGAGCTCAGGAGAGGAAAAACCCCCTGTGGGGGAAACCTCTAGGGAACCATGGCCGGAGGATTGCCCTTCCCCTGGGCTTATAGAGTTAGCGCCGATATATAAAACAGATGTATATCATAAACAAAAAACTCCTAAAACCTAGAATTTATTAAAAAAAATTGTTAAAAAGAACTGAGAGTCCTCAGTCGTTGATACCTTTTAGAATTTATTAATAAGGTTAAAAGGAGGGGAAACTCCACATCCAATACATTAAATAAGAAAACAACACACAAGGGGGCTGACCCTAATGAGCCCTATGACTGTCCCTACCTTGCAGCGGAGGTCGGCGCCCTATTACCTGCGCAGTTGGCGCCCCCGCTCACCGTTGACTTTTACCTAATGAGTCCCTATTAGTCCCTATTGTGAGATAAAGTGATTAACAATCTAAGATCAAATAACAGATGTACATACAGTATAACAGATGTAACAGCAGTTTTACAATTTGTACATTTTACCAGATTTACAGACAATGAAATAATAAATTTAGACTATAAATGTGATAATCTGGATGTGGGGGAGATCTGGATGCTATATCTGTCACCCCAAGAATTGCTACAACTAATTTGGTTGGCCTCATTGAACAATTTCTCCCTCACAGATCCAGGTTCAACTCTCCAGAAGTTGCACACTTGGGTACAGGGTTTGTTCATTTCGGATAACCTCTAATTGGTTGAATATCCCTCCCAATTTATCACCCATTAAAGGCATAGCCAGGAATTTCTAAATGAGAGCTACTCTCTGGACAGGGTAACAGAAGTGGATCCTGTGCTGGGGACCCCCCTCAGTTACCTTCATATACCCTGGGGGTGTCTAAAGCAGACAACCTCTTTACCTGCTAGAACCTCCAAATTACACCAAGGTGGGCACATTACGTGGGGTGGTCAAGCTCAACGTCCTCAGGCGCATCAGTAATGTCACTGATCATGGCAACGCAATCTTCTTTTATGGAATCTTCTTTATGACATGTGTTTATGAGCTCATAACAGTTGTCATGGTTACTACAGGGGCCTACTACATGAAGGACCAAAACTTTAACCCTTTCACCATTGGCAATTCTTTTCACTTTAGAAGTCAATCATTGCATTTGTTATCAAGCAGGCGCCCTATTATTATGGCCTCCCATAGATTCCAAAAGAAATAGAGGTCGTGGATTAAACGTTGTGTTTTTCATGAATATTGTGCATGTCTTGCATGGAAAGGTTGGGCTTATAAATATTAATTTGCACATAAAAAGTTAAGGGCAAATTACTTGTAAAACAATTGCATTTTAAGCAATTTCCTAATATACATCCTACATAGTTACCGGATGAATAGACATGGGTCCATCAAGTTCAACCTATCCTCAAAGTTATATATTTTCTGTCTCTTGATTATTTATATCCCACATTGCCTTGTGTAGTGAGATATGCATCCAGCCATTTTTTAAATGTTATTACTATAGTGTCTGCCATTACTACCTCTTGGCTAGAATATTTCACAGTCTGACTGCTCTAACTATAGACAAAAAAAGACTGACTGCACTCCTCGACCTGACGAGGTGTGAACAGGTGCATAACTGAACATGACATAAAATACAAAAATACAGTTTGCACTCTGATAATGCTAAAGTATGGAAACCATGAATGTGTGAACATGGACCTGCATTACTGCTAAGGAAAATCTGAGAAAAATTAGATATTTAGCATATATAAATGGCCATTTGTATATCTGCCCAGTTGCCCCTTCACGGCATATCTCGTAACTGGGTCCCTAACGCTATGCTGAAGCCTCTCTCTAGGTTAAAAACCTCCTGTGTATGGGCAAGTAGGAACCTGCTATATAGGATAAGATTACCTGTGGCAACTGGGGGAAGGGTGCACGGTCAGAAGGTACGACCCTCTTCATATAGACAAAAAAAGACTGACTGCACTCCTCGTATATAGCAGGTTCCTACTTGCCCATACACAGGAGGTTATTAAATTATATGTAATTCTAAGGCTAGAGTTACCCTGGCATATGACTCACACATGTGCAGTATGAGAAAATGTCGCATTGCACTCAGCTCCATGTAAGACAATGCTGCTGCTCAGATCTGCGAGTTTTTCCTCAACTCTAACAGGACTGAGGAAAGAATGCAGCATGCTGCAATTGTCTATGAGTCTCTCATCACTCGCACCCATACAAGTCTATGGGTGCGAGTGAAACATTGGACTGCAACTGCACTTAGATGACGTCCGAGCGAAGTGCGATATACGCACGAGCTTACAATGCAGCAGATGGAAAGATTTATCTCTTCCTCTCCTCCACAGCTATGATCTAATCACATCCTGGGTTCAAATCCCACCAAGGACAACATCTGCAAGGACTTTGTATGTTCTCCCCATGTTTGTGTGGGTTTCCCTCTGGTTCTCCAGTTTACTCTCACACGCCAAAGACATACATATAGGGAATTTAGATTGTGCGCCGTAATGGGGACAGTGCTGCTGTTGTATGTAAACCACTGCAAAATATGTTTTTCACCCTCCTATTTCGTATGTCCTGTGTACTTTTGTAATTTGTACTTTTTCCATTTCCCTGCACCCTCTTTTTTGACACTCAATATAATTTACTGTTATAAATATTGGTTTGAGTCCCTGTTGACCTGGAGATGTGAAGATATATGGGCAAATTTAAAGACTTTTTTTCTCTTGTTTCTTACTTTAGTAATCTTCCTGTCTGCGGAGCTTTGATAATGCTTTATTGGTAATGTCGTGCATGGATGACATGTTTTGTTGCAGAATCCCAATAGAAACACATATGCATTTTACATACAGATTGTCTGCATCTCATTAAACTCTATGCGGAAAACCTGCAAATAAAACGCATAACTGCAAGATAAGTGAGAAAATTCAATGCATTTCAATTTCTGCCGTATTAGGCAGCTTTCATAGAAACGATCATAGGCAGCTCAGTCTTTCCTGGGTAGGGTGAGTAAAATACAGGTTTTTTTTGTTGTTTTTTTCCTTTTTAAATAAACTACAACCAGGAGACGGGTTTTCCCAAACCGTAAAACTCCTTTAATGCTTGTAACCTCTCCGGCTTATCTGCAACCCAAAATGTGAAATCAGCCGCTTATGTGGCTGTAGTGAGAAAGTCAGGATGGATTCATGGCACTTTTACATGGCGAGATTTTTCATCAGTATTTGCTTGAGAGAACAGTGGTAGATCCAAAACACAGAAGAGGTGCAAATGTTTCAGTTATTCTTTTTCTCTGTGTTTGTTACCCTTTGATTTGAGGGACTTACAAATACTGATGAAAAATACTGACCAAAATACTGACTGTGTGTGTGTAATAGTGCTGTAAAATACATCCTTATTCCAAGAATGCGGGAGTTATACTGTAATGCGCTGTCTTCTCTGCTTCATCCTTTTCATGAGAGCAGGAGCAACTAATGGGGCAAGATGCACTTACTGAGTAAGTGAGGGTCCTGTGTCACCGGCAGATTCCCTGCCATGTGACTCTATGTGGTATGTGATAGACTCCCAAACAAAATGAACCAGACAGAAACACACAAAATAAATACACAACACATTGCAATTATGTGTCAAATCGTCCCAATTTTTTTGAAATTTACATGACACTGAAAATGGCACACCCCCGACTCACGGGGAGTCACCCTCCAGAGCTCAGGAGAGGAAAAACCCCCTGTGGGGGAAACCTCTAGGGAACCATGGCCGGAGGATTGCCCTTCCCCTGGGCTTATAGAGTTAGCGCCGATATATAACAGATGTATATCATAAACAAAAAACTCCTAAAACCTAGAATTTATTAATAAGGTTAAAAGGAGGGGAAACCCCACATCCAATACATTAAATAAGAAAACAACACACAAGGGGGCTGACCCTAATGAGCCCTATGACTGTCCCTACCTTGCAGCGGAGGTCGGCGCCCTATTACCTGCGCAGTTGGCGCCCCTGCTCACTGTCGACTTTTACCTAATGAGTCTCTATTAGTCCCTATTGTGAGATAAAGTGATTAACAATCTAAGATCAAATAACAGATGTACATACAGTATACCAGATGTAACAGCAGTTTTACAATTTGTACATTTTACCAGATTTACAGACAATGAAATAATAAATTTAGACTATAAATGTGATAATCTGGATGTGGGGGAGATCCGGCTGCTATATCTGTCACCTCAAGAATTGCTACAACTAATTTGGTTGACCTGATTGAACAATTCTCCCTCACAGATCCAGGTCCAACTCTCCAGAAGTTGCACACTTGGTTAAAGGGTTTGTTCATTTCGAATAACCTCTAATTGGTTGAATATCCCTCCCAATTTATCACCCATTAAAGGCATAGCCAGGAATTTCTAAATGAGAGCTACTCTCTGGAGAGGGTAACAGAAGTGGATTCTGTGCTGGGGACCCCCCTCAGTTACCTTCATATACCCTGGGGGTGTCTAAAGCAGACAACCTCTTTACCTGCTAGAACCTCCAAATTACACCAAGGTGGGCACATTACGTGGGGTGGTCAAGCTCAACGTCCTCAGGCGCATCAGTAATGTCACTGATCATGGCAACGCAAATGTTACGGGGGGCTATCTGATAAGAATCTAAAGGAGTATCAGATAGTCAGGGTCCACCGTGCAAAGACTCTGCTGCAGACTATGGCAGAGTGCAATACCTCTGTTAACTCACAGAAGGATATAATAAGTAAGTAAAGCAATTCCTCCCTTACTTGGAGGGTGTGTGGAATGATCTCTGTTAATAATCACAGAGACAAATGCAATGTGTGCAAAATGGCACCTACCTAGGTCCGCTCTTCTAGTGGTGCAAAAGAGACGAACAGCAGCGTAAGCCGCACAAAGCTCCTACCTGCGTTCGCTCCACTAGTGTGCGAGGACACGAACCACTAGATATGGCACCTGCCTAGGTCCGCTCTTCTAGTGGTGCAAAAGAGACGAACAGCAGCGTAAGCCGCACAAAGCTCCTACCTCTGTTCACTCCCCTAGTGTGCGAGGATACGAACAACTGCCAGACGCAGTATAAGGAACGTTACCCTAGCGGCAACGTCCACCTACGAGTAGAATCACAAGGCCCAGCCAGACCATGTGCCTCAGGCACCTGCCTATGTCCGCTCCCCTAAGAGGTAAGGATACGGACAGCAGCCGAAGCTGTAAGGTATAAGAACGCTACCCTGCCGGTAGCGCTCACCTAGCATAGACAGAGGAATGCCTAGAGGAACGCGCACAGAGCGTCTACTCATATGCATGAACCAAGAGGACTGAGCACCATGCGGCGTGTGTCAGGGTCTTATATAGACTCTGTGCCTCATCTAAGATGGAGGACACCAGAGCCAATCCGCTGCCAGAACGACAGGAGTGACGTCATGCTGGCCTATCACCGAGCAAGCCGTCACAAGCACATGACCAGCGACCAATCGGCATAGAAGGTGTCAGAGACATGTGACCTCGTGTCAGCGATGATGTCACCCGCACATGTGCAATGGCTCCAAGATTGGACTTAGTCTCCGGCGCTCGCACATGTGCAGTAGCAAGAAATCTGGACTTAGTCTCCAGCGCTCGCACATGTGCAGTAGCAAGAAATCTGGACTTAGTCTCCAGCGCTCGCACATGTGCAGTAGCAAGAAATCTGGACATAGTCTCCAGTGCTCGCAGCAACCGTAACAGCAACCTTCTTTTATGGAATCTTCTTTATGACATGTGTTTATGAGCTCATAACAGTTGTCATGGTTACTACAGGGGCCTACTACATGAAGGACCAAAACTTTAACCCTTTCACCATTGGCAATTCTTTTCACTTTAGAAGTCAATCATTGCACTTGTTATCAAGCAGGCGCCCTATTATTATGGCCTCCCATAGATACCAAAAGAAATAGAGGACGTGGATTAAACGTTGTGTTTTTCATGAATATTGTGCATGTCTTGCATGGAAAAGTTGGGCTTATAATAGAGTTGAGCGTGGTTCGTGGTTCTCCAATTCGCGGTTCGAGTGATTTTGGGGGCTGTTCTAGATCGAACTAGAACTAGAGCTTTTTGCTAAAGCTCAATAGTTCTAGTTACGTTCGAGAACGGTTCTAGCAGCAAAAAGCCAAGCTAATTACTAGCTGGCTTTCCGCTGTAATAGTGTAAGTCATTCTGTGACTCACACTATTATGAAATTTCAGCGTATAGTGTGCGGGAACAGCGCATTCAGATCACTGCTTCTGGGATAATGGCGATCGCCATTTTTTTTTTTTCCTCGTCTTCCTTCCCTAAGCGCGCGCGTGTAGTGGGGCGGGCCAGCATGTCAGCCAATCCCAGACACACACACAGCTAAGTGGACTTTTTGCCAGAGAAGCAACGACATGTGTGATAGGATGTCCATATCACATGTCCCTGCATTATAAAAACGGGTAACTGCCCGTCAGGACGCCATTATCTGCCTTCTGCGTCTGGGTGTCAGTCACCACAGGTGCAGCTCCTGTCTCCGATACTGCTGTGTACGCTCTACACACAGCACTATACAGAATAGGGGTAGAAGTTTCTATTAGCCCTTGTAAGGGCTAATAACAGCAGGCTCAGAGCCATAGGTGACAGTCCGGTTCGTGGAAACAGATTGTAACAGCTACAGAGGATAACAGCGTCTGTGTAGCTAAGGTCAGGGACTTCCTCGCTGCATTTCCTCATTAGGAGGGATATAAAGTGAGGCTTCCTTTCCTCTACACAGACCCACAACTCTGCCACTGTACCCTCCTGCCCTTTGCACACTCCAGCTCATTGTTACTAAGCCATTATACTAGCAAACACTGAGGAAACTTAGTGGCATCTTAAAAGTGGCTGTTGGACTTCCATTAATGTCCCACTAGTGCAAATCTATTTTCAGCACCTCTGCATTGCACATTCAAGCTCATTGTTACTAAGCCATTATACTAGCAAACACTGAGTAAACTTAGTGGCATCCTAAAAGTGGCTGTTGGACTTCCATTAGTGTCCCACTGGTGCAAAGCTATTTGCAGCACCGCTGCATTGCAATCTCAAACTCATTGTTACTAAGCCATTATACTAGCAAATACTGAGTAAACTTAGTGGCATCCTAAAAGTGGCTGTTGGACTTCCATTAGTGTCCCACTAGTGCAAATCTATTTGCAGCACCACTGCATTTCACACTGAAACTCATTGTTACTAAGCCATTATACTAGCAAACTATGCTGCCAGTTTAAGGGCCGTAGTTGCATTGTCAGGGATAGTTATTGTTGTTAATTCTGCTGTTAATAAAGATAGACCACCGCTGCAATCTACACCACCTCTCAATTTTTACCACCACATTTTAAGTGCACAATCTTGTCGCAACCAAAATGAGTGGCAAAATGACAGATGCTGGTGGAAAGGGGAAGAGGCGTGGTGGAAAAGGAAAGAAAGGGTTTGTCCGTGGGGAAGGTGGCAAAGCTCCATTATTATCTGCTGAAGATAGACCATCTTCCAGCAAAAGTAAGATGTCTACTACTTACCGTGGACAATCCGATGTGCTGACACAAACAACTGGAACAAAGGTAGATGATGGCCAAAAAAAGAAAATGCTTGAATGGATCTCAAGTTGTCCAACAAGTGCCCTCTCCGCCACCTCAACTATCGCATCCAAAAAATACCAGTCCTCTGAGTTGTCATCCCAATCACACTTGCTTTCTCCCAGCTCTGAAGTCTCCATCCGCCCTGCACAGTGTGGTGGAACTGAGATGGCTGAGTCTGCAGAGCTGTTCAGTCACACTATAGCCTGGGAATCAGAGGTCTGCTCCCAAGCTACAGTGAGTAAAGACCAGGAAATGGTCTGCAGTGATGCCCAGAACCTTTGTGACTCTGATTCAGGCCGTGAGGACCAAGTTTCTGAGCATAATGTTGACCCTTATTCACAAACTGTAACACCTGTTATAGACAATGAGGAACATACTGATGACGATGAGACGCAGATACCAGATTTGGATGACAACTTAAATATTGGTTCACGTCAGGAAGAGGCTCGGTCTGAGGGTGAGGGGAGTGCAAACACAACGCTTGATGAGGAAGTTCTAGATCCCACCTACTGTCAACCCACAGTCAGGCACTCGAGGAGGTCAACAGAGGCGGTGGAGGAGGATGCTACTGACGACGAAGTTACCTTGCACCTTCCTGGACAGAGGAGTAGTACTGGTAGCATGTCTACAACTGCATCCTCAGCCACCACTCTGCCTCTGAGCACTAGTCGGGGGGGCTTAGCAGGTCGCATAACCTCTAAGCCTTGCCTAGCCTGGACCTTTTTTGACATAGAAAAAGATCGCCCAAATCATGTGATATGTAAAATTTGTCGTGATTCTGTTAGTAGAGGGCAAAACCTCAGCAGTTTGACAACTTCTTCCATGAATCGTCACATGAATAAATATCATATGTCCCAGTGGGAAGCTCACCGTGCTGCAATGTGGTCTAGCGGAGTGAACCATCCACCGCCTGCCCCTTCAAGTGCATTCGCGCGCTCTTCATCTTCTAGGACTGTGGGGACAGCTGTCACACCTGGTTTTCCACGCACAACTTCCACCACTGTAACCGCAATAGGCAGTTTGCTTGGTAGGTCGTCATTTGGTTTGGAAGGGGAAACAAGTGCGTGTGTACAGCTCTCTCAGACATCGATAGCATCAACGTTGGATGAAGGCAACATCATGTCTATGCCTGCACTTTCCTCACAAACCTGCATTTTTTCACGGACACCCTACTCACCACCGTCTACACACAGCAGCCAAATCTCTGTCCCTCAGATGTGGACAAATAAAAGGCCATTTCCTGTGACCCATGACAAAGCTAAGAGGTTGACTTTATCCCTCTGTAAGCTCTTGGCTACCGAAATGCTGCCTTTCCGCCTGGTGGACACACAGGATTTTAGAGACCTTATGTCTGTTTCTGTGCCCCAGTACCAGATGCCCAGTCGCCACTACTTCTCTAAGAAAGGTGTGCCTGCGCTATACCAGCATGTCGCACACAACATTACCGCTTCCTTGAGAAACTCTGTGTGTGAACGGGTGCATTTCACCACCGATACTTGGACCAGTAAGCATGGAAAGGGACGTTACATGTCGCTGACTGGGCACTGGGTAACTATGGTGATAGATGGTGAAGGGTCTGCTGCACAAGTCTTGCCGTCCCCACGACTTGTGTGTCAATCCTCTGTCTGTCCAAGTTCCGCCACTGCTTCTTCCTCCTCCACCTCGTCTGGTTCCTCCACCTCCGCCCCAAGCCTGCCTGGTCAGGCCACCAGCATTGTAACTGCGCAGAAGGAATCACGCACCCCTCATTACTATGCTGGCAGCAGAGTGCAATGGCATCAGGCGGTCTTTAGCTTGAAATGTCTTGGAAATAAGAGTCACACAGAGGCTGAGTTGTGGGCAGCTCTGGAGACTGAGTTAAATATATGGTTGTCTCCACTCAACCTGCAGCCTGGTAAGGCCATGTGCGACAATGCTGCAAACCTGGGTGCGGCCCTTTGCCTGGGCAAGGTGACACACGTGCCTTGTATGGCTCATGTGTTGAACCTTGTTGTCCAGCAATTTTTAACACACTATCCCGGCCTAGATGGCCTTCTGAACAGGGTACGAAAACTGTCTGCTCACTTCCGCCGTTCAACCACCGCTGCTGAGCGACTTGCATCGTTCCAGCAGTCTTTCGGTCTGCCCGTTCATTGCCTGAAATGCGATGTGCCGACACGCTGGAATTCGACTCTCCACATGTTTCAGCGACTGTGGCAGCACCGTCGAGCCCTGGTGCAATACGTCATGACGTATAGCCTGTGCCAACGAGATGCAGAGGTGGGGCAGATCACCCTGATGGAGTGGTCTCAGATCAAGGACCTATGCACGCATCTGCACAGTTTCGACATGGCGACGAATATGTTTAACGCTGACAATGCCATTATCAGCATGACAATTCCAGTCATTTACATGCTGGAGCACACGCTAAACACTATTCGGAGTCAGGGGTGGGACAACAGGAAGGGGAGGAACTACAGGAGGATTCATATGCGCAAGACACAACAAAGTCACCAAGGTCCAGATGTTCATCATCACCAACGCGGCAGGCATGGGACCATGGGGGACAGGGATCAACAAGGGCACATAGTAGCAGGCGAAATGTTGAGGAAGGTGCAGGAGAACATGAAGAAATGGAGGACAAACTGTCCATGGACATGGAAGACTCAGCGGATGAGGGAGACCTTGGTCAAATTTCTGTTGAAAGAGATTGGGTGGAGATGTTAGAGGAAGAAAGAACGGTTAGCACCTCTATGCCACAAACACAACGTGCACTTGGTTCGCATGGCTGCGCAAGACACATGAGCGCCTTCTTGCTGAACTACCTCCAACATGACCCTCGTATTGTCAAAATTAGAAGGGATGATGAGTACTGGCTTGCCACACTATTAGATCCCCAGTACAGGTCCAAATTTTGTGACATAATTCCAGCCATAGAAAGGGACGCACGTATGCAGGAGTATCAGCAGAAGCTGTTACTCGATCTTAGCTCGGCTTTTCCACCAAACAACCGTGGTGCAGGGAGTGAATCTCCCAGTTGTAACTTGACAAACATGGGACGGTCTCGTCATCTTCAACAGTCTACCCGTACCAGTAGCACCGTATCTGGTGCTGGTAACAGCAATTTTATTGAATCTTTTCATAAATTTTTTAGACCATCCTTTGCAAGGCCACCAGAGACAACAAGTCTGACACATAGTCAACGGCTGGAGAGGATGATACAGAAGTATCTCCAAATGAACATCGATGCCATGACTTTGCAAATGGAGCCTTGCTCATTTTGGGCTTCAAATCTTGAAAAATGGCCAGAGCTCTCCACTTACGCCTTGGAGATTTTGTCGTGTCCAGCTGCCAGCGTTGTCTCTGAACGTGTCTTCAGTGCTGCTGGGTGTGTGCTGACAGATAAGCGCACGCGTCTGTCCAGTGGCAATTTGTCATCCTGGGGAGAGTAAATGCTTGTGGATTTTGAATGTGCGTGATGAAAATCTACCTGTGAAGTGTACAACTGGGGCACAAGTGCTGCCACTGAAGGAATGGGTGTGTGTGGGGCCCAATTTTTGGAAAAAAGGGAGACTCCGCTTGGAGTAACCTTTTCTTACAGTGTTTTTAAAAATGATCTGAGATGAACAGAGCTGGGATCAGGAAAGACTTAGCTACCCACCCCGGTGTCATCCTGGGGACGGGTAAGGATGGCGTATTTTTGAATGTGCTTGATGCAAATCTACCTGTGAAGTGTACAACTGGGGCACAAGTGGTGCCACTGAAGGGGTGGGTGGGTGTGTGGCTCAATTTTTGGAAAAAAGGGAGACTCCGCTTAGAGTAACCTTGTGGTGTTTTACATGATTTTAGAAGGGCATGCCATGCCTATATCTGTGTCTCCTCCTCTCTTTCCTTGTCCATCTCTTTTGTTTTCGCATGAGTATATGTCCTTGTCACTTTCCCATGTGTTTGTGTTGTGTTGTGAGTTGTTTGTCACCTTTTGGACACCTTTGAGGGTGTTTTCTGGGTGTTTTTCTGTGTTTGTGATTGCCTCCCATTGTTTCCTATGTGGTTCGAGTGGTTCGCCGAACCGGTTCGGCGAACCGAACTCGAGCCGAACCTCGACCGGTTTGCTCATCTCTATTGATGAGCACTTCTCTTTTGCCGAGATAATCAATCCATCTCACAGGTGTGGCACATCAAGATGCTGATTAGACAGCATGATTATTATACAGGTGTGCCTTAGGCCAGCCACAATAAAAAGTCACTTTAGATTGTGCAGTTTAGATGGAGTATGCAATTGGCAGGCTAACTACAGAAATGTCCACCAGAGCTGTTGCCCATCAATGAATGTTCATTCCTCTACCATGAGCCACGTCTAAAGGCATTTCAGAGTATTTGGCAATACATTCAACCAGTCTCACAAGCACAGGTCACGTGTAACCATACCAGCCAAGATCTCAACATTCAGCATCTTCACCTTCAAGATAGTCTGAGAACTGCCATCTGGACAGCTGCTGCAAGAATTGGTTGGCATAAGCAAATTATTTCTGCACAAACTGTGAGAAACCTTTTCAGGGAAGCTCATCTGCATACTCATCGCCATCATCAGAGTCTCCATTTGACTGTAGTTCATCATCATAACTGACTTTAAAGGGTAAATGCTCACATTCAATGGTGACTGGCAAGTTGGAGAGGTGTTCTCTTCATGATTTAAGTCCGGTTTTCACTGTACAGGGCAGATGGCAGACGGCAAATGGACGTCACAACAGATACTGATTGGTTTTCTGCATTCCGGACCTCCCCAATACTTGAAAATTGTATATATTAGAGTGTTCTTTTATTGTGGTCAGCCTAAGGCACACCTGTGCAATAATCATGCTATCTAATTAGCATCTTTTTATGACACACCTTTGAGCCAGATAGATTATCTCCACAAAGTCGAAGTGCTCACTCACACAGATAGTGACAAATTTATGAACAATACTTGATAGAAAAAGTCCTTTTGTGTACATAGAAAAAGTCTTAGATCTTTGAGTTCAGTGCATGAAATATGGGAGCAAAAACAAGAGTGTTTATATTTTAGTTCAGTATATTTTGAATACGGTATATGTAGCACACAGGGGGCAGAACGTTTCAGGCACGGGGATCTCGTACCTGAGTTACTCAGCACCAGGCTGGTGTGATGGTCTGGAATGTCGTGGTGGCCTGCCCGGCTTTGTGCCCCGAAGTGTACACCAATAAGGAGGGAATATGATGGGAGTAGTAGTAGGATGAATGTCGTGATGCAACCTGTGGTATGTGACCAGGGATTAGCCGCCACTGCTGTCGCTGTCCTCCGGGGCGGATGGTAGTAGCAGCCAGAGATAGTATCTCTACTCACAGGTGGAGCGGGCCCCGGGGAGGATTGTGAGGGGAGTAGTGATGGCGTTAGCCTTTGGCGCCGAAGCGTGGGGCGGCGATGCCAGTAATAAAAGTCCGAGACAGTTGCTGCGGTTCCAGGTGTCTTTACTCACTCTTTGTGCCGCTCGCCTGGATAGTACTGGTCACCCGCTGTGATGGGCTCCGTTGACCCCGGGTAAGTTAGAAGAAGTCACCGGTGTTTGAAAGAAGAAGAAAGTTCTTTTTCAGAATTGCTCTTCCAGCCGTCAGGGACCTGGCTGAGCGCTCCGCTCCAAGCCGCAAGCCCCGTCAAGAGGAGAGAAGAAAGTGATGAAGGTGTCGCGTGCCAGAACTGGTGTCTCGGGTAGACTATTGTGTGTGTTTGCTCCTCTTCTACCCCAAGTGGAACCCGCCCCCCAGCTAGTTGTCTTAGTGACCGGGATTCCAATGCTTCGTGATGGCCAACCCCTTGCCTACCCTAGCACAGCTCCCCAGAGAAAAGGTTCCTAAGCTATATGTAAAGTGTGAATGTGGAACACCGGTGATTAACCTCTCCTTACCTTGAGGTGAATACTGCAACTTAAATGAGCTGCAATACTCTGTGGTCACTGAAGCCTCAGGGGCGCCACATTCCCCCACAGCAAATGGCAGCATTCCTGGGCTGTAATTAAACAAGATTAGTACACCGCAATATTTTTGTATGCATTAAATAAATAACATAACATTCTTCCCTTTATGGGCGGCACCATTAATAAACAGTTTCAAACATTTTCAACAGTTACCGGTCAGCAGTATCATCATGCAATTAATATCAACAGTTGCATATGGAAAAGAAAAACAGTTATTCTTTCTTGGCTGCTGGTGGTGCCAGAGGGCTGGTCCCAACCTCTTGGCTCTGGGCATTCAATGCAAAACTCCGGGCAAAGTGTCCAACTCTATTGCAGCACCGGCAGATGGGCTGCCTATCAGCATCATAATGATCATGAACTTGTGGCAGCGGGGCTCTCCCGCATTGCCACCAGGGAAGATCATCAGCACTAGAAGCCAGTTCAATGGGTACAGGTGGCTGAGTCCCCTGCCTCGATTGCACGGCTTTTGTTAAAGTGGCCATACCTTTAATCAGTTCCAGCATATGGAGCCGCAGTTCATCATTGGAGTTTCCACATGCAGTCTGTTCCTTAGCTCCCACTCGCACTGAGGTAGTTGGTTGTAATCCCGGTTGCTTTAGTACAACACCGCCATGATCCGGTTCGTGCAGTGCTTGGATGGCCCGGTCTTTGAACTCTGCGAAACTGAGATCAGGATTTTGCATGGACACAATGCGCATCTGGGTCCGGTGGGTATCGGAGAGAAGCCCCTCGATGAATTGGTCAGTCAGCAGGTGATTCACATCTTTCATGTCCTCCGGATCCACCTGCTGAACTGCTTTCATTGCCTCCTGAAGATTTAAAGCATAGTCCCGAATACTTTCTTGCACCTTTTGCTTACATCCGTAAAACCACATTTTTATCTCAGTTGCTGTACGGGTTTCAAAGGTGTCCTTGAGTTTATCAAAAATGTACTTTACCACTCCTTTATCAGTCTCCGGCCAGGATTTGAATTCACGTTGGGCTGCCCCGGTCAATTGACCAATGAGAACACTAGCTTTCTGTTCTTCTGTCAGAGGGTACACCCGGAATAAACCGTAAAGTCTTTCCTTGAAATCAGCCAGGGCATATGCCTCCCCGGAATACTGGGGGAGCCATGTTGCCCCTGGAAGATATGGCATGGTGAATGGTAGCACTGGAGCTGGTGATTGTGCCATTGCTGCAGGTTCCGGCAACAGGGACAGTTTGATCTCTCTCCTCTGTGGACATGTCTGGGCCAGTCTCGAGTTTCCTGTGAACTGCTGGCAGTGGGGCTCATTTTGACGCTCTTTCTGCACTCCTCTCACGCTTTTTGCGAGTACCACCCACAGCAACACGCCCCTTCTTTTTCCCATGCAAAATGACTAATTGCGACTATCCTTTTTAAGCAAAATATTTAACACAGTCCAGTAAGGTGCACAGATTCCAGGTTTTTGGCCTAGTCACGGGATCCTGTTTGTGACACCAAAATGTAGCACCCAGGGGGCAGGGGGTGTAAGGCACGGGGATGTTCAATTCAAACCATTCGCCAATTTCAAATTCGAGTGATTTTGGGCGGTGTTCGAGTCGTTCGACGAACTCGAATGATTTGCTTCAAGTTCGGCCTTTGAGTTACCGTTCGATAACGGTTTGATCACCAAAAGCGTGGCTTTTCACAGTAAGGCTATGTGCGCACATTGTGTATTTACATGCATCCTGCATCCCCAGCACAATCCCTCTCTCTTTCCTACTCACCAATCACAGGTGCGGTGCTGCACGGCTGTCACAAAGTTCCGGCGGCTTTTCCTCTTTTGAAAATGGCTACCGCTCATTATTCAATCTGGTATTCCCTGCTTTCCCTGCCCACCGGCGCCCATGATTGTTTGCAGTCAGACACGCCTCCACGCTGAGTGACATCTGTCTCACTGCAACCAATGACAGCCGCCGGCGGGTGGGTCTCTATTGAGCAGTAAAATAAATAAATAAATAATTTAAAAAAAAAACGTGCGGTCTCCCCAATTTTGATACTAGCCAAGATAAAGCCACACGGCTGGAGGCTGGTATTGCCAGGATGGAGAGCGCCACATTATGGGGAGCCCACCACCCTAACAATATCACCCAGCAGCCACCCGGAATTGCCGCATCCATTAGATGCGACAGTCCCGGGACTTTACCCGGCTCATTCCGAATTGCCCTGGTGCCGTGGCAATTGGAGTAATTAGGAGTTAATCATGACAGGCGTCTCTCCGAGATACCTTCCATGATTAACGTATAAGTGAAAGTAAATAAACACACACAACGAACAATCCTTTATTTGGAATAAAAGACAAAAAAACACCCTCATTTACCTCTTTATTAATCCCAAACACCCATCCAGGTCCGAAGTAATCTACACGACGCTTTCAGTTCTGCTACATGAAGCTGACAGGTTGCACCGTAGAACACAACAGCTCTGTGTCAGCTCCGTGCAACAACAGAGGTCAAGATTACCAAATCTTCCTATGGTTTTCATTAAAGGCAGTGGCTCAATGGATAGAGATACTGCCCAAGGAGAATTAGTTCACGAGTTTGAGTCCCGGCTATCCCGGTAAAGAATTTATTTTAAATTATAATTATTATGTATTTATAATTATAATTTAATTTAATTATGCACTGAGGGGAGGAGCCAGACATCAGCTGTTAGCCGCAGGACACACCTCTAAAATCGGAGCAGTTCACGGAATGAGACTGCATTGCTCTCTCTCTCTCTTCTCTCTCTCTCTTCTCTCTCTTTCTCTCTTTTTCTCTCTTTTTCTCTTTTTCTCTCTCTCTTTTTCGCTCTCTTTTTCTCTTTCCCCCCTCTTTCTCTTTTTCTCTCTCTTTTCTCTCTCTTTTTCTCTCTTTCTCTCTCTCTTTTTCTCTCCCTCTCTTTCTCTCTCTCTTTTTCTCTCTTTTTTGCTCTCTCTCTTTCTCTCTCTCTCTCTTTTTGTCTCTTATACTCTCTTTCTCTTTTTGTCTCTTTCTCTCTTTTTCCCTCTCTTTCCCCTCTTTGTAGCTGAATAATCTACTTCTGGATTCTCTACTGCAATTGAGTGGCTCAATGGGTAGACCTACTGCCTAAGGCCTCAAACACACATCCGTGAAACACATGTGTGTTTGGTCCTTTTCCGTATATACCGGAGACACGGACAAACGTGCACCAATGTTATGCTATGTTTGCGGTCACACGTGCGTTATTCCATATGGTCCGTGTGTCCGTGATACGTATGTGTATACGTTTTGTACGGAAACATGTCCGTTTTCTGCACGGAACATGCACACACGGACCCAATGGAAGTCAATGGGTCCGTGAGCACATGTACGTGACACGGATGCATCTCCGTATGCTCCGTGTACGTTTTGTGCTTTTTTCTAGCCATGTCGGTCATTCTTTCTTTTTCTGTGTATGTTGGTCAATCTCCCTCAGTCCGTCGGTCAGTCTCCCCCCTCTCTCATACTCACCGTTTTATCACTGGCGCTGCACATCTGTTAAAAAACTCCGGCGGCTATTACTATTTTGAAAAAGCCGGCCACTCATTAATCAATCTCGTATTCCCTGCTTTCCCCGCCCACCGGCGCCTATGATTGGTTGCAGTGAGACACGCCCCCACGCTGAGGGAAAGCTGTCTCACTGCAACCAATCACAGCCGCCAGTGGGCGTGTCAATATCGAGCTGTAAAATAAATAAATAATTAATTCAAAAAAAACGACGTGCGGTCTCCCTCATTTTGATACCAGCCAGGGTAAAGTCAAACAGCTGAAGGCTGGTATTCTCAGGATGGGGAGCCCCCACATTATGGAGAGCCCCCCAGCCTAACAATAACAGCCAGCAGCTGCCCAGAATGGCTATTAGATGCGACAGTTCTGGGACTCTACCCGGCTCTTCCCGATTTGCCCTGGTGCGCTGGCAATCAGGGTAATAAGGAGTTAATGGCAGCAACCCATAGCTTCCACTAAGTCCAAGATTAATCATGTCAGGCGTCTCCCCGAGATACCTTCCATGATTAATCTGTAAGTTACTGTAAATAAACACATACACCCGAAGAAATCCTTTATTTGGAATAATACACACTAACAAATACCCTCGTTCACCACTTTATTAAGCCCGAAAAAGCCATCCATGTCCGGCGTAATCCACGGAGGTCCCGCGTCGCTTCCAGCTCTGCTACATGAAGGTGACAAGAGCTTCAGCAGAACACCGCCGCTCCAGTCAGCTCCATGCAGCAACTGAGGTGAGTAACGCGATCAGCGATGATGTCACTTAGTTTACTCGCGGCCACCGCTGGATCCTCCAACTGTGACTGCAAGTCGCCCGAGTGACAGCGATGAATCACGGGTGGAGGATCCAGCTAGCCGCGGGTAACCTGAGTGACGGCAGCGCTCATCGCGCTGCTCACTTCAGTCACTCAGGGGATTAGCGGTCACCGGTGAGTCCTTCACGGGTGACCGCTAATCAGTACGCGACACAGACAGAGTGTATTACAATGAAGTCGGGTGAAGTTCACTCGAGTTCATTCTCATCACGCATCGCTGTCTGCTGTCAGCCGGCATGTAGCAACGTCATTGTGCATCACACATGGAACATTTCACACGGGCAACACACGGACATGTCACTTACGTATCTCACGCACACACAGACATTCCACACACACGGCAACCATACGCCATTCACACAGATGCTACACATACCATAAAAACAGACTTAAAAACGGAAAACAGACCCAAAAAACGGAACGTAACAAACGTGCGTGTTTTTCACAGATGTGTGTCGGAGGGCCTAAGGAGAATTAGTTCACAAGCTCGAGTCCCGGCCGTCCCGGTAAAGAATTAAATTTAATTTAATTTTAATTTTAAATTATAATTATTTATTTATAATTATAATTTATTTAATTTATGTACTGAGGGGAGGAGCCGGACACCAGCTGTGAACCGTGGGACACACCTCTAAAATTGGAGCAGTTCACGGAATGCGGCTGCATTGCTCTCTCCTCTCTCTCCTCTCTCCTCTCTCTCTTCTCTCTCTCCTCTTTCCCTCTCCTCAATCTCTCCTCTCTCTCTCCTCTCTCTCTCCTCTCTCTCTTCTCTCTCCTCTCTCTTCTCTCCCTTCTCTCTCCTCTCTCTCTCGCTTCTCTCTCTTCTCTCTCTTCTCTCTCTTCTCTCTCTTCTGTCTCTTCTCTCTCCCTCTCTCTTCTCTCTCCCTCTCTCTCTTCTCTCTCTTCTCTCTCTCCTCTCTCTCTTCTCTCCTCTTCTCTCTCTCCTCTCTTCTCTCTCTCTCTCTCTCCCTTCTCCCTCTCTCTCTTCTATTTTCTCTCTCTTTTCTCTCTCTCAGACCTGGCAATGATCAGCTGATGTGGTCACCTGACGGAATCAACTGACACTATAAGTCGAGCGATGAGGCCGGCTTTTTACCGCCCGGTCGGCTAAACTATCAGCTGCTGCTGTCGGACAGGAGCCTGCACAGAAGTGTGTAGTTCTTTTTTTTATTTTGCACTGATGCATCAGCTGATTGTATAAAAGCCATTTATACAATCAGCTGCTGTGTCATGTGATTCAGGCCATTGAACCTGACACATCAACTGATTGCTTTGCCTTCCAGCAAACCGATCAGATGATATTGGATCCAGATTGGACAGCGCGGGACCCTTAACCCAGGATTTCTGCGGAGGGGGGTTCTTTATTTCAATAAAGATCGAGTCACTAATGGTGTTGTGTTTTATTTCTAATAAAAATATTTTTCTGTGTTGTGTTTTTTTTTATCTGTACTAGAAATTCATGGTGGCCATGTCTAATATTGGCGTGAAACCATGAATTTTGGTCTTAGGGCCAGTTGATAATATACAGCTAGCCCTAACCCCATTATTACCCAGCGAGTCACCCGTCACCAGGGCAGCTGGAAGAGTTGGATACAGCGCCAGAAGATGGCGCTTCTATGAAAGCGCCATTTTCTGGGGCGGCTGTGGACTGCAATTCGCAGCAGGGGTGCCCAGAAAGCTTGGGCACCCTGCGCTGTGGATTCCAATCCCCAGCTGCCTAGTTGTACCTGGCTAGACACAAAAATTGGCGAAGCCCACGTCATTTTTTTTTTAATTATTTCATGAAATCATGAAATTCATGAAATAATTAAAAAAAAAACAGGGCTTCCCTATATTTTTGGTTCCCAGCCGGGTACAAATAGGCAGCTGGGGGTTGGGGGCAGCCCATAGCTGCCTGCTGTACCTGGCTAGCACACAAAAACATGGCGAAGCCCACGTAATTTTTTTGGGGGCAAAAAACTCCTGCATACAGTCCTGGATGGAGTATGCTGAGCCTTGTAGTTCTGCAGCTGCTGTCTGCTCTCTGTCTGTATGGAGGAGAGCAGACAGCAGCTGCAGCACTACAAGGCTCAGCATGCTGCATCCAGGACTGTTTGCTGGAGGGAGAGGCAGGGGGAGCAGAACTACAAGGCTCAGCATGCTCCATTCACTAGTGTATGCAGGAGAGCAAACAGCAGCTGCAGAACTAAAGGCTCAGCATGCTGCATTCACTAGTATATGCAGGAGAGCAGACAGCAGCTGCATAACTACAAGGCTCAGCATACTCCATCCAGAACTGTATGCAGGAGTTTTTTGCCCACCAAAAAAATGACGTGGGCTTCACCATATTTTTCTATGCTAGCCAGGTACAGCAAGCAGGTACGGCTGCCCCCAACCTCCAGCTGCCTATTTGTACCCAGCTGGGAACTAAAACATAGGGAAGCCTTTTTTTTTAATTATTTCATGAATTTCATGAAATAGTTAAAAAAAAACACGACATGGGCTTCGCCCCATTTTTGTGTCCAGCCAGGTACAACTAGGCAGCTGGGGATTGGAATCCACAGAACAGGTTGGCCCTAGCTGTCTGGGCCCCTCTGCTTCAAATTGCAGTCCGCAGCCGCCCCAGCAAATGGCGCTTTCATAGAAGCGCCATCATCTGGCGCTGTATCCAACTCTTTCAGCTGCCCTGGTGATGGGTGGCTCGCTGGGTAATAATGGATTAATACTAGCTTTGTTTTACTAGCTAGTATTAAGCCAGAGATTCTTAAAGTCAAGCAAGTATGACCCGGCCATAAAGAATCTCCAATAAAGGGTTAAAAATAAAAGACACCACACAGAGAAAAAATACTTTAATAGAAATAAATACACAGACACACTTAGAGACTCATGTTTATTACTCCCTCTCACCCCTCCACGATCCTGGTCTTCTGTCTCCTTTCTCCTTCAACCCATGCCGCTCTGCTACATCAGACAGCACTGCATGGGAGGAAGACGCTGCTGCTCCCGTGCAGTCTAATCACTCAGTGAGTGAGCAGAGGCTGCGGGTTGTAAGCGGTGACGTCACCACTGCCACCGTTGAAATAGTAATCTGACAGGCGGGTTACTATAGCAACGGTGATCTCCTTTATTCACCGGCTGTGGCATCCTGTCCTTGCATGTGGGCTGACTCTGTAAAGAGCGCCCACATGCAGGAACGAGGAGCCAAGCATGTGCCCAAGTATCTCGCCGGTACACGGAGATGCTCAAAATAGCACCGCATACCAGAGAGATGCACTGAAAGGACCTAGCATGAACTCTAACCATGTGACCAGTCTGTAGCCAATGAGATAATACACACGTGACTGGTCACATGCTATGACGACGTCACGGAAGGTCCTATCATCAGTGCTGGTTACTGGGAGGGCGCAGCGATGATCGGAAGGAAAACCGGTGGGAGACAAAGTGCAGGACGCGCCGTGTGGACCTGTAAGTGTAATGGCAATGTTTATTAACTGTATGTGTACATGTATAATGTGTTCGTATGTGTTTGTGTTTGCCTGCCATTGTTTTCAATGGGGTTCGAAGATGTTTGTTGAACGTTCATCGAACGTTCGTCGAACTAAGCCGCCGTTCGACGAACCGAACTCGAACACTAGCGAGGTGGCTCAAAACTAGTCGTGACACCACCTGTGGTATGCGGCCAGGGATTAGCCGCCACTGCTGCCGCTGTCCTCCGGGGCGGATGGTAGTAGCAGCCAGAGATGGTATCACTCCCCACAGGTAGAGCGGGCCTCAGGGAGGATGGTGAGGGGAGTAGTGATGGCATTAGCCTTTATCGCTGAGGCGCGGGGCGGCAGCACTGGTTATAAAAGTCCGAGACAGTTGCTGCGGTTCCAGGTGTCTTTACTTACTCTTTGTGCCGCTCGCCCGGATGGTACTGGTCACCCGCTGTGATGGGCTCCGTTGAGCCAGGGTAAGCTAGAAGTCACTGGTGTTTGAAAGAAGAAGAAAGTCCTTTTTCAGAGTTGCCCTACCAGCCATCATGGACCTGGCTGAGCACTCCGCTCCAAGCCGCAGGCCCCGTCCAGAGGAGAGAAGAAAGTAATGAAGGTGTCGCGTGCCAGAACTGGTGTCCCAGGTAGACTGACTAGTGATTGTGTATGTTCGCACCTCTTCTACCTTAAGTGGAACCCGCCCCCCAGCTGGTTATCCTAGTGACCGGGGAATCCCATACTTCGTGATGGCCAACACCCTGCCTACCCTAGCACAGCTCCTCGGAGAGAAGGCTCCTAAGCTATATGTGAAGTGTGAATTTGGAACATCGGTGATTAACCCCCTCCATACATCAAGGTGAATACTGCAACTTAAATGAGCTGCAATACTCTGTGGCGACTGAAGCCTCAGGGGGGCCACGTATACAGTAACAAACCAAACCCTAATCCAAAACCCAATTTCCCAAAAACAATGAATTATTACAAGTTTTTGTTGAGGTTATATTAACTTAGGGACCTTCACATCATCTGCTTCATAATGGTCATGGCATTTAGGCTCTCAGGCTACCGAGTTTGTATGCAATGTCTGCATTCAAGTACCAGGTTGTAGAGGAGAAGAAAACTATTATCTCTCTGATCTCTTATCACACATAAACTTTAAAATAATGCTGGCATTTGTTGAAGAAATTTGAATCCTGAGATTTCTTAACTCTTCCTACTTCCAACCTATTCATTTGCATAAAATATTTAAGCTGAGAGATAACATCTCTACCAGAGGGGATAACAAAGTTTAACCAATTGGCGGGTAAGCAGCATATTGCTGCCAAAAGCAATATGTGAACCACTTGCAGAAAGTTACAACCCTCTGGAGAGCTATAAAAGAGTAAGCACTGAGGTTCTTTTGGATCAGTTAATTGCCATCTAACTCTCAACAAATTATCAATGTCTGTCCAGAAGGTTTGGGAGACAGAAGAAGACCAAAGTGCATGGATAATGTCAGTGCTGGATTGAAAACATTTAGGACATTTGGTTTTGCTCTCAAGTGTATTTGATAGTGTGGAGATATTAAAGCCATAACATACTGTACATACATTATGCATTGTACCTAAGTAAGTACCCCTGCAATTATCTTTGATTACATCATTGCATATCTGATTCCATCGCTCTAATACTATTATCCAGTGGCGTAACTAGAGTGCGATGGGCCCCGGTGTAAACTTTGCATCTGGGCAGATGTATGGTCACCTGTAGAGTTCTAAATCATATATATAATGATGTGTGGCGCCCTGGACAAGCCAGGTCGTCACAGAACAACACCAACACACCCCACACTCCCGGTCAGGCACACCGAAGTCAGACAAAAAAACCTTGTTGCCTTCCTCCAGGGGCTGATGTCCACACCAGGGGGTGGGCCAGGCGGTTGGCCCCGCCCACCGAGGAGTTCACAGTCCTGGAGGTGGGAAAAGTAAGGCAGATTAGTGTTGGAAGTGAAAGTGGAAGGAGGAAAGTGGCAGTTAAGAAGCCTGAAGTTGGTCCGGGTGTGTGGCCCGGACAGATCAGGAAGGTTGGCAGACGGTGGTGACCGTCTGCAGGAGTGGCCTATTGGAGCTAACCGTAAGGACCATGGACGGGCGGTGGCCCGGCGGTACCGGACCGGTACGCAAAGAGAAGCCAGCACCATCCGGCTTACGGACCCCGGCAAGGCTAGGAGTCGCCGTGAATTTGCTAAATCCGTTAGCGAAGGGAACCTCCTGGGTTTCCCAGCAGCCAAGTCCCGTCAGAAGGCAACAGTCCAACCGAGAGAGGGAAACACAGTCACCGCCAAGGCTAAAGTTCCCAGGGCCAGAGCCTGCGGGCAAAAGGGGCTCCTTTTTGGGGATCCAAGCTGGGGAGCTGGTTACCGGTGGGAACCCATTGGAATCGTACACGTTACACAGATGCAGGGAAAGGCAGTCACCATCAACCTGCCGGGAGGAGAAACACCGCAGCCGTCTGTGGGACCCGTCCATCCAGCCATGTGTTTTTCCAAGAACTGTGTCCTCATCATTGGCTGAGTGAGTACTACCGTGCCGTGCAGCACAGTGCTGCCCCCGCGACCCTGCACCTCGCCAGGCCCCGTAACCCGCCTGCCATCCATCCCTACCCCATCACCGGGACAACCGACCCCCTACCCACGGAGGGGAGAACTAACATCCAGGCTTTTCCCTGTCATCGCTCCCGGGATCCCCGTCCAGAGCAGCGGTGGTGTCACCAATATCACTACAACCGTGGGTGGCGTCACGGACAAAAGCCAAATCCCCACAATCCAAACCCCACCCTTTTCACTCACGGGCGAGGAACGCCGCTCGAGTCCCCGGGATCCGGCCCACCGCTCGAGCCACCACCGAGCAGCAGCAGCAGCCGGACCCGAGCAGTGGGTGAGCGCAGCGTCCCCTCCTCCGCCCGCGACAGATGCATGAATTGCTCCCTCACCCTTTATTATGCAGTATTGTCCTCAATCCTGGTACATATGTCCCCCATCCTAATATACAGGTATCCAGTCCTCAGCAGATACAAGTACAGTTATAGATGGTGACTTACAGCTGTTGTTCTTGCGGATGGAATCAATCCCTTTTCTCATCTCTTCCATCTGGCCCAGACCGACATCACAACTTCATAATTCGTCTGCAGAGATGACAAAGAAGATACATTTGATTTCTCACATTTTTGTAACCGCACCATTTATTCCCTACCTGCAAAATATCCTCATCCTGCTGAAACCCAATAATGAGCCACTGCTGCCTAAAGGCCCTGTCACACACAGAGAGAAATCTGCGGCTAGATAGATCTGTGGTTGCAGTGAAATTGTGGACAATCAGTGCCAGGTTTGTGGCTGTGTACAAATGGAACAATATGTCCATGATTTCACTGCAACCACAGATCTGCCAAAGATTTATCTCTGTGTGTGACGGGGCCTTTAGGCTACTTTCACACTTGCATTCAGCGCAATCTGCCACTATGGAAAATAGCGCAGTCCGTTAACACACTGCGCTATTCTCCATAGACTTGTATTGACGACGCACTGTAACGCAAGTGTCTGCATTGCATCCGCTGGACAATGCCGAGTCGTTATTTTGACGCAGCGGCGGGTGGAGGGAACGCTACGTGTAGCGTTTTTTGGGTCATTAAAATAACGCACCTTGACGGATTCCGTTAGAATCCACCAAGGTGTCTAATGATTGTCTATGGTGGCGGATTCCGCCACAATGTGCTAGTCGGCGGAATCCCCTGACTGATTCAGTCACGTTCTACTGAGCATGCTCAGCATGTCCAGCAGAACGGTCTAAATCGTTTAAAATCACTCCTGGTCTCTCTATCTCTCTCTCTCTGTCGGTCTCTCCCTCTCTCCCCCTCTCTCATACTCACCGATCACGGGCGCGGCGCTGCACAGCTGTCACATTGCTCTGGCGGCTTCTCTTCTTTTGAAAATGCCGGCTGCTCATTATTCCATCTCGTATTCCCTGCTTCCCCCGCCTACCGGCGCTTATGATTGGTTGCAGTCAGACCCGCCCCAACGCTAAGTGACAGCTGTCTCTTAGCAACCAATCACAGCGGCTGGTGGGCGGATCTATGTAGTGCAGTACAATAAATAAATCAATAATAAAAAAAAACGGCGTGCGGTCCCCCCTAAGTTTGATACTAGCCAAGCTAAAGCCACACAGCTGAAGGCTGGTATTCTCAGGATGAGGAGCCCCACGTTATGGGGAGACCCCAGCCTAAAAATATCAGCCAGCTGCTTTCCGGAATTGCTGCATCCATTAGATTCGACAGTCCCGTGACTCTACCAGGCTCATCCTGAATTGCCCTGGTGCGGTGGCAATAGGGGTAGTAAGGAGTTAATGGCAGCCTATAGCTGCCACTAAGTCCTAGGTTGCTCATGACAGGCGTCTCCCCAAGATACCTTCCATGATTAACCTGTAAGTTAAAGAAAATAAACACACACATCCAAAAAATCCTTTATTTGGAATAAAAGACAAAAAAAACTTTCACAACTTTATTAATCCCTAAATACCCTCTAGATCCGGCGTAATCCACACGATGTCCCGCGACGCATCCAGTTCTGCTACATGAAGCTGACAGGAGCGACTGTAGAATACGACCGCTCTCTATCAGAGTCCACACAGCAACTGAAGTGAGCCGCGCGATCAGCTTTGCCCTCATTCAGTATACCCGCGGCCACCGCTCTCTGTGGCTGCACCATTGATCGCGCTGCTCACTGCGGTCACTCAGGGGATTTGCGGTCACCTCTCTCTCTCTCTCTCTCCTCCCGACCGCAAATCTCCTTTCCCGACGAAACATTACAAAACAAAAACGCAAAATGTTCTTCACAGGAATCCGTTATCTTTATTAGCACAGTATTTGCAACGCATCCGTCACATGCGTCACACAACGCACTGTGACTGATGCCTCACAACGCAAGTGTGAAAGCACCCTTATGTGTCCCTATTACTGCACCTGCTGTACAGTAGAAAAACGGTGCTCCTCTTACAGCCACACATAGTAATGCCACCACTGTGACCCTTACATGGTAAAATGCCTCCTTTGTGCCCTCTAGATGCTAAAAAATATTAATGGTAGAAGTTATTAATGCCCTATGCAAGTGCCATAGAAAAATGTCCACATTTTGTTCCTAGGAAGTAATAATAATGCCCCATGTGCTCCTCTGACGGTCACAATACCCTGAGTGCCCCTATAACAGTAATGGTTCTTAAGTGCCTTCTTAACATTTACTAATGTCTCCTAAGTCTCCTCATGTACACTTCACCTATACACAGTATGATACCTCTACACCTACCCTATACACAGAGAGAGGGGAGCCAGCACGATCTGAAAATGGCATGCATCATATAAAAAGTGCAAATTCACAGATTTATTCCAACTGTACTGTAATATAAATGACATTTTTAGCAAATAATTGTTCAATTCTTTCAGCCACCCCTGCCAACGTCACGGCAAATCTCAATAGGGGGGTCCTACTCTATATTCTGTATTTCATGTGCCATGCGGCCTCCTAGATAGAGTTAAAAGCAGAACCATAATGGAGAACACATACCTGTAACCTGTATATATAACCGCTTCTATGTTGCAAAAGAGGCAATTGTGGATAGAGGCCAGCCCAGGTCCCAGCATGTGGAGCAAGCTCTACACATACCAGGACTATATCAGAACTGACCCTCCCAGTGCCAGACAGCAACCATTGATAAAGGCGGACCAGATCCAAGTATGGTGCTTAATTAGCAATGCCTGTGGAAAGGGTGAGGCAACTGAATGTGAACAGCTACCAACAGGAGGAATATATTGCAAACCAAGATCAGGCGTGCATAGCATGGTGGTGACCAGCCACCAGACATTTGTAGCATAACTACAACCAAACAGAGAGAGAGGGGAGCCAGCACGATCTGAAAATGGCATGCATCATATAAAAAGTGCAAATTCACAGATTTATTCCAACTGTACTGTAATATAAATAAGATTTTTAGCAAATAATTGATCAATTCTTTGAGCCACCCCTGCCAACGTCACGGCAAATCTCAATAGGGGGGTCCTACTCTATATTCTGTATTTCATGTGCCATGTGGCCTCCTAGATAGAGGTAAAAGCAGAACCATAATGGAGCACACATACCTGTAACCTGTATATATAACCGCTTCTATGTTGCAAAAGAGGCAATTGTGGATAGAGGCCAGCCCAGGTCCCAGCATGTGGAGCAAGCTCTACACATACCAGGACTATATCAGAACTGACCCTCCCAGTGCCAGACAGCAACCATTGATAAAGGCGGACCAGATCCAAGTATGGTGCTTAATTAGCAATGCCTGTGGAAAGGGTGAGGCAACTGAATGTGAACAGCTACCAACAGGAGGAATATATTGCAAACCAAGATCAGGCGTGCATAGCATGGTGGTGACCAGCCACCAGACATTTGTAGCATAACTACAACCAAACAGAGAGAGAGGGGAGCCAGCACGATCTGAAAATGGCATGCATCATATAAAAAAATCCTTTTTCTCTACCCTATACACAGTATGATGGGCCCACAGCTGCCCTAAAACAATAGTCCACACACTGTATAATGGCCACCACAGTAGCCGACACAGTAATTAATTATCCTTATAGTGTTAGGACCAGGATGACGGGTAGGCCCAGGAGGTGGATCCACTGGACTGAGCACCCCACCGATGGCAAGGTGCCCGGTAGCCGGAGCACTACGGGTAGCAGGACAGTCCGTACAGAGGAGTGGGTGTAGAAGTCCCTGGGACCACGGAGTCTCAGAAGGTAGTCCGGGTGACGGAGCTCAGGTTCGGAGGCCGAGAAGATGTCAAGCAGGGTCCGGAACCAGCGGAGCGGGAAGGTCGGTCACCACACGGATCCAGGGATCGGAGACGGTAGGGACTGAGAAGATGGCGGACAGTCACCGTTAGGAGTTCTGGAACCGTCAGGACCGGTTGGCGAGACAGGAGCGGCTCTACAAGAGAGATAGGTAAGTACAGGACAAAGCACAGGGAGACCTGACTCCTAGCTTAGCAAACACGAAGAACAGGCCCCGCCGACTTGGAAAGGAACCCCCTATATACCCTGCACCTGAATCTTCAATATCCTGTTGGAGGACGCTGGCCCTTTAAGAGAAGGTCAATGACCGCGCGCGCGCCCTAATGCGCATGCGCGAGGCCCGGGTGCCAGAAGCCAGAGCAGGGAGCGGTGCACAGGAGGCAGGAGTGCTCAGCATCGCAGATGGGCGCCGGGACCGGGGACCGGGTTGCCTGGAGGACGCAGGTGAGAGAGCATGGAGACTGTGGAGCGGGGGACGCCTGGCAGAGGAGCCGGGGAGCGTGGCAGGGGAGCCGGGGAGTGTGGCATGGGAGTCGGGGAGCGTGGCAAGGGGGAACCGGGGAGCGTGGCAGGGGAGCTGGGGAGCGTGACAGTACCCCCTCCCTCACGCCCCCCTCCCCACAATCGGGACAGGAAGGCACGTATCAGGGGAGTACCCACATTCTCCCGGGGTTCCCAGGACCTATCCTCAGGACCATACCCAGCCCAGTCCACCAGGAAGAACTGTCGGCCCCGCACGGTTTTCATGGCCACGATATCCCTTACCGCATAGATGTCATCATCAGCAATAGGAGGAGGAGCAGAACTGGCAACAGCAGAGAAGGGACCAAGGACAACCGGCTTGAGCAGGGAGACGTGGAAGGAGTTGGGTATCCTCATCGTGGCCGGGAGCTGCAGCTTGTAGGAGACCTCATTTATTTTGCCGATGACTTTAAACGGCCCGATGTAGCGAGGACCCAGCTTGTATGATGGTAGCTTCAATCGGACATATTTGGAAGCAAGCCAGACCAGATCTCCTGGAGAGAAACACGGGGGATCCAGACGCCTCTTGTCTGCGTGTCTCTTCATCCGCAAGGAAGCACGTCCAAGGGACGTCTTGACAGAGTCCCAAATTGTTGAAAAGTCACGGACTACGGTATCAGCAGCAGGGACATCCGAGGAAGAAGATACAGGTAATGGGACGGAAGGCTGAAGTCCATAAACTACATGGAAGGGAGAGCTGGAGGAGGACTCACTGACGTGATGGTTATGAGAGAATTCAGCCCAAGGAAGGAGCGTGGACCAGTCGTCGTGATGGGCGTTAACGTAGTGACGTAAGAAGGAGGTCAGGATCTGATTGACTCGTTCCACTTGGCCATTCGACTGAGGATGGTAGGCTGAAGAGGCAGTGCGGATGCACTATACAAAGGGAAGTAAATAATCTTGTGTAAATAATATCAGGTTATTTAAGTAGTTAAAATACTGGCATTATTCCAGGATATATGTGGTTAATGTACTGGCATTGTTCCAGGATATGTGTGGTTGATATACTGGCATTGCTCCAGGATTTGGATCTATCCTATGCGGGTGATTTGCATACATTTGGTTGTTATGGGCCTTTATAAGGTGTAACAAATTAAGATTATATGGAATATTATTGACTGATATAGGAGGAAAGTGTGGTATATTGAATTAGAACATAGCCATCACAGATAAAGTTTAAAGGTCCATCAGTCCAACCGTAAATAATTTGACATACCGCATAGTTTAGAGTAATATTTTGTCCTTGTATGGTAGGGCAATTATCAGGGGAATTAAGGGATAGCCGTCGAGGAATGGGGGCGCCCAGTTAAACTAAGGCGTCATACCCTCCGTTGGTAGGTAGGGGTCAGCCATAGTGTGCACAATAGGGTAAGAGTATCTCTTATGTAGGATCCTAGATCCTGACCTCTGCCACCAATTGAATATATATATCTTCCTAATATAACGGCTATCTTGGTTGTATATATATAAGTGTAAATTCCCCATGATAATTATATGTGCGGGTGAATCACTTGGGGTTTTTAATATTTATGCAATAAAGAGTAATTTTAAAGGGATTTGTTTTGTTTACACTTTGAATGATGGTAGGCTGAAGAAAAGTCCAGAGCCATTCCCAGATGTTTGCAGAGAGCCCTCCAGAAGCGGGAGGTAAACTGAGTTCCTCTGTCGGACACAATGTGTGAGGGAAAGCCATGCAACCGGAAGATGTGCTGTATGTAGGCGTCAGCGAGTTCCTGGGCAGAGGGGAGTCCAGCCATAGGGACGATGTGAGCCATTTTGGAGAAACGGTCCACCACGACCCATATGACTGTGTGTCCGGAGGACAAGGGCAAGTCTGTAATAAAGTCCATTGCAATGTGTTGCCACGGAACAGAGGGGATTGGCAGCGGCAGAAGGCGACCATATGGCAGGTGTTTGGGCATCTTGTTCCGGGCACAAGAGGAGGAGGCTGAGACAAAGGACGCAACGTCCGTGCGAAGGGATGGCCACCAATAGTGACGTACAATTGTACTCCATGTTCTCTTCTGACCAGCATGGCCGGCTATTTTCGAGGCATGGCCCCAGTGCAACACTTTTTGTCTGTCAGTTTCAGAGACATAGGTCTTCCCGGGCGGTATCTGGGCCAGGGTGACAGGAGCCACCGGAATGATTTTACTTGGGCAGATGATGGGCTGGGATGTCTCCTCCTCCTGTTCCAAGGCCACGAATGACCTGGACAAGGCATCTGCTCGCACATTCTTATCCGCGGGCCGAAAATGGAGCTGAAAATCGAACCTGGCAAAGAACAAGGACCACCTGGCTTGTCGTGGGTTCAGTCGCTGAGCAGACCGCAGGTATTCCAGGTTCTTGTGGTCCGTGTAAATGATCACGGGGTACACTGCTCCCTCCAGAAGGTAGCGCCATTCCTCCAGAGCCAGTTTGACTGCTAATAGCTCTCGGTCACCGATGGTGTAGTTGAGTTAAGGCGCTGAGAAGCTCTTGGAGAAGAAACCGCAAGTGACCATCTTCCCGGTGGCGGATTTCTGCATGAGCACTGCCCCGGCCCCAGAGGAGGAGGCATCCACCTCCAAGGTGAACTGTCAGTTTAACTCAGGACGGTGGAGCACAGGAGAGGAAGCAAATGCCCGCTTCAGGGAGCCAAATGCGACGTCGGTCGCAGGTGACCAGTCCTTCGGATTAGCCCCCTTTTTGGTCAAGGCAGAGAGAGGCGCAGTCAGGGCAGAGAAGTGAGGGATGAACTGACGGTAACACAGCACAACAATGATTTTGCTACTGAGGGTAAAACATGTGTTCTTTACTAATTTGAACATGCTGATTCCAAATATGAACTCAGAATTTGCACAGCACGTCCAGATTTTGAGTTATACTTAGAAAAGGCCATACGCCTATTCAGGCATTGTTGAAGGCATTGCACATGCGGTTGGAATGAAAGAGACATATGCTTCTATGCAGATCATTCTGAAATTGATTAAATATTCAGAACATCAATGGAACATTTGTGCTGACCTCAAAGTTGTTGCACTAGTCCTTGGTTTGCAGTTAGGTTACACTAAGCATATGTGCTTTCTGTGCCTATGGAACAGTCGAGATGACAACAACCATTATAAAATTAAACGGTGGCCCAATAGAGATGAACATAAGATTGGTAAGCACAATGTTCAACACAAATCACTTGTCGATCCACTTAAAGTTTATCTTCCACCTCTTCACATTAAACTAGGACTAATGAAAAATTTTGTAGTAGCAATGGATCGTCAAGGGAATGGATTTAAGTATCTGAAGGAAAAGTTTAGTGCATTGAAAACTGAGGCCAAACTCAAAGCAGGAATCTTTATTGGTCCTGAAATCCACCAACTAATCCATGATGAAATCTTCAAGAAAGAACTCACCCCACTTGAACTAACTGCATGGGATGCATTTATAGTAGTAGTTCAAAACTTCCTTGGAAACGAAAGAGCAGAAAACTATGCTGAACTAATAGACAATATGCTTCAAGCATACGAAATGCATGGTGCCCGAATGTCATTGAAAATGCATTTCCTACATTCACATCTTGACTTCTTTCCTCCAAATATGGGTAATGTCAGTGACGAACATGGTGAGAGATTCCACCAGGACATTTCTACTATGGAAAAAAGATACCCAGGTCGCTTTAACCCCAACATGATGGGCGATTACTGCTGGTTTTTGCAACGGGCCACTAGGACCACTCACAAGCGCAAAAGCAAGTGCCTGAAGCACTTTTAAAAGTACTCTGCTGAGTTCAAGGCGATTTCTTAAGCTACTATAAGTGATTTTTAAGTTTTTTGGTTTATTTACCTATACTTCTTTTTCAATAAAAATGATAATACATGTTGTGAAACTGTGGGACATAACGATTCTGTATCTTTATTAATTGCTTATTTTAATTTTCACAAAAATTGGAATAACTTAATATCCTGACGTGCTACAAAAAAACTAACTTCAGATTTGGATTCAGCGCATTCGATTTAGTATAGCGCACATGGTTTTTGCCAAGTAGCAGACAAAAAGTGTTTATTTGTTGTGCTGTGATAATAGTTCGCAAAGCCAAGAAAACGTTGAATTGCCTTCAGTCCGAAAGGAGGGGGCCAGTTGAGAATGGAAGAGACCTTCTCCGGATCCATCTGCAGGCCGGAATCGGAGATTACGTAACCCAGGAGGGGAAGAGAAGACTGCTCGAAGACACACTTCTCGTACTTGGTGTTCAGGCGATTCTCTCTAAGCCTTTGTAGTACCAGCTGCACGTTCTCTCTGTGGGTTTGGAGGTCCGGAGAGAAGACCAGGATGTCATCCAAATATACCACTACACAGACGTAGAGAAGGTCCCGGAACACGTCGTTCACTAGTTCTTGAAAGACTGCCGGTGCGTTACACAAGCCGAAAGGCATCACACAATACTCGTAGTGCCCATCGCGAGTGTTAAATGCGGTCTTCCATTCGCCCCCAGAGCGGATGCGGACCAGGTTGTAGGCACCACGAAGATCCAACTTGGTAAACAAACGAGCTCCTCTAAGCCGATCAAACAATTCGGGGATGAGCGGCAGGGGGTATTTATTCTTTACGGTGATTTGGTTCAATCCCCGGTAGTCAATGCAGGGGCGCAGGTCGCCCTCTTTCTTCTTAACGAAGAAGAAGCCTGCTCCAGCAGGAGAGGAGGATCTCCGGATGAATCCCCTTGCCAAGTTCTCAGTGATGTAGGCAGACATGGCCCTTGTTTCAGCAGGGGACAAAGGATATATCCGTCCTCGAGGTGGTGTGGTTCCCGGGAGTAGGTCGATGGCACAGTTGTAAGGATGATGTGGCGGCAGTACCTCTGACTCCTTTTTATCAAAGACGTCCGCGAAGGACCAATAGGCCGAAGGCAGTCCTGGTAGGGACTCCGGGACCGGAGGTCGTCGGATGGGCTGTATGGACCTCAAGCAGTTCTCGTGGCAAGAAGGGCCCCATCGGGTAATTTCGCCAGCACGCCAGCTGACCGACGGTTCATGTGTCCGTAACCAGGGGAGTCCCAGCAGGATTTGATGAGACATATGCGGGAGGACGTAGAAGGTGATCTTCTCGGTGTGCAGGGCACCGATGCGTAGTACTACAGGCTTGGTGATCCAAGAGATGGTGTCAGAGAGGGGTCTCCCGTCTACAGAGGCAATCACGAGGGGTTTGTCGAGTGGAGTAACAGGCACCTGGTACTTGTCCACCGTGGCCTGCTGGATGAAATTGCCTGCTGCCCCGGAATCGAGGTACGCTTCCGCCGTGAACCGCGTCTCTCCCGCTGTCACGTGAACCGTCCACGTAACCGGGTCTGAGAGAGTCCCAGTACCTAGGGTGTCCTCTCCTACCAACCCTAGGCTTTGGAGTTTCCCGGCCTCTCTGGACAGGAATGTAGCAGGTGTGTGCCCTCTCCGCAGTAGAAGCAGAGGCCCTTGGCGAGCCGTTCTGCTAGGCATTGTTCGGACTGCCGCAAACGGTCAATCTGCATGGGCTCGTGGACAGAGACACCAGACGACGCCGACTGGAGTACGGCGGGATTCTGCGGAGGAGAGGAATGCCGTATCGGATGTCTCTCGCGGGACACCTCTTTGGATCGTTCCTGAAATCTGAGGTCCACACGGGTGGCTAGTGCGATCAGGGCATCCAGGGTGGAAGGAACATCGCGGCTGGCCAGCTCGTCCTTAATACGACCGGAGAGTCCTTCCCAGAAGGCGGCGGCTAGGGCCCCATTGTTCCACCCTAATTCAGAGGCCAAGGTGCGGAAGCGGATGGCGTATTGACCCACCGTCAAGGTCCCCTGGCGTAGTTTGAGGAGTGATGAGGCGGACGCGGCGGCACGTCCGGGTTCATCAAAGGTGGTTCTAAATGCCTGCAGGAACTCCTGGATGTTAGTGGTTACAGGGTCCTCCTTCTCCCACAAGGGGTTCATCCAGGCCAGTGCCTCACCCTCTAGATGGGACATCACAAACGCCACCTTGGCTTGATCAGAGGCAAACAGATGCGGAAGCAGTTTAAAGTGGAGGGAGCACTGGTTCAAGAAGCCTCTGCAGGTCTTAGGATCTCCGGCATACCGGGGTGGAGAGGCCAAGCGGAGTTTAGAGGCTTCCGAGGAGGCTACCACGGGAGGTGTGGACGTGGACTGGGATGCCAGGGATGTAGCTGTGGCTTGCAGCGTATTTAGACGGGTGTCCACTGAGGTCATGAAGGCTAACATGCGGGATTGGGTCTCGCGTTGTCGTCCGAGTTCCTGCTGCAATCCGGCCAGCTGGGTAGCTAGTGCATCGGCGGGATCCGGGGTCTGTTCTTACTGTTAGGACCAGGATGACGGGTAGGCCCAGGAGGTGGATCCACTGGACTGAGCACCCCACCGAGGGCAAGGTGCCCGGTAGCCGGAGAACTACGGGTAGCAGGACAGTCCGTACAGAGGAGTGGGTGTAGAAGTCCCTGGGACCACGGAGTCTCAGAAGGTAGTCCGGGTGACGGAGCTCAGGTTCGGAGGCCGAGAAGATGTCAGGCAGGGTCTGGAACCAGCGGAGCGGGAAGGTCGGTCACCACACGGATCCAGGGATCGGAGACGGTAGGGACTGAGAAGATGGCGGACAGTCACCGTTAGGAGTTCTGGAACCGTCAGGACCGGTTGGCGAGACAGGAGCGGCTCTACAAGAGAGATAGGTAAGTACGGGACAAAGCACAGGGAGACCTGACTCCTAGCTTAGCAAACACGAAGAACAGGCCCCGCCCACTTGGAAAGGAACCCCCTATATACCCTGCACCTGAATCTTCAATATCCTGTTGGAGGACGCTGGCCCTTTAAGAGAAGGTCAATGACCACGCGCGCGCCCTAATGCGCATGCGCGAGGCCCGGGTGCCAGAAGCCAGAGCAGGGAGCGGTGCACAGGAGGCAGGAGTGTTCAGCATCGCAGATGGGCGCCGGGACCGGGGACCGGGTTGCCTGGAGGACGCAGGTGAGGGAGCATGGAGACCGTGGAGCGGGGGACGCCTGGCAGAGGAGCCGGGGAGCGTGGCAGGGGAGCCGGGGAGCGTGGCATGGGAGCCGGGGAGCGTGGCAGGGGAGCTGGGGAGCGTGACATATAGTAGTCCCCACATTGTATAATGGCTTCATTAATAGCCCCTACAGGGTATGAGAACCCCCAAAGTAGTCCCAACAGTATATGATAGCCCCCACATTAGCTCCTATACTTTATAAAGGCTCCCCATTAGTTCTCACACTATATAAAGGCCCCTCACACTGTATATGTGCCCCCAACACCAGTGGCATAACTATAGTCCGGTGGACCCTGGTGCAAGACTTGGATCTGCCCCCCACTCTAACACCACTGCATGTTGATGTCACATGTATGGGCACTTGTAGCTTTCTAAATCCTATGAAGACATACGTGTTGCTATTATGTAGTAATTTCCCCCCGTCCTGGTATATATGTCCCTATACTGGTATATATATGTCCCCCCTCCTGGGCCCCATGCTGGTATATATATATGTTCCCTAGCCTGGCCCCCTGCTGGTATATATGTCTCCCAGCCTGGGCACATCCTGGTATATTTATGTGCCCCAGCCTGGTCCCTATCCTGGTATACTCGTATGTCCCCCAGCCTGATGTATATATATCACCCAGCCTGGTTCACAAATGAACGTATCCAGGTGTTAGAATGGCCAAGTCAAAGTCCAGACCTGAATCCAATCAAGAATCTGTGGAAAGAGCAGAAAACTGCTGTTCACAAATGCTTTCCTTCCAACCTCCCTGAGCTCGAGCTATTTGCAAAGGAAGAACGGGCAAGAATTTCAGTCTCTCGATGCAAAACTGATAGAGACATACCCCAAGTGACTTGCAGCTGTAATCACAGCAAAAGGTGGCGCTACAAAGTATTAACATAAAGGGGATGAATAATATTGCACGCCCCACTTTTCAGTTTTTTATTTTTAAAAAAGTTTAAAATAAGCAATAAATTTTGTTCAACTTCACAATTGTGTCCCACTTGTTGTTGATTCTTCACCATAACATTAAAATTTCTATCTTTATGTTTGAAGTCTGAAATGTGGGAAAAGGTTGAAAAATTCAAGGGAGCCGAATACTTTCGCAAAGCACTGTATATATATATATATATATATATATACACAGTATATATATATATATATATATATCCCAGCCTGGTATATATATAAGTCCCCCAGCCTGGCCCCTATGCTGCTATATACTGTATATAATGTCCCCCATACTGCGTTGAAAACCCACCCATCATACTCACCTACACCTACATCAAAGTCCCAGCGCTTTGCGATGACGTCACCACGCGGGGACTCTGATGTCATGTGCGTGCGCTCATCACTGTCTTCAGCAGCAGTGCAGGGAAATCATATTTCGCAGCATGATAGCAGAGATTAGCTATATTGGTGCACTGCATGCGCCAATATAGTTAAAAGTAACGCAGCTCTGATTAGGCGCCCTCTGAGCATGGACCCCACCCGTAGCTGCGCTACTGTTTGAAAGTAAAGGAACAGCGCAGCTCCTCTCTCACTAAGTGGAGCCAGCTGTTTCTCTGAAGGGTGGGCGCTAGGCCCCCAAAGCTGCCGAGCCTGGTCGAAGTGGCGACTGCTGCGACCGCGGTTGTTATGCCCCTATTGTAATCACTATTAGAGATTCTGTTAGGAAGGGAGCAATTTAGGGGTGGTTACTAGAGTTGAGCGCGGTTCGCGGTTCGAGGTTCTAAAGTTCGCGGCTCGAGTGAATTTGGGGGCTGTTCTGGATCGAACTAGAACTCGAGCTTTTTGCTAAAGCTCGATAGTTCTAGATACGTTCGAGAACGGTTCTAGCAGCAAAAAGCAGGGCTTTTACAGCTACAGTGTGCAGGAGCCATCGCTGGCAGCCTGCCAGAAGCTGGTAACCAAGATAAACATCGGGTATCCAAGCAAAGCGCTTTGGTTAGTAACCCGATGTTTATCCTAGTTACGTGCAGGAAGCCCACACTTCCCCGCTCAGCTCACTCCGCCCCCTCCTGCACGCGGCATGTACACACACACTCACACACACACACACGTCCCCAGCCATGCAGTCCACGACACTGACATCCTCCTGGCACTCTGCACACATGGTCCCGCTCGGCTTACCTGCGGTGATGAAGTCCCGACCTCAGCGCTGTCACTGTCCTCCATGGCCGCCGCTTGTCACATCAATTTCTCTCGCTTCCGACCCGAGACTGACTAGCGGTGACGTCAAGGGTCTCTCGCGATACTTGGCTGTGAAGGCGGCGGTCATTGAACTCAGTGACAGGTGCTGTCAGCAGTGCAGGAGATCAGCGCAGGTAATGTACCTCGCTGACAGCAGCACTTGTAATCCCCCTGCAGTGACCTGGGCTGAACCATTGATGTTAGCTCAGGTCACTGCACTGCTCTCCCAGCCAATGGGGAACATCCTGCTCTTCATTGACTGGGACAGTGTGGATCGTCATGGCAACCCCTTGGATCACACCAGACCTGGATTTGTTTTTCTTTCTAATAAATTGGTTAAAAAGGGAATGTATTGAGGAGTGTTTTTTCAAATAAAAATGTGTTTGTCATCTATTTTTTTTTTAATTACTGACTGGGTTGGTGATGTCGGGTATCTGATAGACGCCTGACCTCACTAACCCCAGGGCTTGATGCCAGGTGACATTACACATCTGGTATTAACCCCATATATTACCCCGTTGTCCACCGCACCAGGGCACAGGATGAGCTGGGGCAAAGCACCAGGATTGGCGCATCTAATGGATGCGCCACTTCTGGGGAGGCTGCGGCCTGCTATTTTTAGGCTGGGGAGAGTCCAATAACCATGGACCTCCCTAATCTGAGAATATCAGACCCCAGCTGTCTGCTTTACCTTGGCTGGTGATCCAATTTTGGGGGGACCCCTACGTGTTTTTTTTTAAATTATTTATTTAATTTAAAATAACAGCCCTCAGTTTTGGATTACCAGCCAAGGTGAGGCTGCCAGCTGTGGTCTGCAGGCTGCAGCCGTCTGCTTTATCCTAGCTGGCTACAAAAATAGGGGGAACCCTACTTCATTTTTTTTTTTCATTTTTTTGGCTAAATACAAAGCTAAGCACCCCTTAGTGCCACATGAAAGGCACCAAAGGGTGCAAAATTACAAAATGCAGGAGAGTGGGACATTATGTGTCTTTCTGCCATTATAATGACAGAAAAGACTGATATGAAGTGTACAAGCACAGGAAAATCACCAGAGCGCTCTACGCTGTGAAAAGCAGTAGAAAATGACACTGTAGTGAACATGTGACCGCCTCATGTAGGTTGAAGCTAAGGATCCTGGGTAAATTTATGTATCTTCCCTCCTTCAGTTTTTTTGCAGTACACAAAAAAAACGGAAGGCACATGGATGACAAACAGATGACATACGGACCGTCTACGGAACGGAAATGGATGCCACACGGATGCACCCGTGAAAAAAAAGGACTGTTTTTTGCAGACCACAAAAATGGATCGGTCGTGTGAATGTAGCCTTATTCTGATCTGCCGTTTATAAACAGCAGGCAGAAATAAGTGAATAACGCCCCCCAGCATCAGAAAATCTCCGGGGTTTCAGGGCTAGCTGAGACCCTGGAGATCATGATTCAGGACGGTTTTTCCGGTCCCCGCTCACGTGATCACAGGTATACACCGTATACCGATGATCACGTTACAGTAAATGACAGCGCCGGTAAAAAATTATTTATCTCCCATCTGGCTTGAACAAACATGATAAATCTCCTCCCCGGTCCCCTCCGGTCCCCCAGTGTCGCCAAAGTGCCCCCCCTGATGCCCTCCCAGAAATCCAAGATGGTCGCTCCCACAGCAGCGCGCCGGCCGCATTCACCCTACTCCTCTGATTTCTGTCGCATGTGCCATGACACATGCGACAGAAAACTCCTCCCCAGGCCCTGCCAGGTCACCCCCTATAACCCCACCGGTGTTCCCCGGTGTCCCACGGTACATGTGCAGCGTTGATCCCCCCACGGCCCTCTCCTTCACAATAGACGCTGCCGCATGCACAGAGCGGCTGTCAGCTCAGCTTCCTGTGTTCAGACACAGTGAGTGGTGGTTATGCATCTGTAAGCTAAATGGGCGGCACGGTGGCTCAGTGGTTAGCACTGCAGTCTTGCAGCGCTGAGGTCCTGGGTACAATTCTCACCAAGGGCACCATCTGCAAGGAGTTTGTATGTTCTCCCCATGTTTGCGTGGGTTTCCTCCGGGTACTCCGGTTTCCTCCCACACTCCAAAGAAATACAGCGCTATGGAATTAATAACGCTATATAAATGAATAAATTATTATTATTACTGCAATGCCCTGCTGATGAGGTAAGGAACATAATTGATCAGGAGAGCTATATACTACATTTCCAAATGGAGGGATTTGCTTTTATAGTTTCCCTGCTGAACGACTACCAAACATGAGAGTCCGTTATACGCCACAAGAAAACACATCTAAATAGCGAGCTCTGTTGTTAAATATTCATTCAGCTGGATAACTGGACTTAAAGGGGTATTCCATCTCCAAGATCCTATCCCCAATATATAGTAGGTGGAATAGCAATAATATCAGCAAATACCAATATTTGGAAATGTAGAATAGTTCTCCTGATTAGGCATGCCCTTACCTCATGAGCAGGGCATTGCAGCTTTGGTAGCAACCATTATGACATGGACTCTGCTGCTGTGGACCCGGGGAGAGTGAGTGCAGATTCATTGCACCCACACTCCTCACATGAAGGGTCTGCGCTCCTAGAAAATGGGGGATACATTCCCTGAGTGTCTCCCCCCCATATTCTAGACGGTCCAGAGTCGTCGTGGGACCCCTTTATTTTTTTTCTTACAATAAATTGGTGAAAGAGGAAATGTTTTGGGGACTGTTTTTTCAAATAAATTTCTTTTGTCGATTTTTTTTTTTGTTAGTACTGACAGTTTATGATGTTGGGTATCTAATAGACGCCATGACATCACAAACTGCTGGGCTTGATCTCAGGTGACTTTACAGCTAGTATCAACCCGATTTATTACCCCGTTTGCCACTGCACCAGGGCACGGGATGAGCTGAGGTGAAGCGCCAGGATTGGCGCATCTAGTGAATGCGCCACGTCTGGGGTGCCTGCGGCCTGCTATTTTTAGGCTGTGAAGGCCCAATAACTATGGACCTTCCCACCCTGAGAATACCAGACCACAGCTGTCCGCTTTACCTTGGCTGGTGATCCAATTTGGGGGGGACCCTACTTTTTTTGTGTAATTATTAATATTTATAAAATAATTATAAAAAAAGAGCCTGGGGGGACCTCCACATTGGATCCCCAACCACGGTAAAGCTGCCAGCTGTGGTTTTCAGGCTACAGCCATCTGCTTTACCCTAGCTGGCTATCAAAAATGGGGGGACCCAACGTCATTTTTTTTTAAACTATTTTTTAAATAGAAAAAATTAATGGGCTTCCCTGTATTTTGATTGCCAACCAAGGTAACGGCAGGCAGATGGGGGTGGCAACCCATAGCTGTCTGCTTTATCTGCGCTGAGAATCAAAAATACCGCGGAGCGCTACGTCATTTTTTTTAAAGATTTATTTTTACAGCACTGTGATGTCCAGCAATCAAAATACAGGGAAGCCCATTTTGTTTTTAGTTATTTAAATAAATAATTAAAAAAAATATATATGGGCTCACGCTGCATTTTTTGTATTGCTAGCTAAGGGGAATCCAAGCAGCTACTGGCTGCTAACCCCCACTGCTTGGTGTTACCTTCACTGGCAATGGAAAATCCAGGGAAGCATTTTTTATTTTTTTTGCCAAAAAACTACAAAAAAAGGACGTGAGCTTCGCCATATTTTTGTATGCTAGCCAGATATAGCAGGCAGGTGCTGGAAGAGTTGGATACAGCGCCAGAAGATGGCGCTTCTATGAAAGTGCCATTTTCTGAGGCGGCTGCAGACTGCAATTCTCAGCAGTGGGGCCCAGAAAGCTCAGGCCAACCTGTGCTGCGGATTCCAATCCCCAGCTGCCTTGTTGTACCTGGCTGGACACAAAAATGGGGCGAAGCCTACGTCATTTGTTTTCTAATTATTTCATGAAATTCATGAAATAATAAAAAAAAGGGCTTCCCTTTATTTTTGGTTCCCAGCCGGGTACAAATAGGCAACTGGAGGTTGGGGGCAGCCGTACCTGCCTGCTGTACCTGGCTAGCATACAAAAATATGGCGAAGCCCACATAATTTTTTCAGGGGGCAAAAAACTTCTGCATACAGTCCTGGATGGAGTATGCTGAGCCTTGTAGTTCTGCAGCTGCTGTCTGTCTGTATGGAGAAGAGCAGACAGCAGCTGCAGAACTACAAGGCTCAGCATACTCCATCCAGGACTGTATGCAGAAGTTTTTTGCCCACCAAAAAAATGACGTGGGCTTCGCCATATTTTTGTATGCTAGCGAGGTACAGCAGGCAGCCACGGGCTGCCTCCAACCCCCAGTTGCCTATTTGTACCCGGCTGGGAACCAAAAATATAGGGAAACCCGTTTTTTTTAATTATTTCATGAAAAAATTAAAAAACAAATGACGTGGGCTTCGCCCCATTTTTGTGTCCAGCCAGGTACAACTAGGCAGCTGGGGATTGGAATCCGCAGCACAGGTTAGCCCGAGGTTTCTGGGCGCCTCTGCTGCGAATTGCAGTCCGCAGCAGCCCCAGAAAATGGCGCCCTCATAGAAACGCCATCATCTGGCGCTGTATCCAACTCTTCCAACAGCCCTGGAGCCAGGTGGCTTGTTGGATAATCATGAGTTAATACTGGCTTTGTTTTACTAGTAGAAGAAAGAAAAATCCAGCTTCCGGAGTAGTAGTAAAACTGATGCAAAATTTTATTAAAGGACGCAAAAATTAATATGATGACAAAAATAGGGAGCCCAAATGCGGTGTAAGGCTACGCGTTTCGAACGCTGCCTGCGTTCTTTGTCAAGCCTGAGTGAACATGTCTTGCTCACAAGCATTTAAACTCACTCCTACCAATGGGAGGAGTGTACTTAATCAGAAAGCACAACCTACTTTATATTGGTTGTACAGTGAGAAAACTCAAGGTGCGTTTTAATGAACATATCCAGGATATTTATAATTCTAAGGGCACCGTTATTCCAGCCAGAAATCTCTCATCGGCATCCAGACATTTTATTTCACATCACAATTGCAATACTGACTCCCTGCGTGTTTTTGGCTTAAAAAAAGTTAAAATCTCTCCTCGTGGTGGTGATATCCAACATCAGGTTCTCACACGTGAGGCTTTTTGGATATTTCATTTGGGAACTAGAGTACCCAATGGTCTTAATCTGAGACGAGATGTCATGTTTCATTATTAAACCTTGAAAAAAAAAAAAAAAAAAAAAGGAGCCAGCACGATCTGAAATTGGCATGCATCATATAAAAAGTGAAAATTCACAGATTTATTCCAACTGTACTATAATAAAAAAAAAAAATTGAGATTTTTAGTAAATAATTGATCAATTTTTTGAGCCACCCCTGCCAACGTCACGGCAAATCTCAATAGGGGGGTCCTACTCTATATTCTGTATTTCATGTGCCATGCGGCCTCCTAGATAAAGTTAAAAGCAGAACCATAATGGAGCACACATACCTGTAACCTGTATATAGCCGCTTCCATGTTGCAAAAAAGGCAATTGTGGATAGAGACCAGCCCAGGTCCCAGCATGTGGAGCAATTGCCTCTTTTGCAACATAGAAGCGGTTATATATACAGGTTACAGGTATGTGTGCTCCATTATGGTTCTCCTTTTAACTTTATCTAGGAGGCCACATGGCACATGAAATACAGAATATAGAGTAGAACCCCCCCCATTGAGATTTGCCGTGACGTTGGCAGGGGTGGCTCAAAGAATTGATCAATTATTTGCTAAAAATCTCATTTATATTACAGTACAGTTGGAATAAATCTGTGAATTTGCACCTTTTATATGATGCATGCCATTTTCAGATCGTGCTGGCTCCCCTCTCTCTCTCTGTTTGGTTGTAGTTATGCTACAAATGTCTGGTGGCTGGTCACCACCATGCTATGCACGCCTGATCTTGGTTTGCAATATATTCCTCCTGTTGGTAGCTGTACACATTCAGTTGCCTCATGTTACGGGGGGACCGGCAGATTAGGACCAGGGGGTATATATCCTAATCGCCAGTCGGGGCCCACCGTGCTCCAGATGACAAAGGAGCTGCTGGCACCTGAGGGTTAGGCGGAGACTATAGAGCTGGATGGCTCTGAGATAACCCAGGAACTATGGGAACCGGTCACGTGTGTTGGGGCACGTCAGACTGGACAACAACCCGATTAGCGTTTTGGTGCACCTAGCGCTACACCAACCACGTGTGCAGGAAACACGTCAGGCCGGGTGGTAACCAGGTAGCGTTGACCGGAAGACCGCCACGAAAGCGCCCTGTCGGCCACGTGTGTAGGACACGTCAGGCCGAGCGGTCCTCCGATTAGCGTTTCTGGCCACCTCTCGACTGGCCACATGTGTAGGACACGTCAGGCCAGATGGGTACACCAGTAGCATTGACCAGGAAGCCGAGGAGGATAAGAAACACCCTGTTAACTCCACAGGGGTCCTGGGGTACGCTGTCCGTGCGCGTAGGGGGCACAACCGGACAGGTGGCGCAGCAGGTGCGTTGTCCGTGTGCGTAGGGGGCACAATCGAACAGGTGGCGCTGCAGGTGCGTTGTCCGTGTGCGTAGGGGGCACAATCGGACAGGTGGCGCAGCAGGTGCATTGTCCGTGTGCGTAGGGAGCAAAATCGGACAGGAAGCACAGCAGCCGCAGCCCAGTTAACACCACTGGGCTGCTATAGCAAGACTGGAACGGCAGGAGGGAAGCACGGCGCCTGACCCTGATGTGCCGAGCCATGAATCTTGGCGTGACAGGTACCATTCGCCTAACCCTACCTACCGCTTCCCAACATAGGCTTATGCCGTAATGAGGCTCTAACATGGAGGTGTGCTCTGACTGAGCAAAAGTGAAGACTGCGCACCTCCATGTTGTCTCCAGCCCTTTTTATAACCTGGGTCCGCCCCAAACCCAGGGTGTAACCACCAAGGTCCAATAGCAGAGTGCCATGTCATCAGTGACGTCACATGCGACCTATCCGGAACCGCCACGTCATTGATGACCTCATGGCAGCCACGCCCCAAACACTTCACCAGTCATCGTCTGACGACCAATACTGAGGTGCCAGATCATAGGGGCGGACCTCTGCGAGCCAGTCCAGAGTTGCCACGTCATCAGGACACCTGACACCCTCTGCCCTATCAGGGCCTGCCACCTCACGGACATGCTCAGTGAGGTCCTTACCGGACCTAGCCTCTGGTGCACTAAGTGCCTGAGCATGCCCAGTAGCCTGAGCAACAGGCTCAGAAAGCAGACTATCAATTTGAGCATGCTCAGTAGGCACATCCCAGAACTTAGACATAGCACGAAGTCCAAGTACCTGTGCAAAGAGGCTGTTAGGGTTAATTGTGGGAGCATGCTCAGTAGCCTGAACTGAGGACCTAGTCTCAGACATAACACAATCCGGCTGAGCATGCTCACTAGGCAAAACACCGGGCTTAAACTCTGGCTGGGGTAAATCGGCGCACGCATGCGCACTAGCCGCCTCTCCACACTTAGACGTGGTGGAAGGAACAGCCAACTGGACGACCCGAGGCACGGCCAAGAATGGCAGCCGGCACCTGAGCGCAACAGGAACCGCAGCAGGCTGCTTGTGGCTATGGCGGCGCCGGTTCGTTACACCTCACCCTTTCCACAGGCATTGCTAATTAAGCACCATACTTGGATCTGGTCCGCCTTTATCAATGGTTGCTGTCTGGCACTGGGAGGGTCAGTTCTGATATAGTCCTGGTATGTGTAGATCTTGCTCCACATGCTGGGACCTGGGCTGGCCTCTATCCACAATTGCCTCTTTTGCAACATAGAAGCGGTTATATATACAGGTTACAGGTATGTGTGCTCCATTATGGTTCTGCTTTTAACTTTATCTAGGAGGCCGCATGGCACAAGAAATACAGAATATAGAGTAGGACCCCCCTATTGAGATTTGCCGTGACGTTGGCAGGGGTGGCTCAAAGAATTGATCAATTATTTGCTAAAAATCTCATTTATATTACAGTACAGTTGGAATAAATCTGTGAATTTGCACCTTTTATATGATTCATGCCATTTTCAGATCGAGCTGGCTCCCCTCTCTCATTATTAAACCTTGGTAGATAATGTTCGCATGTACATTTCGGATGATAGAGTTTTTTTTTTTTATGTGGAATTTTAATATCAAAAATCTTTTCTGTATATATAAAAAAATCTGTTCACTAATTGTTGAATTTTTGTATTGTTGTTTTGTATGTTATCTACCCCATGCTGGCACATGTGCTTTCTGATTAAACACACTCCTCCCATTGGTAGGAGTGAGTTTAAATGCTTGTGAGCAAGACATGTTCACTCAGGCTTGACAAAGAACGCAGGCAGCGTTCGAAACGCGTAGCCTTACGCCGCATATGGGCTCCCTATTTTTGTCATCATATTAATTTTTACGTCCTTTTTTTTAAATTTTGCATCAGTTTTACTACTACTCCGGAAGCTGGATTCTTTCTTCTATTGGACCCTTGCACTGCCAGAGTGTTATCCTTGCATGCCGGACTTTGCCCCAGTTGAGCTGGATCACTTTTTTTCCTTCTCATCTTTGATTTACTAGCCAGTATTAAGCCAGAGATTCTTAATGTCAGGCACGTTTGACCCGGCCATTAAGAATCTCCAATAAAGGGTTAAAAAAAAGACACCACACAGAGAAAAAATACTTTAATAGAAATAAATACACAGACACATTAGAGACTCCATGTTTATTACTCCCTGTCAGCCCTCCACGATCCATGGTCTTCTGTCTTTCTCGTTCAACAAATGCAGTTCTGCTCCATCACTGCTGCATGAGGGAAGACGCTGCTTCCCGTGCAGCCTTCACTCCGTGAAGGCTGCACGGGAAGCAGCGTGCAGCCTTCACTCCATGAGAGATCAGTGCTGCTGGCTGCTGGCGGTGACAGACGCGTTACCATAGCAACAGGGCTCCGATCATGTGATTCCCGGAGCCGCGGTTAGCGGTGACGTCACTGCTAACTGCGTTGCTATGGCAACGGTGATCTCCGTTAATGACCGGCTGTGTCAGCCGATCCCTAACGGAACGGGGAGTCGACCGTGTGCTAGAGCATGTCGCCGGTATACGGCGATACACAAATGTGCACCGTGTACCGGAGAGTGCAATGACAGGTCCTACATGACGCGTCATAGTCATGTGACCAGTCTGTAGCCAATGAGATAATAGCCACGTGACTGGTCACATGGCTATTTTGATGTCACGATAGGTACTGCATCACTGCTGGCAGTGCTGGTCACCGGGAGGATTCAGCGATCATCGGATGGAATAGCGGCAGGAGACAGAGTGCAGGAGGGATCGCAGGGACCGGTAAGTGTTATGGCAATGTTTATTAACTGTATGTGTACATTTATAATGCGTTTTTATGTGTTTGTGATTGCCTCCCATTATATCCTATTGGTTCGAGTTCGGTTCGTCGAACGTTCGCCGAACTGAACTCGAACGAGACCTCCGTTCGACGAACCTAACTCGAGCCGAACCACGGCTGGTTCGCTCATCTCTAGTGGTTACAGTAGAGGAATCCTCTCTCATTCTTGCAAACAATGCTGACAAGGTATCTTTGTCTCCATTCCTGGACCACAAGTCATCAAATGGGTTAGGATCTAGTATTTTTATTTTTTTAGATATATGTTAATCTTGTACTTAGAGATTTGTGCACCTGCGATTATCATAAGTAGGAATGGTCAGACTCATGGAAGTTCGGCTGGACTTTAGTTAAAAGGTTAGGTACCTGGACTTGATCCGAACATGACCCCAACCCCAAATCCTATATAGATCAATGGAGATGCAAACTTCTGTGCTGTAAAATGGCTGTAGAAAAGGCTAGGGAGTTACAAAAGGGAGCAAAATAAGGACAACTGCCCTGCAAACAAATGTAAAAAGGGAATGAATTAAAAAAATGAATTGGAGTTTTCCCTATTTGTGATAACCAGCACAGGTAAAGCAAACAGCTGCAGGCTGCAACCCTCACCTGTCTGCTTTACCTTGGATGGCTATCAAAAATAAAGTGGATTCTATGCCGTTTCTTTTACTTATTTAAATAAATGATTTTAATAAGCAGCATGGGCTCTGCACTATTTTTGATAACCAGCCAAGGTAAAGTAGACAGCAGTGGCTGGAATGATCAGACTGGTAAGGCCCATGGTTATTTGGCCAATCCCAGCTTAAAAATAGCTGCCCACAGCCTCCCCTGTAGTGGCACATGCATTAGATGCACCAATTCTGGTACTTTGCCGAGCTCTTCACAATAGCCCTGGTGTTGTGGCAATTGGGGCTCCTAACTTTGGTGTTGATGTTAGCTGTGAATTGACAGCTGGCATCAAGCCCAGGGGTTAGTAATGAATATGAGTCTAACAGACACCCCCATTACTAACCCAGCAAGTGTAGAGTTAAAAACACACGCAAGAAAAAAAATAGTTTATTTTTGTGAACGCTCCTTCACACTGCCTCTTTCACCAAATTACTAATTTAAAAGATCCTTGAAGTTCTAATATAGGGAAATTGGGGAATAAAGACTACCCCACACTCCCCCATTCACCAATTTGTTAGCTAAAAGCAAATCCTCGAAGTTCCAATGTAATTCAATGGTGTAATGTCCCACAATGCCTATCGATTTCCTATAGAGCTTCGTTTGGAGAAATTACGAGTCTGCCACTGACCAGGAGTGATCTATGGAGCCAAGTTCTCAAAATGTTTTAAGAGTGAGTCTACATAGGTCCCAGTAGGTCAGTTGCAGGTACGGAATTCATAACAAGCATTAAAAATTCTGGGTTTACCATTCAAGCTGCCACCAGGGGAATCTAGAGCTCTGCAGCAGAAGACACTACACGGAGCAACAAGAACCAGGAAGTAGATACACAGTGTGTGCTCGTACACGGCCTCAAAGCACAGTTGGGGAGCAGAGCTGCGGGGCATGCAAGGAATGGTCAAGCGGGCCGGGTCAAGCACAGTACGGGCAGAAGGAGGACCAGAGGAAAGAGCAGAAGCGGAGTTGAGGTCAGGCCGAGGTCAGTACCAGAGGAAGTAACTGAGTGGGGAGGTAGGAGAGGGGACAGAGGAATGGGGGGACGACTAGGGGATGGAACACAGACAGGACACGGGGCACAGGCATAGACGGATCAGGATAACAGTTACAGGACCAGCAATCACAGGCAAAGCAGCGCTAAGCTTATAGCCGGCGCTGGTTCACTGGAGATGTCAGTTTTGGAAGCATCAAAGCTCCGGAAGTGAGGTTTGGGAGAAGGCTCCGCCCCCTAGCCATGTTGACGGGGAGACGGAACCCTGACAGTACCCCCTCCTCAAGGCAGGGGCACCGGACCCCCAGGCTTCCCAGGAAACTTCCGGTGGAAAGCCGCAATCAACCGATCGGCACGCACGGATCGAGCCGGCACCAAGGACCTGTCCTGCGAACCGTAACCCTTCCAATGGATTAGATGCTGGAGGGAATTACGAACCCAATGAGAATCGATAATACGCTGGATCTCATACTCCTCCTCACCATCCACCAATAGCAGAGCCGGGGGGGCTTTGAGAATCCACCAACGATAAAACAAATGGTTTAAGCAAGGAGGTATGAAATACGTTAGGAATACGAAAGGTCTGGGGCAGTTACAACCAAAAAGCTACCGGGTGTTACGGTTGCTGTGGCTCTGGAGACTATGTCCGGATTTCTTGCTACTGCACAAGTGCAAGCGCTGGAGACTAAGTCCTATCTTGGAGCCATTGCACATGTGCGGGTGACATCATCGCTGACACGAGGTCACATGTCTCTGACACCTTCTAAGCTGATTGCCCACTGGTCATGTGCTTGTGACACGTGGTCACATGTCTCTGACACCTACTATGCCGATTGGTCGCTGGTCATGTGCTTGTGACGCTTTGCTCGGTGATAGGCCAGCGTGACGTCATTGCTGTCATTCTGGCAGCGGATTGGCTGTGGTGTCCTCCATCTTAGATGAGGCACAAAGTCTATATAAGACCCTGACGCACGCCGCCCGGCGCTCAGTCCTCTTGGTTCATGCATGAGGGTAGACGCCCTGTGCACGTCCCTCTAGGCATCTTTCTGTCTATGTTAGGTGAGCGCTACCGGCAGGGTAGCGTTCTTATACCTTACAGCTTTGGCTGCAGTCCGTATCCTTACCTCTTAGGGGAGCGGACATAGGCAGGTGCCTGAGGCACATGGTCCGGCTGGGCCTTGTGATTCTACTCGTAGGTGGACGTTGCCGCTAGGGTAATGTTCCTTATACTGTGTCTGGCAGTTGTTCGTATCCTCGCACACTAGGGGAGCGAACAGAGGTAGGAGCTTTGTGCGGCTTATGCTGCTGTCCATCTCTTTTGCACCACTAGAAGAGCGGACCTAGGCAGGTGCCATATCTAGTGATTCGTGTCCTTGCACACTAGTGGAGCGAACGCAGGTAGGAGCTTTGTGCAGCTTACGCTGCTGTCCATCTCCTGGCACCACTAGAGGAACGGACCTAGGTAGGTGCCATTTCACACTCACTGCTTTTGTCTCTGTGATCTTTAACAGAGACCATTCCACACACCCTCCAAGTAAGGGAGGAATTGCTTTATTTTCTAAATATATTCCTCTGTGAGTTTAACAGAGGTATTGCACTCTGCACTTGTGCTATTATTTTTTACAGTGGCACTCTTATATACCCCTTATCCTCTGCCATAGTCTGCAGCAGAGTCTTTGCACGGTGGACCCTGACTGTCTGACATTCCTTTAGGTTTTATAATCAGACAGCCCCCGTAACATTAGGACTGAGCCAAGGGTCTGGCAGTTATGGCAGAATATCAGCACCGTTACATACAAGTACTTGAGTCGCGGCTCAAGATTATAGAGGATAAACCTCAGACCATGGTGACATCTGCACATGATCCTCGACTTGCTCTGCCAAACAGAAATTCTGGCGATGCCAGATCATGTCGTGGTTTCATTAGTCAGTGTCAGATACACCTAGAGGTCAACTCTTCTCGCTTCTCTACGCAGAGGTCCAGAGTAGGCTTTATCATCTCCTTACTTCAGGACAAAGCCTTAGAATGGGCGACTCCCTTATGGGAGCACTCTGATGTGGTTACTCTGAGACATCAAGACTTTCTTGATGCTCTTAAAGCGGTATTCATGGGTCCGCAGGTTACACATGATGCGGCCATGAGACTCTTAGATCTATCTCAGGGTTCATTATCCACTAGTTCTTATGCCATTGCTTTTAGAACTCTGGTGGCAGAACTAGATTGGCCAGAGAAGGTGTTGATTCCTATCTTCTGGAGAGGGTTGGCAGGCTATGTCAAGGATGTC